>NC_133034.1:13893375-14194500 GCF_048771995.1 Taeniopygia guttata | reverse complement strand
TTCTATTGTACAGTTATTCAGTTATTTATGTATGCCTCTTGACAACAGGGTACCATTCTAGAGCAGCAATACATATTTTAAATACAAAGATGTAGTATCATTTCAGATTTAAAAATAAAAGGAAGCTGAGCTTCTAGAGAATGCTGTAATGATGAACATTTTAATCTGTGTTAGGCTTGAGGAATTAATGACAAACTGAGTAGTTTCTGGTTCACATAATTATTAAACAAGCTGCAGTTTGTTGAAAATAGTTTTAAAAACCTGAAGCTTTGCTGTATATAAAATCAACATATTCAAGACTCTAAAAATTGTCAAAAACCCACAGCTTTCCCTTAGACATACAAAACCCTAAGTTTACAATTCAGAATTTCATGGGAGAAATCCTACAGGACTTGAGCTCTCTCATTTTGTGATGACCAACATAAGCATTAAAAATTTGCAGCATAAAAAGGACTCCACATCTGCTTAGTATTATACTGCATATACACATATACAGTACAGGATTATTTACCCAATTTGGGATGACTGTTCAGCACAACCTTCATGAAGAAAGAAGAAAATAAATAGAATTAAAAATCCAACAACTTTTTTAAAAGTGCAAGAGTAAGAGTTTCCCCAATTTAAAGTTACGATGAATACGGACAGTCAGTTCTGTGGGTTTTTTCAGCCGCTTCTATTCAAGCACTATTTGCAGCATTTTCTTTTTACAGTAGATTTAGTTCTATAGTACATGAAACTAGAGTTACTGCTAATTGAATCTGAAGGGAAAGGAAGGAAAAAAAAATCTTTAAAAATAACCCTGAGGGATATACAATTTCATGATCTTGTAATTTATTTCTAAAAAGTAACATTTATTATTTAGCAACTGCTTTTCTGGATAGACCAGTCCTTTAAGTATGTGCATAAATAATATTTAAAAATCAGTAATATTTACAAATCCTAATACATCAAAATAAAATACGTACAGATTGAAGTCTGCATACACAAATAATTTAAGAATAAATCAAACTCCTCAACATAAGGCCAAAATATACAGCAGGAAGAAAATGTCTACCCAGTATCTAGTGGAGCTCACTAACTTGGTCTGTTCACCTGAATTTAGATTTCCAAGATGAACACTGAAAGAGATTTTTTGTCACTACAAAATTAATTTCACCTTACTTCAAAACATAAACTGAATACACTAGTCCAGATCTAGTTTGCTGCATTTCTGAAAACCAGAAAAACTAAACTGCTCAAAATGAGAAAAATGATAGGTGGTCAAATTCAGCTCTTGGGCAGGAAGGCATAAATCCCAATAATTGCAGAAAATGCAAAAGCTTATTTTGTGGCTGAACTTGCAATAACAAGATGGATTCTCAGAAAAGCTGATTTATTATTCTTGACTAAGCGTCAGAGCTCAAGCATGCAACCCAGGAACATTTACCAACCCTGAACTCAGACCTGGAGGAAACAAGCTCCCATTTGCAAAACACTGAAGTTTACTGCGCTCATAAGCCATTAGTCACTCAGTTAAGTGGAGACACTTGGCAGTTTCTGTTTTAGTAAGAGCTCCCTAAAACGTTCTCCAAAGACAAGCCCACCTTAATGAGCTGTTTTCCTCCTCACTTTCTAGGTAAGTCTAATAAACTAGAATAAGACCAAAAAACTAGCTTCAGAAACCAAAGAAGCCAAGAAAAATTATCAGTCTAGGAAAGTACTAAGCAAAAGCATCTAAAAGGGATAGACACAAATATTTCCTTTCAGTTCTCATGAAACAGCAAATCTAAAATGGTCAGTGAAATGGAAAGCAGAAGCTTATGCGTTTAAGGATAAGTCACAGCTCCCAGGTCCAAGATGCATAGCTTCACAATATTTTTCAACTAAAATATTATTTTTGTTTAGATTTGAATACTACTTACGCAGCTAAGAATTATTCTTCATCAGTTATTCCATGCTACAAAGATTTTGTAAAATCAACATTGGCAGAAATTAGCCAACTGACTCAGGTTCACGACTAATTAATGTATCCAATGTTTGCAGACCCTTTAAAAGCCACCACTGTTGTTCAATGTTTATGACCTTATGAAGCCAGGATAATAAGAACATTGCTCTGTTGAATGAATGCTAAGAAAACCACTCCCCCCTTTCCCCCTGCTCCACTCCTCAAAAACAAACAACAAGAGAAATCAGGAAAAGAGTTGACAGCTGGACTGGAAGATAGTACACCCATATGCATATTATTTAGGAGGAGCAATAACTTCAACAACCAAGTTCTAGGAAGAGGTCTTCCAAACCATTTAGCACCACTTTTAAATTCCCTGTTGGCACAGTATATTCAACACTGCAGAAACCACAACATGATTGACATTAACATGGTTAATGGTTGATGATCTTGAAGGTCTTTTCCAACCTTAATGATTCTATGAACAGCAGGGCACACTATCCATACTGTTTTACAGAACAGCACAAGGGAATTGGGCCTGATCTGAAAAATTCTGCTTATTAAAACAAGGCTGGAATGGAATTGTCTCCACAGGAATTTAAAATAAGAAAACAAAACAAGACAACCCAGAAAAAAAAAAAGGCAAAGAAAAAGGAAAAAAAGAAAAAAATCCCTAACATCAAAATCTCAAATTCCATCATCAGAATATACACACTTCAAAACAATACCAGCCAGCCAGTGAGTCTGGGGCCCTCATTCCACAACTACTCTAAAGGACCCCACTTCCTTCTCTAAAGGATCTCTACAGAATTGTGACTTCTTCAGACCCCAGATCTCCTCCTAAAGCTTGGAGCTGTCTCGATCAGTTAGTTTCCTCTGGTCAAAAATAGACTGATCAAGACTCAATATATATCATCTTCCCAAAGACACTGAGGAAGACTTTTCAAAACATTTGTAAAGTTGACAATGGTCTTGAGACAAATAATTTGTAGTTAAAAAAAAAAACCCAACCCAACAAAAAAAGTTTTAAGCCTTGCAAGTCAAAGTGCTGTCTGCCTCTACTTCTTTGTAGACCTATTTTTCTAGTGGTCTTGTGTTCTGATACTGCCTCATGGCAAAATGATGTATGGCTACCCCTAGTGCTTAAGCAGCATTAGTGGTGATACAAGCTTCTATTTTTAAATTTTTTTTTAATAAATAAAATCTGCATAAGCCTTATAGTTCTGCAGCAAGACAGACTAGCTCAATTTTCTCTTAATTTTGTTTCATACAGCTACATGTAGCACCTAAGACATCGGCAGACTCTTTGAAATGCCTGTGCTCTTAACGTGCACAAATCCCACATGCGGGCATGTGACAATACCTCCCTCCCACTCCCACACCCCTTGCAGCAGTAACTCTGGCCTTACTACTTGATGGTATATAGGAAAATTATCTTTAGATTTACAAATAAAACATGGTCCACAAAGGGATAATCCAACCTTTCTGCTGGAAAAAGCAAGGTCAGTGGAGAAATGCATAGCTAAACGCAATAAAACACGACATAGAAGAAAGTGTTTAGATTCTCCATCCTTCTTTCTCCAAAAACTTTAGAGTGTAGCCAAATGGCTCCTCCCCTGGAGGCCACCTAAGCATTCCCTGTGGTTAGCTAGAAGAGAAGTCAAGAATCCACATGAAAGCAATGTGCTTATTTCTTAAGGACAGAGCATATTGCTTCTACAGCATTCCCAATTCCTGCTGTGGCAGACTAAAGAATTGAACTTAGAACTCAAACATTACACCTGGAAACAACTCCTTACTAATAGAGACAAACTTAGAGGTACACACACACAAACTTTTGAACCGTTCTGAGGCACAAAACTTTTCATCAGTCAAATAAAAACCAACTAAACAAACAAAATAACCCCAACCAACCAAAAAGACAAACACAAAGAAACCCCAAACCATGACAAGGTTATTATGCACCTCTAGTACAGCCATGAAACCATCACATCATAGGGTTTACATGAACACATGCCCAGATAAGCAGGTTAGAACAACTATTAAGATATTCCAGGCAAATAATGTGAACCTGTTTTAACTGCCCTGCAGTTTAAACCTTCAAATGCATCTCATTTAGGAACAATGAAATCTGAAAGAAGGTGGAAGGAAACACAATCATTTTTGTTCTGCCTAAGGTAACTTACATTTTTAAAATGTATAGCCATAAGACGCCTGGCTCTGAATTTTGTATTCAGAGAGACAAAACAGTTAGAAATATCTGCATTGGAATTTGACATTTAGCACACTGCAGTTTCAAATAAAGCCTTAAAATTACATTCTTCTGAATACTACTAAAGATACATGCCACCAAGATCCACTGCTACGTTACAGTGATGATTTGATATGAACCATTTTCTTGGGATGGTGCTTTTGCTTCTGTTGTTGTCCTGGGTTTTGGTGGCCATTCTGGATCTACCAGCAGTTCCTGAGCTAGGTGCATATACTTGGCTTTTGGTGTCTTCTCTCTACACCCAAACAGGGAAGAAAGGAAACAGACTCCACAGCGGTCCCCAGCCTCCTGCACAAGTGAACAGATTTGAAAATTGGATTACCATAACAAAAAGTAACAATACAGTAAAAAAACCTATTATTTCAGTCTTTAATTTACTAGTTCATTATCACATTGGATTGGACCTGTGGTACAGAAACTCTTCTGCTAGGCCATCTCTTCTATACTATGGTAGCAATGACATTCAAAAAACATTATAAAAAAACCAAGTATTTCAAGTTGTTGTAACATCTAAGACCACCAACAGTTTTAATTCCTATTTTATAGTCATTTCAATAATCACAGAACAGGGAACAATAAATTATCGTACTGTTGGAGAATAAAAGCCTGGTCTAGAAAAAGCAAATTCCTAAAATCCCAAAACACTTTTTAAGTAATGAATTGTTAAACTGAAGGCAGCCAGTCAGACAAAAGTAAGAGAATTTAACTTGTTGGCATGTGAAATCTAAATACTGCAGTTATTAATAGCTATTTAAAAAGACAAACTACTAAACTTAAGACTTCCTCCCCATGCTTCCTCTCCCAGTCTTAAATGCATGTAATTTAATTAGCTGGGGAGGAGAAACACCATTCCTCATTCTTGAGACTAAATCCCTCTCATGTCTCAGAGAGCACCTATAGTCCCTGCAGGGCTGGCATTTTAATGGCAATATATTCTGTAGTTTTCATCACGCTCTAAATGTCTGTCAATTGGTGAACTGAAGCAAATGTGAGCCTTGAGCACAGTTTCCATTCTTCAGTGACCACAAAACAATTTGTTCTACAATAGCCTCAAAAGGACAAATGTAAATCTGAAGTGAATATATTTAATAAAATTTAGTGCTGAGAAACAAACCACTATAATTCTAGCAAGCATTAATGTACAATCAGCCAAAAGTAATAAGCCAACAGGCTTAAAGTAAAGCTGGTTTTTATGGGCTTCACATAGATTCTCTTCATACATTAACAGCAGAGGGGCAGACCAGACCAAAATTCATGGTCACCTGAAAAACCTTTCAGTAGTAATAGTGTATTTTCATTTGCCATCTTGTTTCGTTTCATTTGTACATGCTGAAAATTACTGCTCTCAGACAAGGACCTAGAACTCTAAACCAAATTAATTTATTTTAATTGCTTCTAAGCAAATCAAGATGTTCCCAATCCTAGCATACTAACTTGTGACATCACAAATAAAATTTGCTAATACGGAAACTAAAGATGAAGTGAGAAAAGTCTTAAAGCAATACTCTAGGTTTGCTTCACAGTTCTTGCACACACACTAAATACTTTAATGTCAATGCAGAAAAAAATATAAACCCAGAAGCCTTTGCTTTTAATATTCCAATTACAGAAATCTAATTTAAGCAGACTTAAGCTAAAGATAAGGCAACAGACACTTATAGATAAGAGAGAAAACCAAATTAATCCACATGCACTCAAATTATGACAGCAAAATACTCGTCTCCAACCTGAGGCGGCTGGGGTATGGTGAGGCGAGAGTCTCCTTGTTTGTCTCGATTGAACACAACCTTCCAAAGGATCATATCAAGGAGGACATTCTGTGAGACATTACAGTGAGTGGGAAGAGTTAAAGAAACTAATGATCATTTGTTGTTAGTGTGCACATTACAAATAAAACCTGAAACAGTGTGTTAGCCATAACTAATCCAGTGGCAAGCAACATGGAGAGTTTATGCTACTTGTCGGTACTTTTGTGATAAAACATTTTTATTTCTAAAGTGCTCACACAAAATTTAAGGATATGAACATGTACTCTAAAATCAACAGCAAACAATGACTAAAACTGCATCCATTGATATGGGTAAAAACATAAATGCACATGAGTTTCAATATTCTAAAAACCCATGCAGCACCACATGAAGACATGAGTGCTTAGAGCAGCTTCCCCATAAACCATTTTGGGGCTATGCTTTTTACATAGTCTGTTTTAAACCTGGGACATTCTCAGAAAAGTAGCAGTGAGGGGGCAAAGCTGAGCCACCAGCAAGAATGAAGGAATGTAGTAGGTATAATTCCAGGTTTTTAAAAGAGGGCAGAGCTTGAACAGTATGTTGAGCACATCTGGTTATTCTCATACAACTGCATGGGCAGACTCAGGAACTTTGAGCAAATCTGACAACACAGGTGTGAACCTGTACCTTCCACGGCCTTGAGCCTACAGCTCTGGTCCTTGGACAGATTCCATTTCTAACATCTGACTAACCGCTGCCATTGAAAATGGGGAGCTGATTAGTCAGACTTTTGTAACAGATTTTTAGAATGCTTATGATTTTATAAAATAACAGAATTTGACAGTGCTTTTATAAAGCATCGGCCAACAAATCTTCAGCTTGTTAGATGTTTCTTTTTGAAGCCAGTCTGGTTTAAGCATGTCTATACCAGGCATCAGGGGTGAGGAGGAACAGCTGCTAGAATCTGCCTTTGTTGTGCAATATTTTCTATCATATGGTAGAAAGAATCTGCATGCTTTGTGAACCTAGTCTGGCACCCACATGGAAAGAGCAAACACTTTTCAGGGCATTTCAGAAAACAAACAGAAAACAACCACAGTCAGAAACTACTCCTGTTGTAGAAGCAATGACAAAACTACGTATGATCATAAAAGTGGCACACAAAAGTGTCACACTGGCAAGTGTGACTAAGGAAGATCCAATTCCTCACGTATCTCGTAATTATGAGACACTTAAAGTGGCAGTTCCTGAGGGATAGCTCTCAGCAGAACAAACTCTAGGTGAAATACAGGCTACCTTGTTAAAAGATGGAAGGTGCTGCCACCAGTGGCCTCTCCCGGATATTCAGAATGTGACCTGTGGCACAGGTTTGTAGTGAAAAGTGGAGGGAGCAGAAAACCCAGCCAGGCACACAAGGATAGAAAGACAATGAGCTATACTTGAAGTGAAGGAAAGAAATAGCCTGGGATTTCTACACAACACACTGGACCCGAGGAGCTGGCACCACATGACAAAGCTTTAGAGAGTGTAGAGTAACACAGCTGGAATTGGGCAAATGCAGTTCAAGAGGTGGGCTCAAGTTATGGAAGGTGAAGTGTGTACTGTAAAACAAGGTTTGGGATTTGAGGATTGCTACACAACAGTTCTGTTGGGACACCTGCTGTACAGTAAAACAATTCGTCTGCCATAACAAAGCATTCAACTTGCACTTACAAACTGAGAGAAACTTGGTTTAAGACAAAGCATAACAGCCTACAGAATTAGTGCAAAGAAGTAGGTACTTCTATTTTATTACCAAAGTACAGGCAACAAGATAAATTTGGAATGCTGTTTAGAAGAAATGTGTCGAATCACCCCTGCAGTTTTGGCAATGAAAGTTAAATGACTGAAGTGTACAAACAAACAAGATGCTAACTCAAATCCATAGGAAAAAGAGTGGGGTGAGGTTTGAAATACTGGGTGAAAACACAGTCTGCAGGTAATTATATTAATTAGGTGGTGTTTAGTAGAAATTCACAAGTTTTCAGGCTGATGCGACAACCAACAAAGCCCAGAAGTGGAACTTGATGAACAGGTATTTAAACCAGAGGAGAATCATTTGCCCCAGAGCCATGTGCTGATCCATGGTTTGGCACACTGTACAGATTCCTACTGGAGCCCTTACACATCCAGAACAGAAACAACACCAGATTCTATAAAAGTTACAAGATCACCTGCAGAACAAAAGGAATTTTCAAGCAGATGGTAAATTTATTTCTCTCAGTAATCTTTATCAATGGACTGAAAAGTGAAATTAAAGAAAATATTTCTGTCTAGGTTTGTTTTAATCTTATCAGAAGACAAAAAAAGCTGTAATTCTGAAGCTTCAGAAGAACTGTTTTGTTTCAGTGGTAAAGATAGCAAAATGCATAAAAATTGACTTTTCAGAAGTAAAAGAAAGTAAAAAAAAAACTAAACTATTAAGCATTCGCTAATTTAAAAAAAAAAAAAAACAAACAAAAAAAAAGGAAGAATTCAAGGCCATAAAGAAAAATCACAGGAAGAGCAAGAGGACAACATAAGAAAGGCACAGGAGCTTAAATAGTGGATAAACTTGTTAACAACAAGACAAGAAGCCAAAAAAATTAGTATCTACTGACACATTCTGGGAAAAACAACTTGTTCCCTACTACATGAAACACAAAACCATGTTCCAATAGGCCGCAACATAAGAGCATATTTTACAAATTCTATTTGGAACAACATTTTAAACAAAACCTTGATAATTTTAATTCAAGTATCTGAAAAAACAACCTTTGTTTGAGTTAATTTTTACTAGATCACAAATAAAGGGAAAAAACATGTCAATTGGACAGAATATTAATGCTGCAGTACTCTTTGAAGACCAAAATTATATGATTCAAGCAAGTATTATGCTGGTTACATTGACTGCAATCCCTCACATTGTAATGGAAATACTGATTAGAAGCTGTAGAAAATGCTACACAGTAAAAACAGATAATTGTAGTGTGCACTAGATAATGTTGGAAGACCTTTTCATCTTGCAGGAAAAAAGTGACTCATGACTGCAACCAAAACCCAAACATATTCAGGTTGGAAATCACACATCAGTTAACAAGGAGAAAAACTAACCACAGGAATAAACAACTGACTGTGAATCCAGACTTCTTCTGGAAGATTTATCTGTCCAACTTTGATTCTCGGAAACAAAACAAGGCACCTGGATGAAAGCAGGGCATGTTTCTGCACACATTTACTCTGGAATTATAGCAGAAGAGGTCAACATCCAGAGTGATTGACTTCAGACAAGCTCAGTGATGGAAAAAGCAGATTTGTATGAACAGCTCTACTTCTAGACTTTGATCATATCAGACAGATCTGCATAACTCTGAACAATAAGCTACGTGTATGATCCAAATGAAGGAAGGGGGGCTCCCCCAAGGATTTTAGATAGTTCTCTATGTTGTTATTCTGAAGCAGCACAGAAAATAAAAATTGAGTCTTTTAATACGAAATAGTTGTATTATTAAGTCTTTTAACTTCCTCCCAGCCCCCATTTTTTAATAAAAAAGATTTTTAAATTACACTTTAGACACAGAAAGTCTTGACACCTTAAATCTCACTTACAAGGACATTTGTAGAAATACACACTTAACCAGAAAACAGCAGCCACTCATACTGGCATGCTGTGAAGAGTGACCTAAATAAAAGACAAACATGCACCCTGCAAAAAAAACCACTTAAAAGAGAAGCATTTTCTTACCTCTGTCACTACGGATACAACTGCATTGAGAACAACAATGATGACAATTCTTAGGCGCCACTCCGGTGGCACACACACAAGCTGTGGAAACAAGTTGCCAGAGGTTAGAAACACACATGTCAAGTAAATACACATCCAAAACAGACTCAGCAGGATAAAGTCTCCCTTCCCAACCCAGTGATGTGAAGCTAAAGATCTGCAGGGCTCACACTTGCCCCGAAGGCAGCCCATCAGCTGCCTGAGGAAGCTGACACACTCACAGATCTGCTCACTCTCACCTCAAGAAATGCGTCGATAGGTTCAACAGGATGCAACATGATGAAAAATATGAAGACATAAAGAACTATAACAGATAAAACAAACAGAACTGTAAAAGAAGAAAAAAATATTTTAATTGGACCATCTCACAATCAAGAGTTTTAGACAGTTTTAATATGTATCATGAGTTCATTACTGCCTGTCTCCCACTAAACCCCTTCCAGGCAAATGGGGGCAATATTACTTGTGTTTATAGCCATAGAGAGAAGGCCTGACTCCTCACCAGCTCACTTGTGGAGCTGAAATATACATACACATATATGTCTAAAAACTAAACAACTATTAACACAAATTTCTCCATACAGTTTAATATTTCCTTATTTCTAGCTGTGATTATGAGAGGATATCTCCACTATGATATCCTAGCAAGACTATTGCTTCTGAAGTGGCACAATAGAATTGTCAACAAGTGCACAGTCACTTGGGAGTTTTATTTGGAACTGTATCTACTAAGAAAGTACTTACAATTTTTGTAGCATGGTTGTCTAAAGGGCTTTCCTTTAGAAAAGACAATTGCCACTATGAGGTACTGAAAGCTGGATATAAAAAACAAAGTTGTGTTTTCATAATTTTTAATGTAATGTTCATCATGAATAGTCTCATTCCCATGCTGTGCAGAGCTGGTGTTCCAGGTGTCCAACACATTACATGCACTACAACACAAAAAAAATCCAACACTGAGTTATGGAGAAGAGGCAAATAGGGCCCACTTTATTTACAAAAATAATGACAGAACAAATTGCTACAGCAGTAAAAAAAGCTTGAACTTGAGAACATATTACAGGTAGTAAGAAATAACTCAAAACTGTGACAGGGAGGTAGCAATTTTTGTGAATTCAGAGCTTCAAGTTCCTTTATGCTGCCAGTTTGTAAATTTTCTACATAGGCAGTTTAAAAACAGTTGTAAATCACTGTAGACAGACTTCAGAGACAGATAAGAAAATACTGCAATCTAAAAAAAAAATTAAAACACCTCTTCATTTTCAAAAATATGGATTTGATTTACTGTAACGCTAACAGGAAAGCAAAGCTTTATAATATGAAAGAGATAGACTAAATCTGAACCATAAATTTCAAATTTATACCTCAACTATCCCAAAACTGAAGAGTCATTAGACCAAGCCATCTGACTCTGACCCAGTTTTACTTTTCAGTCAGTGGGTAGCTCCCATATATTAGTAGGTTTTTCACAAAAAATCAGCAGACTAACAAGCTGCAATACAGAAGCTTTATTTCCAAAGTCTTCAAAAAAGAAGACAGCATTATTGCTATAGCTTTCCAATCACTACTGTATCCTGCAGAGAGCCACTGAAACACTTACTCAGAGTCTGGTGTCCAAGGCTTGTACCAGGACTGCTGTTTGACCCAAAAGAACCCCAAGGTTTGGAAAGCAAGGCAGATGATGATCTGAGACAACACGGAACACAGAAGTGGACCTGAGATAAGACCTGATGGAGGCCTTCGTGCAACAAGCTCTGTCCAAGCAGGGTTCAGACTCACTGCAGAGAGAACAAAAAACAAATGACACATTGCATCATTATGGTTTTCAAGAGTTATCCTGTTCACATTCTGTGGGATGAATGGCTTGCTCATGACATCACTTTAAAATTTAGTCCAGAACTGCAAATGTGAAACCACTTAGAAAAGAGCACAGAGCCCTAGAACAAGGCCACAGTGCCTTCTACAGGCTGGTTCCCCAGCAGCACAGCACAGCAGGGGACAGTAGCAGCCATCAGACTTAAGGAATTAGTAGTGTCTGGCCAAATTCCCTTTGTCTGGCACAAGGACTTAAAACTTGCCTCCTCACTTTTGGACTGCCATTGCTTCAATTAAGATGTTTTTATTAAATTTGAAAATTGAATTCTATTGTTAGCTAGTGAATTGAATGCTAGGCTTGTATGCGAAATTGAATGTTACACTAGGCAATACTTTGAGTGTAACATTTTGTGGACAGAATTCAAAGTAAGAATGCAAGGAATCAAAACATTTGAGCAAGATGATATTGCAGTAACTCCTGTTTTGATTGCAAAACTGGCTTCCTGTACTGTGAAGACTTAGTTCCCCAAGATCATGCTCACAACCTGCTTCTTGCTTGAGGACATTGTACAAATTTCAGATGAATCTAATTCAGTACTCAGTGGTGGTTTGGGTTTCTGAATGCACAGATGTAATTGTCATAACATCTTCACTGTACATCACAGTGTTTTCTTAAAACCACATGTAATTAGATATTAAAGAAAATCTGACTAAGCAAAAAGTAGTTCACAGAAGCCACAATGGTTTCAGTACTCACTAGTGAAGACAACCACCAAAATGATTGCCAAATCAATGAAGAGAAACTGGAAGTCTCCCAAATTGCTCAGGATCTAGAGAGAAACAACAAATGAAAGATTGGTAATTTCTTCACACCACAAAAAAAATTATACTGACACTTTTACAGAATTAATTATTTGAATTTCCCTCTATAAAGAAGACAGTGTCCTGTCAAACTGACCTCCTTTACCTGCAGGAGTCCTGAATACTCTACAATTCACAGAACAATTCCTGAAGTATCACAGTATGAAACAATTTCCTTTTCAAGACGGACAAGCTATTTGTAGTTGAAATTTGTTTGTAATCAAAATTATATTATTGAATTTTACATATCAATGCAGTAACAACTTAGGCCTACAGTTCTTTAAACACCATAGCCTTACTATGTACTCATACAGCTGTCAGAATTCCCACCTCAAAGGTCCTTTAATACTTGGCACCTTTAACTTGCTCAGAATACAAATCAAAATACGGAATTTCTATCACATGCCACTATTATAAAACAAATCATATTAACAGGAAATATTCCATTTTGCTTCCTCCCCAAATCAGTACTTCCAGTTTCTTTCAATTCTAACATAGGAGGAATTCATTGCTCTTTAAAATAAGTTAGGCTATTTCAAAATGCTGAAAGTTTTTAAATAAATGAAACCTGTATTTTTGCTTTGTATACATGCTTATTTGGTCTTCCCACTGTAGAGATCTTTTTCACAGCCATTGGTTATTGCCTTTTCTAAACAGATACTACTATGTATTTTGTACAGTTAATATGAAAAAAACCCCCAAAATACTAACAACACTTTCAGTCTAAATATATTTTTGAATGCATATGTTGTACCCAAAGGGACTTGCAATAATTTTTATTAAGTATCTATCAACTTTCTAATCTCTGAATTATGCTGATACTGCATAGGTATTTACAGAATACTTACAGAATACAGCAAAGTAACAGTGATGTACTGGATGATACTGTATAATGCCATGAATTTAAACACACAGAAGGAAGTTACTAAAGCAGCACGGCCTTCCCTGTCAAAAGAGATGCAATCATTTTACTACAAAGCTTTCTGTGCAAGCAGTTAAGTTCTGCCTACCAAAATGTTTGCTGCAAATAAACACACCTAATCTGAGGGACATTAGGCTACAGATATAAGAGAAACAGGAGTCAGAATGGTACACTTCCCTCAACATCTAAGTTGTGGTAAAGTCTTCTGAACTCAGCCACCACCTAACTTCAGTCCTCTTTGGACTTCACATGCTTTTTAAACAGAGGTTTTAAAATTAAAGTCTTTTTACACAAGCATCTCTGAAGCATTAGTTTACTGCATGGACAGAATAAACACACTGTCAGCCACAGAGCTGCTGACCTCAGAAATGTTTCTGATAATGCATTACTTCATTAGCTCCCCACAGACCCATTGATTCTTCTTTGGCTGAACTTTATCCAAAATCATTACCTAACTTCCAATTCTAGAGTCAAAAAATAGGGTCAAACGCCATGTAGAGAATTTTTCTTCTACTTTTTATGGTGCCGAGCAATTATCTGAAGATTTTTACTGCTTTCAGTTACACACAGCGTTTATGGAAGCTACCAGTGACTAAGACAAAATTAAAGACTAATGTGTAGAAACTTGGTCATGCTTTGAAAAATTAACTTTAAATGGACAAAGGATTTTCCAACAAAATAGTAAATCATGGTATGGCAGGGTTTTACTCAGAATACCTACAGTAAAGAAACAGAACCACTAAAATGTATGCATTGTTACGTAATATACACTGGTTTCCTGCAGCATCAAATATATACTAAAATGGAGCATGAAAAATAAGTTACACAGACACATTTAAATCCACAGTCAGTGGCATTACCTGATCAGCTTTGGCACACAGGAAATACTGGGTGTCCTGGAAGTGAATGGTGATGCCACAGAAGCCTCAAGTTCAGACAGAGATATACCACCGTGTGCCCTCTTCAGTGCCTGCCAAATAACATTGAAATAGAGATAATTTTAGAACTTTCCTACAGCTGTACAATTTAACTGAATGGTTCTGTGTGGAAAATAAAAATATACTTACCCCACAGTCATTTGCTCCATCTCCACACATGCCCACATAGTAACTATAAAAAGCAAACAGATATCAGCATTCTGGACCATTCTCCAACCATGGTCCATTTAGCTTATTTCATTAATTACTTCTATATTACTTTGAGTTATTCAGAGTTTGCATAACAGTGGGTGATCATTAATGCTGAAATAAATTACTGTTGCTGTTATACATATAAGGAAGTAGACAGAAAAGTAACACGACAGTAACAGGTCAATCAAAGCAATAATGGTTAATTGCTCTCTATCATCCCAATGTGGTCTAAAGAATCTTTGCTCTAGGCAATACACTTCTGTAGTATTTTTAAAGCTGCAAGGCCTAACACCAACAGTCACATATTGACCAATGTAAACAGAAGTCATCCTGATAATACTTCTGTAATACACAAAAGACATCTGATGGGTTTGTTTCGTAAGCCAAGCAACTGCATTTATAAAACATATTAGTCAGTTTATGCACATATTCCTCATTTAAAACTTCATGAAGTCTGAACCTTTCCCAAATAGCCAGCAGAGGGTACTACTCTCATTCTATTAGATTAGCTAATAGGCTGACCTATCAACACAAGGAGTTCTCTCAGCCCAGCATTTTTCTTTAGACAAAACAGCTAGCAGCATGCAGAATTTTTGTCTCCTATCCCACCAAAGACATTCAACCCTCTCACTTTCTATGCTTAAGCAAATACTTACTCTACATTTTGTAAAGCTTCCACCAGCTGAGTTTTCTGATCAGGTGCCATGCGAGCAAACACAGTGCCGTGTAGCACGAGCTGCAAGACAGAAGAGTTCTTAATGCTCACAGGGCAAAGCCTCTTCACCTTTGAAAGTGCCCAAACTCAAGTAAAATGCTCACCTTGGGTACCAGGTCCTGAAAATGCTCCAAAATCACTGCAAATGACTTCCCATTCATTGCAAAATGGTATTTTGTCATCTGGAGATCCTCAAGGCTTTCATGGACCAATTTAACTGGAATATCCTATCAAAAGTAGTTTAATACTCTAGCTGTAATGGATTTACACAGATACCTTGCCATTTCAAGCTAATACTCAGAGGAGTATCCCTAGAGATCCTACACAAGACTACGTTTATATGAAGGTCACTTGAAAAAAAAAACCTCATACAATAAAAACACTTACATATTACTAGGAAAATGTAGTTTAATGCTTCAACTACAAGCAGATAGAGAAGTTCTGACAGATTGAAATGTTGGGGAAAAAACCCTGTCAAGTGAAATGTCAAATGTCATATCACATTTGAAAGACTACCTCCTCCAGCTGCTTTACTAGTCTTTGGGATTTGAAGATCTGAAAGTTAAGCAGTATATCAATTCTGAACTGACACTTAACTGAAGATTTACTATTTAATGGAATAACATAAAAAGAACAGCAAAACTAACAGCTTACATTCTAATATATATGCATAATATGGCCATATTACCTCTGAGTTTATGGCTGGTGATGAACTAGTGCATTTTGCGAGGGTATCTGCATAATGCCAGTTGATCCTGGCAGCCTGCCCATCCTTTGGAGGTAGTGCTTCAGCAATAATGACCTTATCCTGAGGTAGAATCATTCCACAGTCTCTGGCCACAGAGATAGCAGTTAACATGTTATCCCCTGTTAAACAATTGCATTTAAAAGGGTTTCAGTCAGAAAAGCATTAAGATCATACGTTGATAGTCCCTGCAGGAGAAAAGCTAACAAGCCTGTAGAGAACTGAAGAGGACTGCCCCACATACCAGTGCCAGCCTCAGAGCAAACCAAGCCTACAGACAACATTCAAAGCCTACCAGGTAAACCCCCTCCTCTAGAAATTTCAGCTATATTGGAGCTATAAAGATCTCTTATTGACCAAATTTTTGTGTATATGGAAAATCAGGCAGAAAATAGGCAGCCATTTAAAATACTACTTTTTACAGTCACAGAACATGCAAACAGAGCTGTATTGTTAGCCTAACAAAACATTTCAAAATCACAACACCTGTGATTTAAAAAGCAAACACATACTGTATGGAAAACACTGAGCACAGACACCTAGAATGCTTACAAGGACCTAAGTCATTCTCCCAGAAAAAAATCCAATACAAAGTGACTTTTCATAGTATAAATCAAAGTGGTAGGGAACCTCAGGACATCCAGTCCAACCTCCTGCTCAAAGCAAGTTCAGTTACAAAATTAGACTAGGACTTCCACTTAGCCTGATCTGGAAGACTTCTAAGGGTTTTCATCCTCCAATTCAGTATCAAGTAGCTTATACTTGGAGCTAGGGAGAAAAAACTACAAAGTGGAATTAAAGCCTCTGCTGGTTTCTCCAACTTATCAAAGCAACGTACACCCAAAAAGAAGAATTGGAGTCTGAATATTTTCACAAGTTTCTAAACTTCCCTGTTGCTATAAACACAGTGTAAACCCACTGACACTAAAATTTGACTTCACACACATAATTAAAACAAGACCAGAAGGAGACGGATCTTTGAGTATCAATGTTTACATGCTAACCTGTAACCATGACAGTGCGAATGTTGGCTTTATGCAAATCTTCAAGTACAGCAGGGGTTTCTTGCTTTAACTTGTTTTGCATTATAATTAACCCCATAAAATCCATGTTGCTTTCAATAGCATCTCTATGATGAAAAAGAGAAAAGGAAGACAAGATTTTAACATTTAAAATTATTAGATGTAGCTTTAAAAGCCTGATTTTCTACTTATCAAAGTAAAGAGGAATGTGTATTTTTAACCATGAAGTAATATGCTTTATAAAAAAGTGATGTGAAAGATATCATCACAATAATTTATATTTATTTCCCTTTTTTTAACTCAAAACCAGTGTGAGAAAATGTTGTCTCCTCTCAAGCACAATTTTCAGTTTCTCCCACCAGAATGCTTTCTAAAAGAAATTACAGTCTCAAATAGATAATAGTTAGAAAACCTGCTCTGGAACTAACTGCATTCACAGCCCAACTATTAAGATATGTTTAGAGTGCACATCTCTATTTTCCAAATTAGCAGAACCTTAACATAAATGCTACCACATTGTTAGAAAGGCATGTAAGATTAATAGGCACTAGCTAATTAGGCAGAGAAACTAATTCCCTTTGGTTTCCATTAAAAAGTTAGTGTATTTACAGGTCTTGGGTATTCCACTGCTATTGTAGACTTTCACACCTGAAACTAAAAAACTCATTTCTCTGCTATGCCAAATGTTCACCTTGCACACAGAGCTGATACAAAAGAACACAGTCAAAGCTGGCACTTTCATAGCTGTGCTACACATTCAAGCACTGTGGGAAAGATGACATTATCCACAAAACTAGGCTCAGCTGAAAAATAATTCACAGGAGGTATTACTCTTTGAAAGAAGAAACCTTTCTGCCTTTCAAACCTCTGCAATGAGAATAGACATGCTGCCTCTAGGAGACAAAGAAACTGCATCAAACATGCATAGGAGGATTTCCACTACTTGCCATTATCCTTAATAAAAACAGATGATATAAGTATGTGCAAGTAAAGAAATCAGACAAGGTTTTCTGCCATAATAATGTAAATTAGACATCATGAAAATAATATTCTAGTTCATTTACAGCTTAAAGCACATCCTCTTTAATTGCAGAAAAAAACTTGTCTTGTGTGTCCAGGGCACAACTAAAGGATGTACAGAACTATGCCAAGACAGAAAAAAAGCTAAAGAAGAGTAGTTGATTTAAACAAAAATACATATTACATATTAATTCAAAACATGCAGCTTTTAAGGTCTGCTACTTATTAAAAAAGTGAAGTCACTCTTACCTGCTAATAGTCTGGACTTTGTGCCACGTAAGCTTAGACTCCAGTTTTCTGTGAGCAAGAGCAATAACTCGGAAGCCCTGCTTAGTGTATTCTTCCAGGACATGCTCAAAGTCAACAGGAACTTTCAAAAGATCAAGTTTTCGGTTATTAAAATATTCATATTTCAGCTCAGCTATAGAAGAAATAAAAACAATTTGCTCCTTTACCTGTTTCCTGCTTACACAAGCTGGCAATCACTTCTGGGGCACCTTTCATGTAAGCATCCATTCTCTTTTCCCCTAGAACCCTTGCTATTACACACATGCGCTGCAACACTGAGGAAAATGGAAACTGGCGCACGATTCCAATTTCATACCCAGTCTGTGTCATACAGGAAGGAAGGAACAAAAGGGTTACATCCACATGCATCTTAAGAAAATTAGGTATGTGCCAAATGAAAACATATACTTACCGACAGCTCAAACAATTCCTGAAAAAAAAGAGATACAGCCACTCTAAATATAAATTTAAAATATTTCTTCAGCTACAAACTATTTCAATACAAATCAGTAAATGAATCTGCACAGCATTCTTCGTATCAAGACATATTGTATTTTCAATAGATTTCATAAAAGCTGACTGTAAATACACTGCATCTGTTTAGTACCCTTTCCTTTAGTGAGACACAGTAGAACTGTAGAGCTTGATTTCTTGATTAGAATTTCCAAGACCTTTCACAGTCCAAACTGTTTGTTTAACCTTTGTAAATGACTAAAGTACTATGCTGTTTCAGAATGAGGCCATGATTATTAAGTATATCCCTCCAAAAAATAATGTAGTAAGTTTCAAGAATGTTCAGATGTCAACTACTGCACAGAAATTACTGCTGTGCACATACACTGAGCTCTGAACAAAAGAAAGACAGTTCTATCTACTACAAAATACAACTCATACAAATGTACTGACTGATGATCTGAATATATACTAAAATGCTTAATATTTCCCTTTGTGAAATATTTAAAAATACTTCAAAATAGAGCTAGAAGAAACTCTTACATTTGCTAAGTACATTTAGTTTCTTTTACTCAGCACTTAATATCTCTAAGGTACAAGAGTGGCAAGAATTCCACGCTTCACAGTGACATTAACAAATTATTGTTTTAACTGAAACTGCAAGGTGAGCACACCTAAGCATTTCATTAAAACTTAAGAATTCGGTATCATACCAATATTAAAAGGCATAAGCTCAAAAAGCATTACTGTACTTCATAACCAATCTGTAAAGGCAATAATGCTGACACTCAGTTTGCTTACCTTGGAAGGGGTATATACTGAATCACTACCTTCAACAACATGGTTTAAACATGGTTGTTATAACTTTGCCATCAAAACCCTCACAGTTCTGATCCCTTTTTAATTTTATCAGCCAGAACCTCAGCGTACAGTAAAATGTGTTTCTTTAACTCATATCAATTGTTTTGAGTTTTTATACCATTTCTTGATCTGTTGCTTGCTTGGATTCTGGGGAAAGTTGTTTTGAAGGTCGAACCACTGTTGGCATGATTCGATTATGAAGGGCTGTTTCCTCTTCAGTTGCTTCTTCTAAAATCTGTATTAAAAAAAAAATCAACTAATTTATACATTCATTAACTTTGACTTGCTCACAATGCAATATTCAAGGAAAAAAAGGCACATACCCATCCTATTGCTTCAAACATCTTCAAATCAAGTGGATCCCCAGAAAGCACCCCTTCAATTTTTGTAAGGGAATGACAAGTTGCCATGCAAGCAACAAACTCTGACTTCAGCAAGCTCTCACTGCAAGCCCTCTCTTCCGGCAAAAGGAAACTGAAACAATGAAGTAATAACATACTTAGCACTATAATTATTTATTATGAGCCACTTCAAAAGGTTTGTTTAGATTAACAGAAGAAAATTGACTGCACAAGTCCCTTCACTTGTATTTTCACACATCACAGAAAATAAATTAAGTCTCTGGGCTGCAATCTTCAGAAGCTATCACAACTTCTTCCTCCTTCAAACACTCAGTGTTCATTCCTTCCCTGTCTAGCTTGATCTCTCCTACAAAGCCCTCTTATCACTTAGTACTTAACTTAATTAGCTAAGCTAATTCATGTTAGCAGCCCGAAAAGTCATCACTTAGGAGGAGAGGATTAAAGAAGCATGCAACAGTATCTGCAACAGTTTTGCAGTATGACCATGATGAGGTCTCACACTCTAATAAATAAAATTCTATTTCAGCTTTGCTGTGGAGTTGTAACTTCCACTACACCTAAACCACAGTTTAAGTGGCATTACTACAGCACATTACAGAAATGTAAACATGTATGAGCTCAACACTGAATTATCCTAGTCTATTCTGCTGAAGCTGTTCCAGCACAAGATGAATGCCATATTTGCTATCAGCCCTGAGTTCATCCTTACCGAGCATTTTCCACCCGCTGAATTCCCCAAAGATCCAAGCCATCCTCAGTAAGTGTGCCAGTCTGCAAAGGAGACCAACAGCATGGCATGAAGAAAAAGCCTTTGGAAACAAATTATCTTCCAGCAAAGCAAAAATTAACAGCTATTCAAGCAAATTAATATGAACAATATATTTTCTTTTGTTTTCACATATAAATCAAGACTTTGTGACAGAAAATACAGGATCACCCTTGTTTTTTTGCTAGAAATTAAATTCCAAACCTGTTAAATAACTTTCAAAAACATTCAAAGCAGTCACACTCCTCACTGGAGACAGGACAAATGAAACAGACCCTTAAAATCCAAAGATGACAGCACTTCATCTCAATATGCAGGGCCTGGGGACAATGGAAATGGTACTAAATGGTATTAAACCATTAGTACTATCTTACATAGTTAAAACAGTAACTGAAATGTACTTACAGCTGAAATAATACGGTTAGCATTACACTTATATTTGATATAAAATCTAAGGAGGAAAATAAATTTTATCTAGGAAATAGCCAAAAGGAAAGCATTCTGGCTAGCAGCATGATTGTCTTTTACTCATGTTTGGTTAACAAATAATAACAAAATACACTTCTCAGCTTTTCATTGAAATGAATGAAAGTGAGAAAAAGTCTGACTTCACGCTTGAGTTTTTCAGAAGCTTGTGTGCTAAATAAAGTTCTTAATAAGCCTCAACACATTTCTGAGGTGCGGCTAGTAAGTTGGGACATGGGAGTCTTGAGGTAAGAAAGCAGCTCAATTACAACTTTTTAGAGAAGATTAAATTAGAGAGTTAACAGATGGTAAACACCAAATACCCAGAAGCTAACATATCACAAATCATCTAACTTACACGAAAAATAATGAGTTTTCCCTTTTTGTCCATACAAACTCCCTTTTCTAAGACAATACACCCTCCAGGCAGCAAGGTTTCAAAATTCACCTAACCTTATCAAAACACACAAGATTCAGCTGGCCACAAATATTTATCCTTTGTGGACTGATGCAGAAGATGCCAATTTTTTTCAACCTCCTTTGTGCATAAACGATGCCAGCAGTCATAGCAGCAGGGAGTGCCGGAGGCACCGTGATAGTGATAATGTCAAGAGACTCGATGATGATGGTACGAGCTGGAACCTGCAATAGAGGTCAGAGTTAATGAAGAAGAACTCACTGCTTACAGATTCACTATCCCACTGCTGTGTTGCCAAGAGCAAAACCCACACATTGTTTTTCCCAGTACAGTGTGTTCTGGATTGCCCAGAAATTTAGCACAATCTTCACCCACCATCAGCAACCACAATAATCCAGTCCTAAATTATGCACAACCCATAACTTCAAATGTGCACTTTTCTCCCTGGAAATATATTACTTTAAAACATTAGCTGAATAATGCAAAAATTTTTGAGAGATAAAAAAAAAAAAAAACAACCAAAAAACTTAACAGCTATCAGGTTATTCCTTGATAAGGATTTTTTTTGCCTGCAGCATGTTTTAGATGGGCTGTATCCTATTTCTTCCACTGTATATAAGTCAGATGGTAACCTTACATATAACAAAGATAAAAATCTAGTAACTGGGTCAAGAGAAACCAAGGTAAACTCAAATTTCTCTGTAAGATATTAAAATTCTGCTTCTGTGCTGAATTTTATCCTCAGTAGCCTTGTCTCATTTCACTGTTATAAATAGAGCAAAATAATTTCCACTTAAAAGCAAATAGTTTCTCATCATCTAAAGTGTGTTGGAAGTCATGGTCACCCCTTTTCTAAAATAAGGCAGTTCTGGACCAGAAATGAAAACATACCTCATTTAAGATGCTATTGACAATTGTGTATAGAAACCCAAAGCCTGCCACCACCACCAGAGACAGGAGAAACAAATAGGCATCTCTGTAGAGCTTAAAATCAGTTGGCTTTGGATACAGTATGGAACGAACAAGCTGTCCTTTAGCAGTACTAAAGCCTAGAAATAAAAAAGGAGTAAGTTATTAAAAATACAAACAACAGCAATGCTATTAAAATATATTAAAAACCTCAATGAAACCCTTAAGCTACTAATTTCATTACAACTGTTTCTCAATATCCATAGCAGATGTTTTGCAATGCTGTAATTAAGGTGCTTATATATGCACATCACACTAAGGGCTTCTCTCCTATGGCAAGGACATGCAGCTGATGCAAACAAACCCCTCCTCTGCAGCAGCAGCAAATCCTCACATGGTCTGGCCTGGCAGAGCTTGTTGTACTGCATTTTGTCCCTCACAGTGCAGAGCTAGTAGGTATATTTATTGTCTAATTAAGCCAATCCTTGCAAAAAAGAAAATTTAGATATTCAGAGTCCAACATTAAATACTTAAATGGCAGGTCTACTTAAGGTCCCTTGAGAGCCAGAATGAAAGATCCAGAAAAAAGTGCAGTGCAGAGAGTCATCTTCTGATAAGGGCACCTCCTGATGGCATTTTGACAGCTAAACAAGGAGACTGTCCTTCTAAAGGTCTTACAGATGAATAACCAACAGATATCCCAAGGTCGGATTTGAACTTTTGCCTCGACGTTTAAAGAGGCCAAAATTAATGCCTGATTTTGTTTGCTCAAAACATTTGTCATCTGCTTAGACTTCAAAGTCTCTTACTACAACTTCTATGCCAATGCCAGGTCTTCTGGCATTAGTGACAGCTCCCTGACAGCTTCTCAATCTGCAAGCCACGACAGCAACGGCTGAGCCCTCCACCCTGACATTTGGCAGAGAGGATTCTACCAAAACAGAGCAACTATGGTATCACTCTTGAAGTGGATGAGCTCATCACAAGATGAAAAGCCATGAAGCCTCCAGGCTTTGAATTTGCTACTGCAGAATATGAACCACGGGCCTGTTCAGAGAAGTTCACCATGTCTGTATGTATTTGAGTATTTAGCAATGAATGCTTGGTAATTCAACACAGAATTCAAAAAACCAGAACTACTTCCTATTTTTTCCCATGTTTTGCAGAAGGTTCTGTAGCTACACAGGATAGAGGACGTCAGGGTAAAGCAATAAATGACAACCTCATGGGGTGTCTTAGAACACACTAGATATACAGATAACTTTGGTGTACAATTCTGTTTTCTAAAGCAAAATAACCAGTTTTGAATTCTTTTCAATTACAAATAGGAGCCACAATTACATCCATCAACTGAGTTTTAGGAGGAAAGAAATCAGTACAATTTATCTGTATTTCAGCTGTAATATCAAATATGTTAAAGGCTTAACTTGAAGAGTACAGTGAGTATAGCTCCAGCAGATCAGTCTTATATCCTGATTCATGACAAGATTAGGACTACATGCCTTTGCACACATATTTAGTTCTGTTCTTCTAGATCTTTTGAAGACTAGATTTTTTAAGTATGTTCAATTTTGTGGCATTTCCCTCACTTACATAAAGGGAATCTTATTTGTATCTCACTGTGTGAGAATTACTTTAGATCTTACTATCAGACATTTTAGGAGCAAGAAGCTGCAAGTGCTGTGACATCTATCCTGTTCTGTGGAGAGGGAAATTCCCTCTTGCCCAAAAACTGTTCCTGTGAACCAGAGAGGAGAACAGAGAATTTTCTATCACTTTGCTTTTCTCTATACAAAGCCACAGCAGAAAAACCACATTTGTCCATAGAAAAAACCTGAATAAAGCCCAGCTGAATTCATCCCGCTTACAACAGGAGCTAACTTGGACCTGCTATTGGCAAAGAACATTTTACAAACACAATTTCTGATGTCAGGGCAGTAAGACTCAGTGCTGGGAACAACGGTGATGTTCCTTGAAAGAGTTACAGACCATAGTATCATACTTCAAAACAAAAAGTACTATCCTTCCTGCAGAGCAGAAGCAACATGCCTTCAGCAGTTAATTTCTGTTGCTGTTTGGGCTCACCTTGCTCTACATGCACACTGGCTGGTACATGAAATTCATTTAAGAAACGAAACAAGTTCAGATGCATACTATTAAAAGGCAGATGTGTTAAAGGGAAGGAAAATATATATTTTAAAAAAAGACTAATAAAAGCCTCAAGATGGAGAATAAAACAAAAAATCAGAACTGTTACTGCTGAAGCAGACTAACAGAAGGTGAAAAGAATACATCAGAGTAAGAAGCAGTTAATTAGGATGAAGTTACTTGTTGGAAAACTTGCTTTAAGAAGCAGTCTAGTCAATGCAGTCCAATTTCTTCTACCTAATTCTATTGTACCTTGGATTATAGCTTGCATTCATTTATTTTGTGGCAATTTTCTTAAAATGATCTTTGTAAAGCAAAATCCCACAATTGTACTTGGTTGTGCAATTGGTTTCATAGACTATTATTTAATGCCAGATCTCTAACATATGAATTAGCATTTCTGTAGATAGATGAAACTCATTTTTTCAGTAAATGTTATGTACTTTGAAATAACTATAGGTAAAGAAAAACATTTGGCATTGTGAATGACTCTGCTAAAATCAGCTGTTCCTCACTACCCACCCAATCTGCTGTTCCCCACTATCCACCTGAAACTTTTCCAAGAGGCACAAGCAGTTCAAGCAAGACACTACAAAAAACCTCTAAAGGACAAGAAAACACATTCAAATAAGTTTTAAATTGATGCTGAAGACTGATTCACTTTTGTGCTTGCCAACTGTTAATCTTCAGACCATCATCTAGTTTTATTATTGTTTTAAGATTTTAATCAAGCTATTTGGGGTATATTCCTTCACCCAAGCTTAGCAGCATCAGCCAGCTGACACATACCTACAAACAGGACTAGTACATTAACAAGGATAAACTTAGCAATCAATACCTGTTCTCACTACCAGAGCTTTGACCAACTCTCCAGTGTAGAACCGGGTCTGAATGACATTGGTTCCACAGAACAGCGTGTGCCGCTTGTGCACCTCGGGACTGTAGATCTCATCTCCCACTGCTTTTGGATACTCCGAAGGATTTGGCAGATTAATCTTTGTGACAGGAACACTTTCACCTTAAAGGAAAGGAAGTCTCTAAGCAAGATGACAGAAGAACGGACTTTTTTTTTCATTCCCAACTACAAGAAATGTAATATAATCTCACTTCACCAGCACAGGCAGACTTATGGAAGTCATCTTCCTTTCAGGTGGTCTCTCACCTATTAGCCTCAGCTCAGCAGATTCCTTACCCAAATGCTATTTAACTCTATTCCTTATAGAGCTTTTATGTCCCTTACTTCAAATCAGTTTGTGATATAAAATACAGTTCATTAAAAAAACAGGACAAGCTTCCTTCTCTTGCTGAAAAGCATCACCCCCATCTTTACTCAGAAAAACTAGAAGCTGAAGAAAATTATTCTCAGCTCCTTTGGTGACCGAGTGCACTCAAGCTAGGACTACAATCGATTTTTATCAGTTGCTAGCAGCAACAAAAACACGTTTTGTTTCAATTCAGAAAAACTGAACATGATAAAACACAGAATCTCTGAACTAAAATTTTCTAGAGGTTGTCAATTTGGACAGATTATCCTAGGAATAACAAAAAGTCCATCCTAGTCATTGAAGCTGTCCTTTAAGTACATCAGGTCCCTGATTTCAGCATATGCAGGCATAACTTGAGATAATAATTTGTGGTTTTAAATAGAGTATAACATTCTACTCACTACCTTCATTTTTGAAAGAAGCTAAAAAGTTTGAGCAAAAATTTTCTGAAGAAGCAGGCTTCAGAGCTCCATCTGCACTGAGAACACCAAGTTAAGAGGCAGGAAGACAAACTATCAAGAAGAAATCTTTTTAACAAGAAACAATTACTCATTTTTGGAGTTTTTAAGCAGTATTAGGTAGCTGTTGCAGATAAGCAGGACACAAGTACCTAAGTACTTCAGAACATGTCTAATTGTAAGAACATACAGATTTCAAACAAAGTAAACATATCCACTTCTGCTAAAGCATACTGCAAGTGAGCATGCACACAGGTATAAACTAATCGTTTTAACCATGCAGCACTGTGTATCAAATTTACTTTACCTGTTAGCATACTTTCATTTACAATGCAAGTACCACTGAGCAGTACTGCATCACACGGCATAATTGTCCCATTGGATGGAATCAACATGGTATCTCCAGGCACAAGGTCGGTGGAAAGGATTTCTTCTATTTCTGAATATTAGAACACAAACAAGTTTACTTGAAAATAGCCATCATCTATAAAACCTGATACAGAGCCTCACATTCAAGATCCAGGTGAAATACAACTATTAATAAAATTAAGTATAACTTCATTAAATTAATGACATGAAGAGATTTTAAAAATATACAGAAAAAGCCATTGATAAACCCCAATTCCATCACAGATTAAACTCCAGAGCACATGGATAGAATACATCATGACCAATGAAAAGAATCAAGTTTGTACAAAAGATATCAGAAATTATTAGCTACAGTGTAACTTCAGTATAAAGACAAAAGCACAACACAAATGTATGTCTTAAAAACAATATTATGCATCACAACCTTTTGGATACCACACCTTTAACTGCTGTGGTATCCAAATGAGGGGAACTTCAGAAATCATCTTGCAGCCCTTGTTGGGTAATAAATTGTAATGGAGACCCAACACAGGCACATCTTTAAGTCAGGAAAGAAATTAGAATGACAATTACATAAGTGAAATGGCAATAGGACAAGCACCTAATCTAGAACAAACCTGATACTCACTGAAAATACCATCTAGAAGGTTAACCCTGAACACATTACACTATCTAAATTCCACTTTTAACTTCTTTTCTCATGCAATTTTGCTAAGGAATGCAAGCATTTCAAGCTGATTAAAAAAATAACAGATGCAGACCCACTTTACAATCACACTTCATGAGCAATTTAAATTCAACTTTCCAGGCCACCTGTGAAATTTACCTTGGTTTCCTCTGCAGACAGAAACCCTTACAATGCTGTGAGCTGCTACCATGTCATGTAACATAACATATTGCTGCAAAGGGGAGAAAAGTTGATTAGTCAAAAGCACAGCTTGTCTTCTTCTAAATGCACATTCTACAGTAGAAGTGATGAGATTCTCTACTAACATTCTTTAAGAACAAAATGCTACTTAAAATATTCTCTTGAATATAGTTTAGAAAACTTATGGGCAAATAAAGTTTGAGTGCATCAACCTGTACAGGCTCCTATTTTAATAGCATTTTGGAAGCAAACATACTGTCATGCAAAATATTATAAAATCATTTGGTATTAACATACAAAAGTAAAAGCTGCAGTAGTTGTATGAACTTGAATTAAGGTTGAAGTTATTTAGGTTGGTTTTTTTCTCTAGTCTGAATTCAGAGACTGCAATTTAAGGATAATTACTACTTTGACTTCCATCAGCTAAGTCTACAGAGCAAACTGAATCACCAGTTTAACAATCCATATGCTTCACTACTGCTCCGTTTTGTAGGGCTTTTTCAAACAAGGAAACAATGCAAGATGGAAGCACTACTGTCAATAAAACTTGGTACACAAACTTGTGTCTGGGTTTTATTTAAGCAAGGTAGTGTTTCTGTTATCTGAGGCCAACCTATTGATTCATCAGTGTGGAAAGTCTGCAAAGGTCTCAAAGAAAACTATAAATCAGAATTCTTTCAGCTCAAAGAGGGAAAATGCATAACAATATTCTATCTGTGTAATTTGAAAAGTTCTTACATATTTGTAGACATTTTCACAACAAAATAAGGCAATCAGTAAAAAGCCAGAAAGATGCATCAATTTTCTTTGAACTTACCTTTCTAATGGTGTAGAGTGAGCTAACAATGGATATTACAGACATAATCACAATTGCTAATGCATAGTAGTGATACTCATCAGTGATCCACAATATCACACTGAACAACTGGAAAATGTAAAAAGGGTTGAGAACCTAGAAGAGTGACAGAACATTCAAGTTACACCAAAAGGTTACATGGGTTCCCCATTAGAACAAAGCTGAATTTATCCTCCTCCAGGGAGAAGACAATTTCAATTCTTTATACATGATTCTTGTTTGATTTGCCAAATTTTTTTTTCACTACCTCTTCAGCCCCCTCGAAAGCACAGCTCTCACTCAAATAATACACAAATACAGACTTTGAAGACTGCTTGCATTTTCCCCTACACCTCAAAATAAGGTAATGGGAATATTTGATGTACCTTAAGTTATAATTCTTAAACCCATTTGGGTGTTATTTTCTATTTGTTCTTACTCCTTTAGATCAGGTTGGAGAGTTTCTTTGTTCAGAAGTTCTACTGTGCATTATTACAGCACAAGATAACAAACCAGTTATTCAAATCCACCTGATACACGGCAACCAGAACAAATCCAACAACACAACATTTGATTTGCTGCATACATTGTAATACATAATCCCTGGCCTCCTCATGGAGAACATAAGTTATTTTATGTTTGAAATTAAATACAAAAAAAAAAATAAGTAAGATGTTGACCCTTTCACAGAATTCTGTTGTGTTTTCTTATGTCCTCACTAAGGACTCTGAAGAGTTTATAGTTGAGGCCTCTTTGATCCTTAGCTCTAAGGAGACCTGGAGAGCTCTAAAGATTGTCCATATGATTTTGTTTTACAATGTGGGGCTCTAGGGAAAGGTTTCCAATCAATAGTCATTGCACTTGAAACAACTTTCAATGATATACCTTTTTACTTTGATTTGTTCAAGAAAGGATTTTACCTCCTTAACCAGAAGCTTAAAAATGGAAGGCACTTTCACAGCAATTTCATTTACTCCATAGAATGCTTTTCTGCATTAAAAAAAGAAAAATACAAAAAAAAAGTTAAGATGTTTTTTAGGAGTCTTATTGATGTCAAAGTAATTTCACTAATCTGATAAAGTATAACATGTCCCTAAATCTGTGACTCTTATTTATCATAGTTTCAGAAAGTGCTTTGCAGAAAATGCTTACCTTGTGAAATGTTCCAATACAAAGATAATTATTTTATACTTCAATTTAAGTTGTACCTTATTTTATAGATTCTTTCATAACAAGATTTCTCTGTAAACTGTGTATGGGTCCCATGTTATTAAATATATGTCATACTGAAAGCCAGTACATGATTCTCATTAGCTTAAGCTTAAACCTGTGTTAATGCTTACCCTGCAGTAAAACAATGTTTTCAAGGTCCTGTATCTGAGTTTTATTTTCAGCATGAAGAAAGGCAAATCATGAAAGAGGGAGCAAGAAACCAAGCTCTGATGGGATCAGAGCTGGTTAAATGATTGAGACATGAAAAAGCCCTTAAAATGGGGAAAGGCTTTTATTTCAGAAAAAGACACAAACTGCCAGAAGATGAATTGATAAGCACGCAGAGGCTCCCATATTTTAACCTGTATGAAGGTTCATTTTCAAAAAAATCAGACACTGATCACTCAAATTGTCTTCTGGGCTTTTTAATACTCTGAGCACAGGTAATGAAACATCAACAATTTTTCCCTCAAATACTACTGCAATATTACCTGTAATCATGCATTCCCTTTGTCAGTCCTGTGCTGTGTTCATTATGAATTGCAGAGCAGAAGGTAGATTCATCTAGACCTCTAAATAAAGGAAAAGTCAATGAGTTATTTAAGAAATCTGATATTTAAAATTAAGTCTTCAGTGACTCAAAAGAGCTAGGTCTTTGCCAAGAGGTATACACCATTTTATAAAACAAAATCTATGGACTAATGTGTTCTTAGCTGGTTTTGTCACAACTTCAGATACCAGTGACACATTAAAAGCAGTTGTCTTGTTGATATACCTTGTTCTGCAGGACAGTCATACCTATTCCAATCAAAATGGAGACACTTAAAAATGAAGTAGAATAATATTCAAAGGCTTCTAAAAAGTGAGCAAGTTTTATAAAGCATTATATGAAATCAATGTGGATTAACATTTCTTCAGATTACCTTTGTTTGACTAAGTAGTAATGGAAGGTTTTTAGAAAAAAATTATTAAACAATTTATTAAATAAAACTATACCACAGCTACTTTACAGCATCTTACTATCACAGTATGATCCCTGACTAGGAAAAAAGCACCCTACATTTTCAGTTCTTTCTTATCACCAGAAGATTCATTTTCACAGGACTTCTCCACATGCTGTGAAAGTTAATGCTGTGCTTTAGGAAATCTACTGATATGCAGAAACACCTAAAACAGCGTTATGTTTACAGCTATGGGATTGTGTTAACTATCAAACTCAGTAAATCAGATGTATGCTGCCCAATATCCAAGCATTTTTCGTGGACATACTTTGGATGCACAGGAAAATATCATCACCTTCCAAAAGGCTTTCACAGACATCATAAAACCAGCATTATTCCACACTAATGATTTTTATATTGGATATCTATTAAGTTATCTGTCAAAAAGGATTCAGAGTTGCCCCAGCAGAAAAAAAGGAAAAACCCAACTCTTTATTGTGCATATTTCATAACAATTACTTCCATTCTCTAGAACACAGGGAAAGCTTTAAATATCCTCACTACTGCAATGCCTAGGATCACATTTCCACCAACTGCTTGTACAAGAACAGACTTGGCCCTAGGTTTACCAGGTTTCTCTAAACCTGGCTCAAGGGTTTTAAAAATACTATTTTAAATTAAACAATACATAAAACTCTGTTAATAGCTGTGTCTTTCCCCCCACTCTACCATGAACAAGTTTTCTTTTACTGTAGGAAAAGAAATGTAACAGTTGATTTAAAGAGGGTCCCTAAATTTAAGTGCTCTATATGCAAATATGCATACCTATGTGTTCAATGTCCATGCAAAGACAGAGCTTCTAGCACGATGTTCTCTGCTTTTTACACTACTGCTACAGACTGAATTCCCAGGGCATTACAATCCCTGTGTGCAGAGTTTATTATATAAAGCACTCATCAACCCACTCAGATATTCAGCTGACAGTAGCTAAAACAAAACAGACATCCAAGGTCAGAGTTGCATCCTCTTTGGCTATGTGACCAAGTCTGACTTAGTCCAAGAACAATTACACTTGCATTTCCTGTGTTTAAAACAGTTATCTTAATATTATGGTAATATAAAAAGAACAATGATATGAAACTCAAACTCTCCTAACTGAATTAGTTGTCCAAGAAATCTTAATTTGCCCCCCTTTTGTGTTGTGCTAAGCCTTCCATGATGTGATCAAACTGTTCCATCTCTGAGTACTTGGTAAGCAGCAGCCCAAAGTGAATGCTCTCCATGATGCAGTGCTGTGTTTAGATCACAACTATAAGCATACTGACTGCTTTAAGGGTTTTACTATGAAGACTTCTATCTCACAGACTGTCTCTTTGTAAATATTAACTTGATTTTCTACCATGTTATTAGGTAATATCAATTTTTGGTTTATATATATAAACTGAAGAGCAGAGTAAGAAGACATATCTTATTGAAGGACAAATTTTCCAAGACTTCTTTTCAGAGTATTTATCATTCACAAGCTCAGAGATTATTTTGCACATGGTATCCACTACTTCACGACACGACCATACACTTGAGAGGAAAGTTTTAACAAATTGGCATTTTTATCTGACCTTATGGAAAAGTGACTTAGTGCTCTAACAGCATCCAGTATGTCTCAGTTCCGCTTCTTTCTCCTCTTTATTATTCAATAGCTAAATAATAATGTCCAGCTCAGCTACTGTACCTGACTAAACAAGTGGCCAAGCTCAGTCGTGGCTAATACATCAAACAAATGAAAGTTTGGCTTATCAGCAAGAATGTGATTGAATAAATGCTCACATAACTTCGCAGGCATATCTGAGATTTTTCCAGGGCTTATAAATTGGCTAAGTTATCACAAGAACATCAAAAGGCACAGTCAAATAGCCACAAATGCCAAGTTTCAAGTCGCTGCTTTAATGCTAAGGAACAACATTTTTTTCTAAACACATGGAGTCACATGATTTTTTTCCAATACCTGTTCTTAACATACAAATACAGTTTCTTAATCTCATCTGTGGGAACTATTCCCTTTGAACAGTTTAAATTAGAAGCACTACAGGCATGAAAAAAGGAGCCTACAATGCAAAATGATGAGTGTCACTACCTGCACAACTGTATTTCATGGGAGACTTAACACAAAAAATGCATACAAAGCTTTTAATCACTTATTCCTGAGAACTGAGACATTTCCACCCTCCCAGATGAGGACTGCTCAGTTTTGTAATTGCTTGTGTTATAGTAAGTTCCTAAAGTTGTTTTCATTGCTGATAACTTTCCATATTATTTGCGCACACTTTTTTGGGGAGAAAAAAATCTCCACAGGATAGTTCAATGCAGTGAAGACTGACTTAAGTTTAAAATAGATTTTATTTGTGGTCTGAATTTATTGTTTTAATGGGCAGTTGCCAAAAATGGATAAATCAGTGCTCATTTAACTTGTGGCACTATGAGAAGGCCTTATCACAGAAAGAAAAACTTTCTTCTCCAACATCATGCAACAGTGTTGCTGGATAGAAGAAAATACAGCGCACCACAAGCTACTGCTGCCCACTAAGACATTTTTATCAGTGCAATAGACCTGTTTTTGTTACTAAACAGTAACAAAAGATAGATCAGATCCAGCTCAACTGCACTAAAACATAGAAACAGACCTACACAAAGATGAGCAAAAAAGGTATTTGGTGAATTCCCCTTCTTCCTAGATACATCTTTTGGTTCTAGCTCAGCAATACAAAAACCTAAGTTATTCCATCATAAGCAAAGTTTTTGAGTGTTTCCAGAAGTACTACTGTCTATGAACAGGTGCTCTGATTCTCAAGTACCACTCCAAGAACAGGCAAAAAAGCCTGCAGAAGCATGCAGCCTGTCACCCTACACAAATCACACTTGATAAAGACAGATTAAACAAACACCTTCCCTCCAAATTCGCACAGAGTTAAAATCTCCCTGCTCTCACTATAGTTCAAAGATTCAATGACCCAAAACAGCTGTCCAAATATAACACCGATTTTCAGCATGTTCTTAGGCAACTTATTTTTTTAAAATGCAGTTTGAGGCACAACATGTAAGAAAAAAGTATTCTTACCGTACAACATCAAAACTTTGAACTGAATCATTCCAAAAATACTTCACACTGTGATGCGTGAAGTAACGAATCTGTAAGGGCAACAAAACATAGATGTCAAACTGGTACCACTTAACACCTCTCTTCTGACTGACTTCATTCTGAGAGGTGACAGAAACTGAATTTAGAAAAGCTTCAGTAAAAAATGAGTACTTTTCTTTCAACATTAATCTTTCAAGCTTTCCACAATTTCCAGAAACAGGTTACTGAGGAGATTTCTGTTCCACTCAAGAACGAGTTATCCTTTCAAACAAAGTAGCAGCTCACATGTGTGTTTATTCTCAATAGTACTTATGAATTTAGCCAGCATAGTATTGCAAGCTTACTTACAGGCAAATGTATTCTTGGATAATTTTTATTCTCTTCTGCAGCAGATTCAGAGAAATGAACAGCATGGCCATTTGAAACCTTGTGCACAATAGGATTAGGATTCTGTAAAGGATTGGCTCCCACGGAAGGCATAATGCGAACCTTTGCACAGAACCATATCTTGAATTCATCCTTAGAAAGAGGGGGGAAATGAGTTAGCTTAAAGAGCATTTAAACAGCATTTTACTACAACAGCTGCAGCAAAATCACAGCTCATAGATCAGCAGAGCCCACATAGAATTAGAGAACATATCTCCATGTTAACATCAGCTACCTTAAGAATAATTTTCTTTCCACAATTCTAAAAGCGTATTTTTGCACTTGGGTCAGCAGTTGCACCTCACTTCAACAAATGTATCTTTGCTGAATAAGGGAGGGGAAACCATGTTTCAGCTTATAGGAACAAGGTATTTGTTCTGTGGCTGTTGATGAGTACAGCATTCATGTAATTGATTCTTAAAACTGAAATACAGACTACTCGCTATGCCCATTTCAAACAACTGTCAGTCTTCCTACAAAGGCACAAAGCTACACACAGGAGCACCACTCTGCCCGGCTGTAAAACACAAACATATCTACACAGTGAGGCAAAGACTGGTGTACTCTGGCAAGCAGAAGGAACTACAAGCAGGGAGAAGCACATCCCCTGCACACTTACAGTCGTCCTCAGCAGAACCACCTCACAATCCTTCAGCGCCGTCCTTTTGCACGTTGCTTTCACACGCCACTGGGGCATCCAGTAGAGGAGGAGGAGAAGAAAGCCACCAGAACAGATCACTCCTACAGCAACTAGCACCAACTTCCAGCGACACAGATCATAGCCATAGATCTCCTGCATGGCAGCAAAACATGTAATGATGACTCTCTTAATTACTGTGGTTCAGAATGCCAACATTAATTTTTCATAACGTGGAGTATTTAAAGCAAATCAATTTTAAAAGCCATTTCCTCTTTTTTTTTTTCTTTTTCTGGGGGAAGGAAACATTTGGAATACTTAATACATGGTGGAGTAGAAGCAAAAAGGAACACTGTTTTGCTTAGTCAGAAATATAAACATCAGTAAAAGCCAGACAGAGGCAGATCATCCACACTGTGTAAAACATTCCATTGCAAGACTGTCTCCTCTCTGCACTGCTCCCTAAGGATTGAGGTTACTACACAACCTGCCTTAACTCTCAGTGGACAACTACATTTTTGACCATGACAATGTACAGGTCAGCTGAACACTTAAAAGAGAAAAAGCATGTAGTTTTGTCAAGTGCTGATTTTATAACATATCATTTGATTAGCTAGCATTCACAGTTTTGAATTACTACTGTAGGCTGAATTTTATACATTCTAAAAAAGCCCCTAAATATCAAACATCACTTTCTAGTAAAAAATTTTGCTTATTTTGCCTGCCATTTAACAAGAAATGCTACTTAACAATCTCCAAGCCACACTCAAAGGTTTTTTAACTTGTACCAGTTAGAAAAATCCTTTTCCCACGAAAAAAAACCCCAAGTATTCAGTGTGCAAGCACTAAGTTAACTTGATGACAGCCAGGAACAGAAAATAATTTAGTGATTTACTGGGCACTGTGCTACATTCCTGAGTTTCACATTACATCATTAGATTATATTTCCTGCTGAAAAATGAAGTTTCCCATTGAGTCCCACCCATTGTTCATACTGACATGAACTTCTTGGATTTTTTTTTTTACTTTGCATTAAACAGTGTTAGAAATTGTTTAAACTCCTTTCCTAAGAAAAGGCTTTTCAAAAGTTTAGTTTGCCACCTTCTCTGATGACAAAGAGCAGAAATAAAGTCTATTCTCTCTTACCCCCAAAACACTCTTCAGCAATAAAAATAGGAGAGTGAAAGATGATGAGAAAAGTAAATGCTTATTTTTAGGAGAAAATAAAATTATTTCCTAAAAAAAATATTAATTTTAGTGATCAGGCCATAAGCATCTCCTGTTCTACAATGCATTCTTTTACTTTCTGTATTGGAGCTGTCTAGTGAAGAACTACTTTTCCTAGCAGTGTGGACAAGGACAAAACAAGAACTTCAGTTCACAGAAGCCTATCAATCATTTTTGCAAACAAAAATCCCTATATATACCAAAAGGACTAGAAAAATCCCTATGAACCCCAAGTGGGCTAGAAATTGAAAGATTAGCTGCTAGTACTTTCCTGTCAAAGCTTACAGCCTTGAATCGCATTATGAAGCATTAACCTGTTTTAAAAATACAAAAAAAAAATCTCCAGGATTTGGAGGGAAGAAACTCCAAGTAACCAAAGAACATTAAAATAATGGTAATAATAAAAAAAACCAAAACACAGCTCACTTTGTTTCCATTTTCATGTGTAAAAGCAGAAATATTAAACATTAAAATGTATTATCTATTGGACTACTGACCTTAACAAAAACATTTCCTATCCCAAGACAAATTTCTTAATACCAAAAAATATTGCCAAGGATAATCTTATAAAATTGCTGAATTGATTTAAACTGAGACAATCCACTTCCCGATGTAATATGCCCCCTTTAAGCAGAAAACCCTGCAAATATGTTTCTTTCATTGTATAAAAAAAGATTAACAGAATTCATTACCATCTCATCTTCCTCTGCTTTATTGACATATTTCTTTTCTTCTTTCTCCATGTTTAGCATGATATGGAACTTCTTGACTTGAGATATGGAAGACCTTCAACAAGACAAGAATTAAAAATGGAAGCAACATTACTGATTTTACACCGAAATTTTAGGTTGTTCCAAGTTACTTTCAGTAAGTGCATATATAAAACACAACACTGACGAAGTATTAATGTTTATCTTCAATTTGCACTGTTACTAGTTTCTAGAAGCAACTATCCAAGGAGGTCTATAATGAAATACTGCAGAAACATCAGGCCTTAAAAGAGGAGGAAGAAGAAGCTTGTACCAATTTAACTTGGCTACATTCTACATGCAGCAAGCAGGTTTTGGTACATTCTACAAGCTTCATGATGGAAGTGTAAATTAAACCTGTTAAAAAAAAAAAAAAAAAAGCTCAAAAGTAGGTAAATATTACACATTTGTATCACTCTATATGTAATGGCCCTAATCAGATGCTTTCAGAAGTCAGGCTATCCTTCAAGAGGAAAGGCACAGTACCCCTGAGATCTACACTTCTTATCTGAGCAGAACAAATACTTGCTCAAAAACATTTAGTCCCCAGTTCATTATTTCTAAATCAAGACATGCTTTTTGGTCAGTCTTTCCCCTTCTTTCCAATTCCTCTACTATTCAATTCACATCAAAATCTCTCACAGTTGCTGATCTTGAGAGCTGCTCTGAAGACAGATTATGATCACAAATTTCATGAATAAGAAAAGGCATGGAAAAAATATGGCACTGTCTATGAGATGAATGTAGTGCACACAGATCCCTACTCCAAAAGAGGAGAGCTACAAACAAAGGCTAAATACAGTGAGGCTTATCAGAATTTTCCTCATCACATAAGCAAGAAAAATCTGAGCTACCAAAAACCAAATTTTGAAATTAAAACTGCATCTAACCTTCATTTGGGCATCCCTGTACTTGTTAATTGTATACAATTTATAATTAATGCACAGGAACAAACAACTACCACAATTAAAATCACTAAATAGCCAGTGCTCACCTGCCAAGACATAGATTAACTACAATTCTCTGCACTGACATGGTACAGCCTTTAATTTTATTTACTGCACATACATAAGTCTCTCAGAAGACAGCACTTACTACCACAGCTTATAACCAGTGCTCAAGTATTAAGTCACAGCACAAGTAGCTACTCTAATTGTCCTTTTTCAGGCTGTTATTAGTATTAGATAGCACAATAAGTACAATTACTACCAACTTCTCTGTCATTAACTCCCCAACATTTTCACAAACCAAATCACCAGACTACAAGTCAGATGCTCTCAAAGCCAGCCCGTGGATCCATGCACTTACATTCACCAGCAATGCCAGCTTCTAAGGGTCCCTCCTCCCATCTCCTGCAGCTTATCTACAGCATCACATCCACACGTGTTTTCTGCCACCCACAATCTCCTTCCCACTTAACCCAATAAATGAAGCAGGAACCTAACAGGAAAGGTTTCTTTTGCTACCCAAAACGGGATCTCCTCAGAGATCTATTCCCACAGCTGAATAAGGTCCTAGTAGAAGAAACACACACTCAAAGGAGAGAACTGCATCACAGCACAAAGCTGAGTTTCAGGTGAGAAGAAGCTCAGTACTTCATAAATGGAGTGCTTGATACAGTTGGCATTTTGTTCTGAATGGAAGGAACCCAACTTGGCAACAACTGCCTCCTTTGATTGGAACATCAGCTCACACCTTCCCTTGTTAAGTTGAAAGCTTTCTATTGCTATACTCTAATTTCACTGCAGATTTATTTGGATATTAAGCCACACAAGTCATTAAAGTTCTAAACCAAACTTTCATTTAAACTGCAACTTTTTTTAACTAAGGAGCTTTCTATCCTGGGAAAGATATAGATAATACATATAATCAGTTAAAAATCTGTCCTAAATCAACACAGTACTGCTAAGAAAGCTCCTGAGGACAATCTCTGAATTAATTACATCAAACAACTTTATGTACACCCTACAAAACACATTTTCAATCAAAAAGTCATGCAGCCAGGAAATGTTCTGTGTATTTACAGAATTATACTTCTAATAGAATTCACAGGTCCAGAAAAGAATTATTAGGTTAATCATACTTGAGCTAGTCTGCTCTTAAACAAGCACACACTTCCCTGCTCTGATGTACAGTAACATCAAAAAGGGTTCTACAAGCAATTCTGCAACCCTGATGGACATATCAAGTAGGAACTTGAGACAGGAAAGCACCAGGCAGAAAAATAAATTCAAATAGCTTCCAGATCAATGGATCTCAACTAAGATTTCCATTTGGCCAATATGTCAGCACAGGGACCTTATGGGACACCATGGCAGTATGAGAGAGAAGTGCAATTGCCTTCATTTAGGCAATGGGAATGAACATCAAGTTGTGGGTCTGAAGAAGTATGAAAGGGAATCTCAACACTAGCAATAATTCCTGTGTTTCAGTAAGCTCTTTGAACAGCTGGGTAGAATCAGACAGGGAATACATGAGGAGAATTAGGAGGCTATTTCTGACTCACATCATTAGCTCCATCTGCATTATTTTATACAGACTCATTTACTGAATAACCTTCAACTAACACACGTTCTCAACATGGCAGATACTGCTGGTAATTTTCCATATTAAACTCCAATTCAAATCTCTAAACTTAAAAATCATTGTAGAAATAATTTCCTCATTGATGGATCACGAAAATTATTCCTATGCCACAACAAAGAACTGCACTGTCCCTTCTATCATATCTCTTCTGGCACACCATCAGCCCAAGCATGGCACCATGAGTTCAAAGGGGTAAGTTCTTTGGTTTGTCTCCCATTGCCTTGCTGAAAGCTGGGGTTGAACACCACCACATGGACTCCCCAGGACTGCCTCCTTGGGTGACTTCAGGCTGCTGGGTCAGACTGAAAAACCTTACCAATTCTGAAGAGACTTTAGCAATCTGCATTTGAGTTTTACTTCTTTCCTTCTATAATATGATGGGGAATTAAACATTTCATTACTTGAAATCTTTAATTAAAGATTTAAATATAAAACTTGGTCTTTTCAGACCAAATGAGAGAGTATGACATTTTACTAGTACTCAAATTGAAGTGAGGTGGAAATCTGCTTGCAATAAGCAGTATGAACATGGGAATATCCAAATATAATGTGCCTCAGATGTACATCACAGGCTGCTACTCAGCCTCTCTTTGGTCCTGGAGTGAATAGACAGAGAAATCCTCTGCCCCTTTTAACAAATTGAAAATAGGAACCTTTTAAAGGACGAAGACTTACAACCAATGGAGATGCTGAAAGTTACTATCACTTTCATAATTTTTACTATTGCTCAAAATTTTACTTATTGAGTTGCTATTGTATAGCTAAGCATATTCTAGTCAGAGTAGTAGGAAATATCAAAAAGGTCTGTAAAAGAAAAGGCAGTTTGCCACTGAGATTAAGAGAATGAAATCTCTTGCAACATTTTGTAGCAATGTAGGTATAAATTCAACAAATGGTCTAAAAATCAGCTGAAGAGCATCAGCTAAAGAGCCTCTGAACTGTAAGTACTTCTAAGAGCATAACTTTGAGTCACAAGCTTAAACAGTAAATCTGCAACTCTGCAAAACACAGTATATAAAAATTAAGTTGAACAGCATTTCCAATTTGTTAATGTCTTGAAGAGTGTGCAGCTGTGAACAGGACAGCACCTGCAACTTCAGACTTAAGCTGATACTATTTTGGAGCTAAAATAAACCACAAATTGGATCACTGAATAAATTACAGTGGTGTACAGAGTTTAAAACTATATGCATCTCTCATAATGAAGAAAATGCTGCGCTTTTTCTCAATCACTATACCACTCCGTATTTGTTCATCTATCCTGACTAAACAACCAGGATACCAAGCAATTGTACTAAAATATTTGTAAGTAACAAACATTTGTAGCAACAGGTGCAAGTTTATTAAGGAAATTGTTCTAAAAGCACCAGAGCTAGTCTCCATCAGTACACCTGAAGACTTCTGCAAGCCACACTTTCGAAGGACTACTGGCTTACCTCAAGTCAGTTTTCTAACAGCTGGCATAATTAGTAAACTACTTCAGTGCAAATTTTACTCTTAGAGTTTGATTTTTGGGGTGGGAAGCAAAGACAATCTACCCTCTGTTTCCCTCAACATTTGCCCCAATTCCACAATCCTTAAAAAACTAAATAATACACACGTTGTTGCCATCTGTTTATTCTTCCGGTTTTTCAATATAAATGGAAGTTTCATAGCTTCAAGAGAAAATTTTTTAAGTCTGGGCAAATTACAGCTCCAAAGAAGAAACTTCTGATATCTCCTGCAACCACTGGGTAATTTAAACCAATTTCTCAGATTAAAATATAATTTTTAAAGCTGAAATCTTTAAAATCCAGGTATGGATACATATAAAAAAATTATCAAGTTATTAATTTTGCTTATGCTCTTATCATCTGTCTGCTTAAAATAGATGAGTAAACTTCCACATTTGTATCTTAAATGCTCCCTACTTTATTCTTTTCAGATTTTTATAAAAAGTCCTGTGACAACTAATAGTTTCTCTTACCAACGAGCAGTCCAGCAGCCTGTCCTCTGCACTTGCTTTTGTTACCAAGAGTTAGCGCGGCAGTTCTTGAGGCAGTTCTTAATAACGGAGACCCTATCTACAAGGGAAGTCCTGACAAATGAACTATTTTGTCTAAAATCTAAAAAAAGTCTCCAAGGGCTTTTCAAACTGTTATCAAAAGATTAACATATCAAAGAAAATTTGGCACTGCTTGGAATGCTTTTTTTTTTTCCCTCTTCCCTCCAGTGTGGCTGAACAATTGCAAGACTGTGGCCGGGCTGGCGCGGAGGCTGCGCTTCCAGGCATCAGCCGCCCGGTCCAGCTCCTTCTATTCAAACAACAAATGCCTCCCCAGGAGCTGCAGACACTCGCAGGGCTAGGCACAAGCCCTGATACTATCTGCCCAGCTAAAAGCATCTATGCTTCTGACCAAACCCTTCCTTGTATTTACAGTGCTTGCGAGTGAAGACAACAACATTCATTTCGAGGAGCTGAAGGCAGCAGGTCAGAAATGCACGCATTTCTCACTCTCAGCATTTTGCAGTTTATCACAGAGCATAGTGAAGCAATCACACCAGAGCAGATGACCTTTAGAGACCAAGTGCTACAAAGCTAAGAAAGTGAACTTTGTCACTACCTGAACATCACAGAAACTAGGTACTTTTCTGTCAAGGCAAGGCTCAACCAGCTCTGCTTTGGTAAGAATACAAAAGGCAAAGCAAAGATGTAGCAAGGCAGACAGAAAAAGCAAGAGACATGTAAGAGGCCAAATTTCAAATTCACCTCTGTGCAAAGATTAATACAAGTAAATCTTCTTCCCCATTCCATGTAATTACTCTCAATAAACAAATCAAAGTAAACTAATACAGGAAGAAAATTAAGAACAAAAAAAAAACCCGGACTGACCTGTCTAGAAAACAATCAAACCCAATTTCTATTCCTGACATCTGAGCTATTCTGGGTCCAAACAGGTTACTAAAGGGCTAAAACTCCTCTTTCAGAATTTATTTACAACAACTACATCCTCCACTAAGAGCCACCTAACACCACTGTTATAAAAAATTAAGTTTTTAAATAGCCCAATTTCATGAAAAGCCTTTCATATTTCTGAATAAAAAACACCTTGAAAGTCATAATCTTCAACTGTATTCCAGCTATCTGCCAAAACACAGGAAAAAATGGGGCTTTTTTGCAATTTGAAAGCAAAACATTACTTAGTCACTCAGAAATTCAAAATTTCTGCAACTGTATTCCAGCTATCTGCCAAAACACAGGAAAAAATGGGGCTTTTTTGCAATTTGAAAGCAAAACATTACTTAGTCACTCAGAAATTCAAAATTTCTGCACCTTAGAGCCATATTTTCAACACCAAGAAGAAATCAACCCTACAAGGGATCAGACATAAAAAGGCAACATTTACCACTAGGGCTTATTCTTGTTACAGTACCATGAGATTTCCACAAACTGAGATCAGTTACCAAACAGTCCATTTTTTCCAAACATTATAGTAAAAGTTTTTGGGATTCATGCAATGGGCCTAAAATGGAGGTAAAAGAGTTGCTACACATACACAAAACACCAGCTCAATCTCTGCCATACTGGCAGTAATGAAATTAATACTGAAGAAACACTCAAACTGGAAGAGCTGTAACGGGCCAGGAAGAGGAATGAATGTATCTTCTAAGAAAATATTCCATCTGAAAATACATCTGAATTCTTAGGAAAGATGAAAACTCAGCCTGGGTGACAGTTGACCATTAGGAGAAAGGGATGGCAGTTCATTTTCCTTGACATGAGGAAATACATCTTTTCCTTGACACAAGGCTAAGAAAATGTAAGGATCAGGGGAAAAAAAAGATTATAAAATACTTACAAGCACATTCTTCTCAAAACATATTTCATAATATGCTGCACATGCTAAAAATCAATCAGCAAAAAAGCAAATTCAGACACAACATTTCCAGCTTGCAAGGGATGAAATCAAAATTTCTGCCTACGGTGTCTTGGACATATGTCCTGTATTTACTTTCCAGTCTCTTTTACCTAAGATAACCTACTTTAGCTTCTATAAAAATAATTTATTATTTCCTAAAATTTTTCCCCAGCAGCTTTTGAAACAGTACAGGTAGAATCTGCAGCTACTGAGAATGAAAGAAGGATTGTTTTAATACACTTGCAATTAAAAATCCTGAAATATATTCAAACGGCTATAAGAAAGTCCTGCTAAAATGCACATTATGACATCTTATCACCAAACAGTCTGTAATCAGGATTCATCATTAGTCTCTCTACTTCCTTTAAGGAAAGAGTTTGAGTTGTTCTTTTCGGATTCTCAGTCTCCAAGGAGCTTCTGTACACAGGTATGACTGCACTCTACATTTTTGCTTCTCCAATTCTGCTTCACTGTTGCAGGTACCCAGGTCCAGAGCCATGGTGTGTGCTGGATGGATTTTGCTACACCCTGGACTTGGAAGGATTCATGTCTGAGCAGCAGCACAATGAGACACCTCACTCCACCTGGCAATCCTGACACCATCCGAGAGAGCCTCTTTGCCAGTCCGCAGAACATAAAATCCATGCCATGCAAAGACCACCCTGAAACTCAAACAGGTCCCTTTACAGGGGATATATGACTTAGCCAATGCCTGGGGCTATCACACTTTTGTGACTGTAAAAACCAAAAGGTTATGCCTTTACTTCAATATGCATTACCACGACCTTACACACATAATGCACTTGTAAAACTTCCAGTACTATTTGAACATATTTGTATTTTTACAAGCATGTTGTTTACAAACACAAGAGATACTCTACTTGAGAGGTAGCCTCATCCTAAGAAATGCACCTTACAGAAATGGGAGCTGATGCAGCTGAACCCTTAAATACTAACTTATCCACATAATGTACAACAGATGCTCGGGTAAGACACACAAACTAAAATAACTATGAGAGATCAAAAATCCTTCAACTGCATTTTGAAAGGAGTTAAGGTTATAATTTGTACTACAAACAAAGCTTAACACTTTAGTCAACTAACCAAGCTCTAACAATAAGAATGACATAATAGTTTAATGAATACATGGAAATTTTACAAGTACACGAGCTAAATTTTAACAAAGCCCTCCACTCAATACCTATTTTATCACTTCCCATCTTAGGCTTTCTCTTATAATACAAGCTTTTGTTTCTGTGTTTAGGCTTAAGGAAGACCATTGTATCCAACAATCACCAAACCAAAACTGTATTTACATTTGTAGAGTGTATTCTTTGTAAAGTATACTTTTTGCTGCCTGTAAGAGCAATTGCAATGTTTATAGTAGAGTACAGGCTACATTAAGGAAAGATAATTCTACATCTAACAATAAACTCAGTATGTCAATTCATCATGATAACAAAGTACTACTATAGCCCATACTACACTCAAAACTCACTTTCTAACTGGTCTTCAGGTCATTATTTTCAGACCACTTAGAAATTTGTTATTAATATAGCAACAATGAAGAAGTTGAAGATATGTTGGAAGAGAATTTAGGAAAGCTGTTGGTCATCTCAAGGACAATTAGTCAAGCGTTTTACCACCTAACCTTCCCAGCATATCATTTATCTTACTTCAAGCAGCAGCTATTCACATTAACAAAAATTTTAAACTGGAAACCAAGCACCAAAAATCAGAATCACCCAAAGCTTGTTTCTACTCTCGGGCTCAGAGAAACAGAGTTTTTACCCATTTCCTTTCAGATTTCTGGGTCTCTTACCTAACTGCCATGAGGGAAAGAAGGCCTGCTCCACAGTCAGGGAATCCAATACATTTATTCTGGATGCTTATTAGGTCTTTTATCTCTTGGAAGAATATACCAGACATTTGGGTTAGAATTCACAGACTATGTTTTGTTTGCTCTTGGAAAAGAAAGTTAAACGGTTCCAAATATCTTGGGTAAGGCATGGCGCCATTACACCCAGCCTGAGCTCTCAATAGCTGAGCACTGAGGCTGTTTCCAAAGTTTCTTTCTCACACGAGGTGTGAACTTTACTCAGCCCTTCTATGTGATTAAATAACCAAGACTATTCTGGTTAGATAATGGGGATGGCAAAGATGCCCCATGCCAGCACCAAGAGACCCGCAGCCATTCCAGTGGAGAACTGGGAGTCTGAAGACCCAGACCCAGCAACAATGGGTCCTTTCAAGGAAGCATTTCCCCTTAGGGGCTGTGCCAAGAGCCCAACCTTTCCTGTGTGGCTGCTGCCTTATTGTGCAATGTAGAGTATCTGCTTCCTGGGATATATTTGCTTTTGTAGTATGGATGCTCAATAAAAGGAGGCAATGACTTTTTTTCCTCTTCCTCTTAAATTCTTGGAAAATATTTTTGAGGTTAGCGTAAGAACATTTGAATCAAATTTCTCTTCATCTGCAAGGAGACCATCAAGCACAACTAGACTAATCACAAGAGATGAACTTTCCTCTAAAGTTTAGACATTTAACTTTTGTTTCCTCAGAAGCACATATAGTGGCATACTATGACCACAGCAGTCATGCTCATCGTAAGCAAGCAATTGGTTTTCACTCCTTTCCCATCCTAATTATGACTTAGTACCTTTCACTGCTTTCAGCAAAGCCTTCTCAGACAAACCAGCAGTACTTCTTCAGTTTCCTAAAGTCAAAATGCAAAAAAATTCCTAAGTTCAACTGTGTAACTACTAAAAGTACACAAGCGTATATTCCAGAATAACAGAATGTACTAATTGTAACTAATGTCTAAAAATGTATTCTGTAAGAAAAGCTATACATTAAACCAGGGGGTTCTACTGTTTACTGAAAGCACAATTTTTTAAAATAGTCATAAAAAATTGAGACCATGTCTGAAGTATGTGGCACATTCACTTAACTTAGATCTGAAACACTTCAAGGAAAAAGCTCTCGTGTGCAAACAACTTGTCAATCAATAGAAATACTGTGCATTACAGAAACTGTTAAAACTCTATCATAACAACACTAAATATTAATGTTAAAAGACTGTATTAAAGAATTAAATTTAACTTAAGATGTCATATATGACAATTTATTTGTTTTGATCTCAAATTACAGTAACTGAAATAATTAACAGAAAAATCTGCAAACAAGTTCCATTCCAAGATTGAACTGCTGTACAGGACAATTTTTTATGCACAGAAATTTATAGAACCTGACAGCTTAACTCCTGAAAATTATTAATTTACCCTCAGAACTACCATATGAGGCAAGATAAAAAAATCAAGGGGGAAAAGTTGCACTCTGTTTCCATGAAAAGAAGTTTGACAAAGACAAGAAGAGAACAGACATACAGGACATTTAACATTTAACATGTAACATTTAACTCCATGCCTCCATGCCTGTAATGTAAACCTTGGCCCACATCCATCTAGCTACTATGTCCCAATCATTCAGAACAGTCCTACAAACCCAGAGTAGCTTCAGAGACTTAGTAAACAGTTGTATTTCAGAGAAGGACTTCTATAATCCATGAAATTAAATTAACTCCCCACATCCTACTACAATCAATTTCATCATTGCCTTAAATAGCTCTGTTTAAATGACACTATTCAGTGCTTCTGTGCCCCTTGGGAATGACTTCCTCATCATCAGCAGTGGGAGACATCTCCACTGTATAATGGAAAAAGACTGCAAAATCTGACAAGGGATATCCCTTCAACTGCTGCAGTCTTCTCAGTCCTAATGACCATAAGCAAAGTTCTTGAATCTTGCTTCTCCCATAATTAATGGGTTTTGCTTATCAATCCATTTATAGTTAACTTTTATCCTGAATGCTTAACTTAAGGGAAAAATTCTGCCTTAACATATCTTATCTAGAGTAACATTTTTATCTCTGTTTGAAATACCTTTAAAACTTTTCTTTCTTTCCTAGCCATAAAAATTTTTAACAGTATTAACAGGTGCAACTGTATCCATCTTCTCAGCTGTGAGGAGGAAAGTTTCCTTAAAAGCAAGATTGAAATGTTTCAAGTAAGTGAAGTGTATCAAGGAGCGCTTTTTCCTCCAGCACTGACCTCACTAACTGAAATATCACCACCATCTAGCCAAATATTCAGAAGTAGCCTCTTCCCAGATAGCTCTAGTCCAGATGCTTGACCCAGCTTTCCCCCTTCAGCCTTGCTTTTTCATAAATGTTAGGTGAAAACAGAGGTCAGCTTCCTAAAGCACCACTGAGGACTGCCACAATTTCACTTACATTAAATGCCCAAGTAGCATTAACTCCATACTCTGTGTCAGTGCCAGGGAAGAACAGAGAGCAGGGATGAAGGCTAATAGAGCAACAAAACAATGGGCCAGAAAGGTCAGATCAAATGTGCATTTTCCCTGCAGTCAAGGAGACAGCAGAGGGAGTCACTTAACGATGATTCCCAGCACACAATCTCCAGTCCCAGGGACTTGTAGTTGAAGAGTTTCGGGAGCCAAATACTCTACCATCTTATTTATTACTAAGTGGATTTTTCTGGGGTTTTAAAGATTATTTTGGGGCATATTTTAAGCTTGCCAACATCTTGCAAAGAACTCCTAAATTCACAGAGGATTCATTCCGCCCGTATTTTGATCCTCACTCTATTAGCTTTATGAACATACACTTTAGTTTCTCCTTGCCTATAGCAATCAGAAAAGCAAACTGCCAAACAACTACTTCATCTGAATATAAGCAAAATAATCAAAAATGTTTTGAGAAAGACTGAAGCTCTGGACATACGTTATTTCTATGGGACATTAAGAAAGGAATCAACCACCAGCTACTATGTTTTTACTATCTTTCAGGCTAATGTTATATGTATCAAGATCTTTTTCACAGCTGTGTAAACTATCACACTTTCAAAATTGAAAAACACTAACCTAGCTAAAATCAAGTTAGTAACCAAAGAACGAGGATGTTCTCCAATAGAGGGACACATAGATATATACCACGCTTTTCAGGAATCCAGCAAAGGTAAGCTGGGAGGATAGAGCAAAGCACCACACAGATGATTCACCATAAAATACTGCCCCACAAACTTAGCAAACTGTCTGGGTATAGCATAATGTCTGTACTACCAAAAATTAGTCTCCAAAGTAAATGACCTTTACAAAAGGTGAACTACTTCCATTAAGCTAGGCCAACAAATAGTATTTTCTGAGAGTGCGCACCAAAATATTCTCAACCCAAAACATTCTTCCTCTTCTCTCCCTCTCATCAACCAGCACTACTGTCTTGACTATAAGGCTGCATGAGTTCTGCTACCACACCCATCAATGGTACATACAAGTGTTATCACACTTCAACTACACAGACAATTCTGGCATTTAAGATACTATTTCTTCACGGACATTTATGCCAACAGAGGATGACAGGAAGCAGGAAACTGAGACTACACATTTGTTCCAAATGCAAGGTGCAGACTACACTAATTCCACTAATTCAAAATACTCTGCTCTGAAACCAGAGGCATTTCTATGACCCGTTCCAGCAATGGACTTATGTGGAACAGCATCTCCAGCAGAGACAGCTGCTATTTAACACACCAGATAGTCACTACTGAAACGACCATGGGATAAGAACTGGGGTTACAAATGCAACCAGCATACCAGTACCAGCTTAAGGTATAAAAGTCCTCCTAATACATGCTCAGTATGCAATTATGCCAACAGTCTCCCTACTTAAAAAAACTTGTATCACTGTGGGGAAGGGATTTTGCTGGGTAATGGCAAAGGTGGCAGAAGGAAGAGTGCTATAAGAACAACTCCATCTGCACGCTATTGAGTATGGACTGTCAGGCTGACAAGACCGTAAGTTACTTTCCATTGTGCTCTCACCCTACAAAAGGTATGCAAATTGTGTGTTCTTATTTTTGCCTGTTCATTACTGAAGTTATTTCTGCTGGAGAAGACAAGTTCATAAAAAACCGCAAATTATATTGGTATCAAAAATTAAAATTTGTAGATTAACTAAGAAAAATTAAGAAGTTAGGAGCACAAGACTTTCAACCAACTTAGACTGCACAATGATGGTTCTCCAAGTGCTCCAGTTCACTTAGACACATTACATCTGCCTCTGCTCCAGACACATGCCCTTCATCACAGGTTGATCTTACCCAAGCAGTAGAAAGCCATCACAACAGCACAACCGTAACACAGCAGAAGCTGTGTTTCATCCATACACTGTTGACATTTGAAGTCTGGATGTCTGAACTGGACTCAACACCATTACCCCCTACCACAACACAAGTCTTCAATATTGCCAGTATTAAGGTTAATTAGGCTGCCTCTAGCAATAAAGCATAGCTACAATGCAGGAAAATAATGTCAGGACTCTCTCTCAAAGCACTACTTAAGGTTTTGAGGTCCTCACTAAATGGATGAGCTGAAGACAGGGTTAATCTAAAGAATACAGTCTGCAAGACTGCACATTTGACAGCCCTTTTATGTTCCTGTTTGAATTACCAGTTGGACTGAAAAGAACTTTTTGCTGGCTTGTCAGATCTGGAGTACTGCTCCAGTGACAGAAGCACCACTTTCAGACAGCAGCACCCTCAGCCAAAGACCACTCAAACCAGTGGAACAACCCTTTGAATTCACTGGACGTTGGATCAAGCCATCACAACTTACTGACAACAGCAGATATGTTAAGAACCCTCCATGCCTGTATGACAAAAATAGATCTGCTGTTTGAGAAACAGAGGTAAGAAAAATTACCCCTCTGTTCAGAGAAAAAAAAACTCTAGCCAACAGTAATAGGACTTTTCAGGAAACGAACCTGCACCCAAAAGTTAAACAGTTCAATAAATATTATTACAGGGTAAAGGTAAAGTCAGGCAGGTAATGCAACTCAAGTGTACAATCTCCCCACTGGAGGCCAACCATTATCCCTGTCACTGACCTTTCAGCTACTGCTCTCTACTAAATGCAGCCTCCAGAAAATAAGCTCTTGCTATTGTTGATGTGAAACACCATAGCAGATCTTAAGGGCAGAGTTCCTGAGGGGAACTGTACTTTTCTTCTATGATTTGGAGACATGATATGGCAGCAAAATGTATAGGATTATATGGAATGTTTTCACACAGTTTTCATAGTTACATTACAAATCAATTGCTGAAACACAAGGATTAGCTGGATCCTTTGTTTTGCCACGCAGTCTACTGCAGACAATCAAAGGTGATAATAACAGTGCATAAAAACATTTATATATAAAATAGCATGGCTATACTTGCAGCTGGACTTTCCACTTTGCAATGGGCCCATCCTCATCTAGGCTCCCTGTAGTGGTGAATATAACACACTAGGGGAACTGCAAAGAGATCCTTGTCAAAGCCAAAGGTGACCTTTGTAACTATGGATGAGAAACATTGTAAGATTATCACCTGAAGCTAAAGCAGTAATCTGAAAGCTACCAAGACTACTAAAATTAATGGAAATTCATCAGTGCTCTAGGTTTAACTCACACAGAAATTGCTAACATGCAGTACCTCCACCAAGGATGTTTAGAACATCCTTACAGCACAAGAAACCTCACTCCATTTGCAGGAGGCAGCACACAGGAGAAGAAAGTAATCCAAAACACTGTATGTTTCCAGATACAAGCACCACAGCTCTAGCCATCCAAACCTGTACAAGATCTACACTTACATGACACGACCAAGAGATTGACAAAAATAATCCTGTCTGTTTCTCCTCACTGGCTCAAACTTGACATCAACGAAAACTAGAATCTTATAAAATGAGATGAAAGGGACAGTAATAGTGAGTTTAGTCTATTCTCCAACCTAAACCATGTTCCATTCTTTCTAAACAGACAAACTTGTTCTTCATGACCACAAGTAAAGACTTCTTAAAGTTCTATGTTAACTCTGAGAAATGTTGAAAACTTAATTGGTGTTTTCTGTGATGAAAGTTAATCCCACTTCAAACTGTTCATCATGGCCACTGAAAATAGCATCTCCTTCTTACAAATCTTTCAAATACTTGAAATCTCTTACATTCCCCCTAAACTCCTCATCTCTTGCCAAAATAATTTGGATTTTCTTCCACATCTATGAAGTTGTTTCCTTGAACTCTGATTACTCTCATTTCTCTATTCTGAACTCCTTCCAAGTGGTCCAAATTCTTCTTCAATCTTGGCACCCAAAACAGATGCTGTCTGCACAGACTGTACATCAACAGCAAATAAAGCCAATGGATTTAAACTTTACATCTCTCAGACAATACTGCTGTTTAAACATCCCAGTAAGATATTTGCCTTTTCTGCAAAACAGCATGACACTGACTCATGTTCAACTTGTGATCCAGTACACCCCCAGGTCCTTTTTCTAGTAGCTAACCAGTTAATCTTCACCCTGCATTTCAACAGCTGAAATTCCTGCCTAAGTGCAGTACCTGCATTTGTCCCTATTGAATGTTGAGCTATTTTTTCAGGTTATTTTGAACTCTCATCATGTCCTCCTAAACAGTCCCTGAGAATTTAATAAGCACATTTAATCAGCCAGCTGACTAATATTTTCATTAAAGGCCAGGACCCAGGACAGAATCCTTCAACATAACTTCTCATTTTAACACTGAATTGTTAATTACAGTTCTCCAGATAGGATCATCTACCCCTAGATCATGCCTCCATTTACTTATGAGGCCATTAAAATGAGGAAAACATTTTTAAAACAACCAATTCAGGAGACTAAACCTCCATGGCTTCTGCTATAGCCACTGAGCCTTCTACTCTGCAGTAAAAAGGTATCAAGATTTCAGACACCATTACTTTTTCCACAAATCAGTTCATGCTGCTGTATCTTCCAAGTACTTGAAAATAGAATGTTTGCTTATTTATCTCAACTGATGGAAAAAAACTGGGACAAACTCAACTGTCAGACTGTCACTTATCTTCCTTGTCTCTTCTCCTTTGTAGCTGTCTGAAGACTCATCCTTTGCCATCTTCTAGTACTTCTGAGTAGCTCTAGGTAATACTTTTGAGCTGTTTTGAGAATTGTACAGTGAAACTTATCAGGGGCAGTTGGCACAGAAACATCCAGCGGAAGTACACTGTAGTGTGAAATACTACCTTGTCAAAAATATTCCTAAGATTAAGCACCTGCGTGACACTATGTGAAAGACAAGCAAAACAGGCACTGAGCCCTTCAAATGTTCTGCACATCCTGCAGACACATGCACTCCCCACCAAATCAAGTGAGGCACTTCCCAATCTTCCTACTACTACTTCCCTACTTCATTTCCCAATCTTCCTACTACTTTTGTAGGTAGATGACTTTTACGTCTCTTGCTACTTGCCATTCCATTTGCACTGCAGCCTTGGTGATATCTGCCCCTACTAGTCTTTCTCACATTCTTCACAATGTGACTCAATTTCACATTCTACATAGATTTTCTTCTTGCATCCCAAGTCAGTTAAGCTGCTCTTACTACTGTTTCTCAAAAGCCTTCAGCCATTGCCATTTATCACCTTTCATTTTGACATCTTCTAGCTAGAATAAAATCTGAAGGAGCTGCCATTTTTGTTACTGCATATACCCTCTAAACTGAAAATATCACTGCCATATAAATTTGCTAAAGGTCAAAAAAGAGAGTTGTGTATTTTGACTTTGAAGGATGATCTTTTAGTCTTAAATACCACATAAAAAATCTCAATCCAACTAAAAAGTAATGGACTTGCTACCAGTTCTACTACCACATCCAAAGGGCCGTTTTAAGATGAACAATGCCATGTCACAATTCTAATAAAGCAGAACCATAAAAAAAGGGCTAAATTCGTTCAAATGAAAACCACACAATGAAAAAATGAAAACACAGAATGAATGCAAATGCAGCTAATTCTACTAAATTTGATAGGATTATGAAACTGATTGACACTGCACCACTTCAGAGGAATCAGCAGGATTCCACAGCCAGGGAGACCCCTTCCCAATCCCAACCCCCCACAGCACTCCATGAAGATGCTGCAGAAAATATACATTTTAGAAAAGGGGCAGCAAACCACAGAACTTCAGCTTTTTGTGCAGATCACATCCATAGCTCCTGAACAGAAATTGTAAATCACCCATCCTTTTTTATTTAAGCCTACTTTTCAGCTACCAAAATTTAAAGTTTACAGTCTTATTTCAATCAGGAATAAAGGTGTCAGACTTGAAGCTACAATACAGCTACAGTTTACTACAAAATGAACCTTTGTTCTCTGCTATGCAGATTATTTAACAAAGGAAGCAGCTTTTTTATGAATGAAAACTATTTTTAGGTCATTGTGTAACAGCGAAAGGGCAACACTTAAGCATTACTGTTATTTAAAACATTTTTTTCAATGTTTTATTGTGAAATTAGGATTTTTGAACTAGGATTTCTCTTGTATGCACTTTCTCATGCTAATCATAACCATATCCAAACACCAGTCAGAATGTTGGGAGGTTTTTTGCAACTGCAAGTCCACAAAAACTACTTATCTGCATAACAACATGACTCCAGACCCAAAGGAGGTTTGACCATAGTAGATGCCATGCTGTGGAGGCCAGTAATTCCTGCCCAAAAAAATCTAAACTTAAATACAAGCTCTGTTCTCCAAGGCAATTCTTGCACATTGAAAAGATGAGCCTGAACACAAATGGAAGAACCACCTATGTTCACATTATATTGATAAGGTTTGGGCACTGAGTAAATTAAATCTAAGGAAACACTTTCTTTCTAATTTCCAAAACTCAAGAATTTTAGAAGATATAACTAAAAGACTTTGTTTCACAAGGCAATAAAGAATGACACATCTTCTCTCCATGCCAGCTACCATCAGGCTCTGTCCTGGGGTGACTTTATGATGCTGGTATCCATCATCTGTCTACCACACACATTAAATAAGGAAGGTGTTACAACCATACTCCCTAGTCTGCAGTTGAAGATGCTTGAGCACAGCACTCAATAGAGACATTAATCATAACAGAAGTAATAATTTCTACAACAGACCTTGGACAAGCTAAGTCAAAGTAATCCCCTGATGCAGATTTCTTTTGTTTACAGAAATAAAGCAAACACTATGTGAAGGTTTCCAGAAAAAGGAACAAGGATGCAATGGTCAAAATGCTTGATGAAAACCTGACCTTTCAATGTCAGTTCCCAGCTCTACTACTGATTTCCTCTATGACCTGGACACTCCACTTGGACCTGGGTCCAATATAAAGGTATTTTACTTCCACAGAATAAGCAGAATTTGTCTTCATCCCACAGAAAATCAACATCTTGGTAGCTGTTTTGTACTCCACACAGAAAACAGTAGGACAGTACCTCCTCAGGGCAAATGATAAAATATAATCTGAGGGTTCCATGTCAATACATAAATTTATTTCCTTCTTTTTAAATCATTTATTAGCAAAATAGTTTGTCTGATGCGCCATGCCTGTCACATGGCACAGAAGCAGAAGAGGACTGAATCACAAAGTTTCTCAATCACTCAGGCATCATGATGCAACTTCCCTTCCTGCTAGGCAGCCCCCACGCTCCCTTGCAGGCACTGTGAGCTTCCTGACCAGGCAGCTGGGACCTTTCACCCCCCTCTCTCCAGGTTAGGGATGAATTAGTGCCCACCAATGCCATGAGGTGTCCTCCACAGACTAGGAAGAAATGAAAAACAAATACAGGAACAGATGCCTGATCCTAGAAAACAACGAACAAAAAATTTAAGTGGAGAGAGCAAAACATGCTCAAAGTCTAGACAGCACTACAGGAAGACACCAAGCAGAGCTTGGAACAGCCCCACTGCTCCTGGGAGGTATTTGGGAAGGCAGCAGCTGCTGTCCAGCAGCTCTGCTCAGACCCCTTTCACTGCTTACACCTCCTTGTGTCACTGACAGTCAGCCTTGGGCAAAACCAAAGTTAACACAAAGATCTCTCTTACTCATTTTTGAAGCATTTTAAAAACTGATAACCTTAGAGCACATCAGTTTTTCACAGCTGGCCTAGGTGCTCACACTGGAACATTCAATGTAGCCAGAAGCCACAATTCTTTCCCACACGTGACTACACCAACAATAGATGACATTTTTGTTCCACTAAGTCATGTTAATCATACATTTCTTAGAAAGGTTAGATCAGTACTAATCAATTTCCAAGTCAATTGTACAGTTCAAAGTTTACACAGCATATTTTCTTTAAACTTTGTGAAACTGTACTTGTAATTAGCCAACAAGAAAAAGCAGCTAACAAAAGCAGCAGTACATAGCCATCAGTGTCATGCCAAACACCAAGACAAACATTTCCTCAGTATATGTGTAATAAAGATAAACTGCTGTCGCTCATGACACTGATACAGGAACATTAAGTTTATGAGGACCACACTTACACTGTAAATTTTAAATAATGCCAAAAAAGCTGTTTCTCACAAGATCAAGAAAATCAGTATTCTAAAGGATGTGATAACATTGCACAAAATTTTAAGAAAAGGTAGAAGTAGCAATTCTTTCAAACATGACGGAACTGATGGCTGAAAAATATTGCTAACCTGTCTGAAGAGCCAGTGTGTGGACAAATCTCATACATACAACAGCTGAGTCACCTACAACAAAAAAAAAAAAAGTCAGAGTAATGAATAGGCTAAATGAAACATGATCTTGATTGCCCTTACTAAGAAAACACCATACAATTGCAGTGAGTGCATACTGCAAAGAAAACACATTAACGAATTTTAACTCGGCAAGCTCAGAGGAGGAAGCAGTCAGCCAGCGTGGCCAGACAACTATCAGCACTCATGTTAGAACAGTTTAGAGTAAACCATCTCCCACTGCTGGAGGCTATGCTACCTCAGCTTCCTGAAGGCTCCAAAAGTCTCTTCCAACTACAGCACCTGCAGGGATAGGCTGATCCCAGCAGGCAAGCCAGAGCACTGATGGTAGCAGCAAGCTTTCAGAGCCAATAGTGTAGATACCCAAGTTTATCTTCACCTTCGGTATCAATTCTGCCATGGGTCTCAGTGTTTAATTCACCCAGTAGCTGTTTATCCCTGAGCAGGCATAGCGGGCCTCCTCTCAGGGATGACGCAGTGGCTGTCAGAGCGCTCGCAGTGCGAGATCCCCGGCTCAGCAGCTCAGCTGCTGGAAAAGTGCTCCACAGCCTTTGTCAGCAGCAGGAGAACGCACTGACTCATGTGCTGAAAAAGGGATGAGCCGCACTGAGTCCTGGGCTGCCAAAGTTTCTCTTCGGCACACGATCACCAGCATTCCCCACCGACCCCGCCACTGCAGAGCACGCTGACGTGTGCCCAGGCGGCGGAACGCGCGCCGCTCGGTAACCGGGACCGCGGGCAGAACTGGGGCCGGGCTCGGAGGACGGAGGGAGCCGCACGGGAGAGCCGCCCGAGCTGCCGAGGGGCCCCGCCAGCCCGGGGTGGCCCTGGGCAGGGCGGGGGGCGGCCTGGCCCGCGGGCGGGCGCCGCACGTGTCCGGACACCGGCGGCCGCCGCACGCCCGCGCTGCCGGCCGCGCGCCCAGCCCCGGACCCGCTCCGCGGCACCGGCCCCGCCAGAGCGCCCGCGCCGTGCGGGCCGCCCCGCGGGGGCTGCCGCGGGCGGCGGAGCGGCCGGCACGGCTGGAGGGCGCTGCGGGCGGCCGTGCCGCGCCCGGCGCGGCGGAGACCGCGGGCGCCGCTGGAGGCCCGCGGACCCTCCCTCACCTGCCGGGCCGTGCCGTACCGTGCCCGCAGCCCCACTCACCGGCGGCCTCAGCGCAGCCCCATCGCCGGCGGGGCGGGCGCGGGACCGGCGCGGGACCGGCGCTCCCCCCCCCACCCCGCCCGCCGCGCGCGGCTGCCTCGCGAGGCGCGAGCGGGTCGGCCGCCAACCGGCTGCACGCGCCGGCCGCGCTGGGCGGGGCGGGGCGGGGCGGCCGCGGAAGTGACGGCGGCGCGGCACGCGCCCGCCCCGCCCCGCGCCGGAAGAGCGGGGGTCGCGCGGGGCCGGGGGCGGGGCAGGGGGGCGGGGCCTCGCCGGGAGGGGCGGGGCGGGGGCGGGGCAGCACCGGGGGAGGGGGGGGGGACATGGATGGGGGACATGGCATTGGGGATATGTATGGGGGACATGGATAAGGGGACATGGCTGTGGGGATATGGATGGGGAACATGGATGTGGGGATATGGATGTGGGACATGGCTATAGGGAGCATGGATGGGGGGATATGGATGTGGGGATATGGAGGGGGGACATGGCTGTGGAAGACGTGGATGTGGGGAGGTGGATATGGGGCATTCATCCGTGGCGGGACAAGGATGCGGGGAGACATGGATATGGGGTACATGGCTGTCTGGGGACATGGCTATGTGGGGCTCTGTGGGGCAGGACAAGGGGTCCTCTTGGGACAGGGCTGGCAGTGGGTGTTGGGCTGCAGGACCCCACCTCAGGGTGGGAGCCGGGGTCCCCAGGCCTCGTGTGCTGGCCGTGGGGTGTCCTGCAGGCACTGGAGGCTGGGTGTTGCCCCTAAAAGCTACACAGCAGACATCTCTGTGGAGTCAGGTCCAGTGTTACCTCCAGTCCTCCATTGTTACAGGATGGGGAACAGCACCGGGCCAAGAGCTTTGTTGGTGATTTGGCTCCATCCAGCCCTGGTGAACATTGCCAGGCAAGCGAGGCGCCAGATGAGCAGCCCTGCACATCTCAGTGTGACCACTGGGTACGGTAGGCAGAGGTGAGAGAGGCTGGGGATCACCTCAGGGCAATCCCTGTAAGGCACAAGTGCCCTGGGGCTCTGCTGAGGCCTCCATCGCAGACCCCAGCTCAGGTGCTGGACACAACCCCAGCCCCACAGTGGGTCACTCAGCTCTTCCTCTCCGCCTGACAGAAGTGACAGGAGATGTTTCCTATTGTCCTGTCTACACCTGCTTTTAATAACCCTTTCCTGCTTCTGCACTGCAAACCATTTGGAGGATTTGTAAGCCACAATAGGATCTATATTTATTTTCACATACTACTTTTTCCAGTAGTTCTTCTCCACTGCAGATGAAGGGAGCCATTGATTGTTACATCTCATTGCATGCAACCCCAGCAGTGACTGAACAGGGGTTACATCCATCTGGCAGAACAGCACATCACCCCAGCACCACTCTGGGCTTCCTGTGACAGCTCCAGTGACCCCACAGCTCTGGGGTGAGTCAGCCCAGCATGGGAATCCAGCAGGAAATTCTGACAGTGGTAGAAAGAAAATACATAGTTTTTTGTTGGCCTGGTGAGTTGATTTACTTATGTGACCACTGTTTAAGGGAATGAGAGGAAAACAAAATGAGAAAACTGCCACCCACACATAGCACTGAGCTGCTCTGACTCAAATCAGATGGACGCCTTCCTCTACCTGAAAAAACCCTAAAAACATCTATTTTCTGTTAGTGTGCTAACTCTGCTGTCACAGTTTAATTCTCTGTTGACTGCACACCTCACCACTCTTGTCAAGGCTGGTGTCAGCCTGGCCAAGCGTCTGTCCCTGCTTACCCGGGCCACACCAGTTACTGGGTTTTATGTAATGACTCAACAGTTACTTCCCCTGATTCTCTGGAAATTCAGTGGTACAGTATTTACTGTAAAAAAATCAGTACTAAGAGTTTGGTGATGTTCTCAGGCAATTCTTAAAATACTTTTGCGTGACAGTTTTAAAGATGGGTATAAAGCAGTGGTTTTCATTCACTCTGGTTACATGTGAAAGGCCATGTGAAATACCTCCAATGCAGTGACATTAACATGTCAATTTTTTAAACAAAGAACAGAAAAATTAATTAATAATTTCAGGGGGTTTTTTTCAATTAATTGAAAATGTTATTGTCCCATATCCAACCTAAATCACTACTAAGATTTAATTTGTGCCTCAAGGAAATGCCACTGGTGATCAGTGGTACTGGCCAATATATTTTCATTGAATTTCCCTAGCTAGTTACTCCTTTTGCAAACTGCCAAACTACCCATTGCTATCAGTCTGCAAAATTCCCATTTATATATGTCTTTATTATTGCCTATTCTTCCCTTTTGAGCAAGATGTTTTCTTTTAAAACTAGAAAAGCCTCCTTTGAAGCCACTGAAATTGTGCACATTCGAGTCACCTAACAACACACTGATTAAGGACTCTCCCAGGTTCCATTTGGATCACACTGAGGTATTTCCTCAGGCTCACTTTTTTACATAACCTCTTTTAGCCTTGCAAACTTGCTAGCAGCGTCCCCAGTAGAGTCATAGGAATGTGGGGAGATTGAAATGGGTACCCTTCTGCCTAGGTGTTGGAAAAACAGAGGTAAAACACATTAGTAGAAATACCTTTCTAGGTCATACAGACTTAGAAACTACGATGAGAAGAAGCCAAGGCGTTTGTTTTTTTTTTTTTTTTTTTTTGGATGAAGTACTGAGTGGCAAAAAGAGCCTATCATATGACTCAGAGGAAAAATACTATGAAATTATTAGTGCTATTAAACAGAAGCTCTTACTCTATCATTCCCTTTTAGTATTAGGAGTTAAAAGGTTTGCTTTGATATATATATTTCCACGTTCTTCATCAAAATTCCTTTAGTAATTTTCAATTAAAGATTAATTTCTCATCACGTTTTTCAACACATTGTATATTCTAATGTATTATCTTTATACCCATTAGAAGGTTTCCCTTAACACCTAATTGCTTTTCTTCTTCAGTCGCTGGCAAATTTGAACTCATTTATTGCTTCACAAACCTCAAACCATGCAGGCTTTTATTAACTCAGAGATTAATTTTGTGGTTGGCACACTCCCTGCTTTCCAGCTCTCTTGGCATCACTCTGGTTTGTACTGCTGGAAGTGCCTGGCAACCTCAGCTCTCCTGCAGCATTCCTGGCTGCAGCTTCCCTAGGGAAGGGACAGCTCACAGGACATCACAAGTTATTTCTATGTGTACACCTAGAAATCACAGCATTCGGTGCTTTTAAAACATCAGGTGTTTAACCTGGTAGAAAAAATAAAATAAATTACAAGAGAAATTACAAGAAAAACAACATTTTTCTCCATTCTGTTCACCCTAGAGGGATTGGTTAGCAGGAGGAAATGAGCCAGAGAATACAATCCAGCATTGTCAGTGCTTCTGGAAATGTTATGGCCATTCACAGACAGTGTAGTTCCTCCAGACTTTGCTCAGTGGGAGGAGGTAAGCAGTTTGGGGCTTGAGGACAGGAGGAGTGGTAAGTCCTGCAGCCTTTCTTAACGGGCTTCCCATGATGATTTTGATTGTGTAGTTACCTATATTCCACCTGAAACCTTAACTGGGTACAAGTCACACTTAATAATAAAACTTAAAAGTCCTTCACAACTTTCTGTGACCAGAACACTTCTCACACGTGACATTTCTCAATTGCTCCCTCTCATCACCTTTTCCCCAGTGTCGAGGGCGTTTGCTGTTTTCCGTGTCTGGTTTTGCCCCACCAACCCTGTGCTCTCTCCCAGGTGAGGCACAAATAAGATAAACAATGCTTAATAAGTGTACAGCATTTAGTGAGTCTCAGACTGACTAATCACATTTTATGTGCTTTCCCAGTCTGACTGTACCCACTGTTATCTCTCATCTGTAACTGTAAATACTCCAGGGCAGAGATCAGCATTGTTACCTGTTGTATATTACCTAGCTGAAAGAGGCCAAGGATTTTATGTGCTTTGGCAATAAACAGCATAAATATCATTATGCTTTAAGAACATTTGTGAAGTTTTTCTCCTTTGCACATGTTTTCTAAATCAGGCAGGACAAAACCCTATCTGGGGATCAGATTTGTGTATGAAATCTATCTTGTGCCAAAACTAAGATATCCAAGTAGCAGAGAAAATAAATCAGAACCTACTGTTTATTTATTCAGTCTCTTTAATGTGTATATATTAGCGTGTTCCACCCTGCCTTTTCTGTAGGGCTGTATAAATATGTGCCTTAGCTCAGAGGAGCTTATGGGACCCACCTCTGCAGTGCACCAGCAGCCAGCTGGCCACATCTGGTCCCAGATGCTGCAAGCACACCTCTGCTAGCCCTGTACCAACAAGCCCGCCCTGAGGACAGCTGTGGGGCCTCCTGTGGGACACCTCTGGCCCTGTTTGTTTGATTTTCCTGGCAAATGTGTTACATAGGGGATAAAATCCCCATAGCCCACGTTCTCTAATCCCCATATATCCTTAGGCAAACAAAAAGAGGCTCATAAGAAAAGGGGCTGAGAAAGGACACAGGTCCATGCCTTGGCTGTGTGTGTGGACATGACATTCCTCTTACTACCTTGATGTGTTTTCTCTGACCTCAGTTGCCTACAGGCTCTGCCAGCTTAGATTTTCAAGTTCAGTAGGTTGGCAACAGCAGTGGCATCCCTCTGGGCTCTTGGACACAGGCATGGGATCTGCATGGGAACATGACTCTTGAACTGAGTGCCAGAGCTCATGAACACAGGTAAGTATATGGTAACTCATTAAATGGAGGTTAGCAATTATAGTTTCACTCTTCAAGATGATTCACATGCAGGGGAAAGCCACAAGTCTTTAAAAGTTTCCTTTGAAAGCTCCCTAAACTACTTTGGCAAGCCTGAGTTGTTGAACAATTTATCACTTCTCTGCCAGATGAACTTGTGAAACCGCTTTAAGAGGAACTTGTACAAAGTGCCCAAGATTGTCACAGATGAAGATTGTTTTCTCTTGTGCTGCCTAATCCTTTTTCCCCCTTTTCCCAGGCATCCAGTTCTTCATGGTTTAAAATAGCCTGGCTAGTTAGCTGCTGTTTCCATTAAAACAGCAGCCTATCTAATAAGTTGCATGTCTTCAACAGCAGTCAGAGGCAAAGGAGAATTAATTGCTCCATTTACTTGAATAAGATCTTAAAAAGTCACTTTTTATAGTAGATGAAAAAAATAATACTGTGCTTTCCTATTCCCCTCGCTAACCCCATGTATGGGAAGCAGTAAAGGAGGTCACTCCTGTCTCCACATTACTTCTCAGGTCCTTTGAAGACTATTCCCTCCACAGAATTTACCTTCCACTCTCCTCTTCTGGTTCCCTGCTGCCACAAAGCTGTAATAGAATCACTGTGGAGCTACTTGGTGCATCCTTTTTGTTGGTACTCGTCCCTTTCCCTCTCCCTTCTATTTTTTAAAAAAGGCAGAAGTCTTTCAGTCAGTAGGACTGCCAGCCTTTGCCTAGCTCACGTCATACTTAAGGAAAAGTGGGATCTCAGTGCCGTTACCTGCTTCCACACCTCCAGCACAGTATTTCATAAAGCTGCCGTGCAGCACACGCACAAAAGCTCCCTGAGGGATTGTCTCCACCAAGGACACCAGTTTCCTGATGGCTTGCACAGGGTTTGTCCCATCCAAGCTGCAGACTGGACTGAAATCCTGGGGCACCACATCAGCACTGGTGATCATAACAACAGAGGGTTGAGTTTGGAAGCAGTTGTCCCAGCCACAGGAAAAAGCTGCCAAGGGGACCCAGTAGGTACCTGCAACGCTGCAGGCAGCTGCTGGTAAGTATTCCAGTAAATGGGGGGGAGTTCCATCCTGACCAATGGACAGCACAAACCCCATACTAGGTAACCTATTTACAGCTAAATTACCCCAGGACTGCTAAGAAAAATAAAGCAACTAGCTAACCAGAGCTAAAAGACCCCCACACACAAACCTTGAACATGAGACTCTTGAGAAACCATTGCTTCTACCCAGCAAAATACAACAGGCAAAGGGCAAGTTGTCTGTGTTTTTATTATTTAGCTGCAAACATTTTACTGTGAAATGAATCTGCTGAGCGCTGCCCACCCAGCACAGAGGACAGATTCAAGCTCTCTGGCAACCGTCCTAGATGAAGAAGGTGATACCCTCTCCAGCTGAAGAATGCACACACAATGCTAATGTATCTTGCCATCTAACAGTTCAATGTTTTGATTTCACATTAGAATTGCTTGAAAATAGGACCTTTAATATCTCTATTGTTGTACATTTCTCTCTCAAAGTATGTTTAAAGGACTTAATCAGACTCATTTCCTTAATTTCAAGCATATCTCTGAAAACTTATTATCCCAGGCTGATGGCATCAAAGAGTGAATTAGGAATAAAGCCAAGTGAATAAAACCAAAGATATTTCCTTTCAGTTACTGTGCAGCCTTCACAGGCTGCAGAGCATTAGAGCTGCTGAAATACCACTGTCACATTCTTCAAGATCTGCGAATTGGTGCCTTGCTCTTACACCGTTGGCAGGAACAGAGGACACTGGATCCCTGTTACACTTCACCCAACAAAGCTATGCTGTGATGAGCAGCTTTAGATGTGTAGCACTGGAAAAATGTCTTTGAACTATTTGTTTGGGTTCCCAATTTCTAAGACATATTTATCCCACCAAAGTTACCCTACTAAACAGAAAAAAAAGAAAAAAAAAAACAAAACCCACCAAAAAAACCAAGCAAACAAACAATCAAAAAACAAAAACAAAAAAAAACCCCTGGACTTGATTTTATAGCATATGAAACCTTGATTTCATCTTCTGTCCTTCAACATCATTTGCAGAGAAGCAGCAGATCTTGCAGCTGTTCTGGGCCAGGCTGGAGGTCCACACAGGCAATTGTCCCAGTATCTCTGATGGCAGTAAGGAGCTGAAGTGCTCTAAACTCCAGACTGAGGAGACACCTTGCCCACCCTGCCACCAGGTAGCCATACACAAATCTCTCTATTACAGCCATGCTGCTGGGGATGGAACAGAGGCATTTCACATCCACTTCTCCAGGACTTCAGCACAGATCCCAAACCAAGATGCCCCCATCCTGCCAGGTTAAGGAGCAGCTCTTGTGCCTGGAAACTGGACACAATTTTAGCATGGTCCAGGGCAGATGAAGCAATTATTGCCGAAGTGATTTCTGCAACCTTGTTCTCACAGCACCTCCTGGGAAAGCACTTGGTAGACTGGCAGTCGGTGCTATTACAACAAAGCAGAGGGCTGGGAAGCCTTTCTTCTGCTTTGTGCTCTCCAAAGGCTCTGCTTTCAGAGAGGACAGAAACCAAAGCCTGTGTGCAGCTCTTCTCCCTGGCATGGCGCCTCAGAGAATGAAGAGGTTATGCTGTCTGGTCATTTGACCCACCATCAGTCATCCTCAATAACTTTTTCATCTCTGTTATTTCAACTAAATGGGCAAAGTCCATGAGTTGATTATGATCTGAGACACTGTGCTTCTGCAATGCCCTCTGATGCCCCGGTGGCTCCCCATTTGCCCTGCAGACTGGCAGCATTGGTGCCATTGGGACTGGCGTTCCCTGCCCACATGGCCCAGCACCAGCTGGAGCAGAGCAGGAGCCAAATGTGCTGATGGACAAAGAACATCTTATGCAAGGGCTGGAGAAGGTCAGCTCACCTTCAAGACACTGAAAAGCAAGGCAGGGGAGCATTCACAGTGGGAAGCCCAGTTTCCCCACATCAGGGGGCTGGGTTTGCTGGTGGGCAGCAGCACCCACAGTGCCAGGCAGGGTGGGCAGCAGGCAGAGCCGCACAGCCAGGGAGCCCCCAGGCTATGGCCAGCCCCGGGCACAAACCAGCCTTACAAAGCACAAGGTGAGACCACATTAGAACATCATTTTGCTTTTCTGAAACTACTGACTTTAGAAGTTACCTGTGTTTCCTTTTGTCTCTGCTTTCCAAGCCATACTGCTCAGGCTCCCTCCATCTCTCCAGCCTTTCCTCTGCAAGAGCCAGGCCTGGGGCAGTGCTGTGAAGAAGCCGGGAAGGACAGCCTCTGACAGGAGCCAGGGTTTGCATGTGCAGCGGTGGCAGCACCCTGACAGACCGTGCAGGGCTGCAGCCTGACAGTAATGGACAGTTCTGGGCTTTCCCCTTCCCCGGCTCTTGCCAGAAGATGTTTTCCCAACGCTCTCTCTTCAGCTCTGTAGCGTAGCAGCTCCAAAGCCACGACTTCGAAGTAGCAGCTAATGGTGAAAGAGAAGCTGCTGGATCCTTTCCACCATTCCTTGCCCCCTGGGGTCCTTTCTCCTCTATCCCTGAGGTTTTACAGTAAGAAAGGTCTAATTACTTCTACAGCTTGTAATTACTTTTGCAGCTCCACCCTAAGAAGCAAGCTCGTCTGCTTCCCCAGGACAGGTCATGCCCTGACAAACACCTGGCTGCTTAATTTCTGCAAACAGCGCTTGGGGCTCTGCAGACACCCCGGGCTGAGCGTGCCGTGGGTGCTCTTGGTGGCTGGGAAACCCAAAGGGAGGACGGTGCAAGGAAGATGAGTGCACGTCCCCTTTCACACAGCCGTGCAAAGGAACTCACCCGTGTGCACTGCGGCTTCTTGCAGCCTTCCCCAGAAGCAGCAGAGCACCTCCCAGGGCACTGTGTCCCTAGAAAGGGTTCTTGGGGCCCTTGATGGCTTCATCCAAGCCTGCCTGGCTCCCAGGAATCTGGCTGGATCCTCCTTCCCTACTCTCCACGGCTACAAAACTGGCAGAGATGATCAACAACAGAGGTGTCTCTTCACTGTCCAAAGGAGCTGAACTCCAGTCACCCCACAGAGCAGAGGATACCCAGCAAACACTGAAACTACAAGATCTGCCCAAACCTGACCTGGTGCCAGCCCTGTCCCTGGCCAGGCTGGTGACCTTGGCTGAACACATCACCTCCGACACACCTCTTGGAGAAGGGGGGCTGAGCAGGCAGATGCATCTGCAGCACCTCAGGAAAAGCCTCCTCTAAAGCTGCACCCGCTCAGAGCATTCCCACCCTGGCCATTGTTTTGGGAATGACTGGAAAATGTCAGCAGGGCACTGGGTGCGGGTGGGGGGGGTCAGGAAAAAGGAAAAAGAGATGATTAGATTTTTTTTTAATCAGCCAATAAATTATATTAACTTTTCCATTGACCTTTTGTGGGGTCACATTATCAGACTAGTGAATGTGGTTCATGAAGATAGGATTATGCTCAGATTTCAAACTGTGCAGAAAGTGCATCCCAAGCAACATGCCAAAATGGAAATGTCAGCTCTGCCAGATGGGTGTGCTTCTCATTATCCTCCTGAGAAAAGCCAGATCCACCACCTACAAATACTGTATATGTTATTAAAAGGGTCTGGCTCCCAGGGAGGTTGGGAATTGCGTAAGGTCTGCCTTTGTCAATGGTGCCTTTTACTCCTTTCCCCTTGAGACCGTGGTGGCACAGGAGCAGCCTGTGGGGGGACTGGTTTGCCACAGGCAGCCAGGATCACTTTTCCCCCCTGCTCGGCCAGCTTGCCATGGAGCAGAGAGCTGGGAGTGGGCAGCTTCCCTTGGCCAGGGAATGAACACTGGCCTGGCATCCTGGTGCCACCTTTAGGGTGGGATAATGTTCAAAGCATGGGGTGGGGGGAAGAGGGTGTGAGGGTGCAGCTACATGTGCTGGGTGCCTGCAAGGGAAGCCCTGCTGCCCACGGCTGCCCCAGTCTCTGACAGGGCTTAGTAGGTATTGGCAGAGCTGCAGCACTGGGCCACATCATATTATCATATCAGCTCCCTATCATGAAGCCACCAGCAACAGCTCCCTCTGCAGCTACAGAACCTTGCAGGAGTGCCCAGGGAGCCGGGGGTGTGCCAGCCCACAGGGACAGTGACCCTGCTGTCCCCAGGGCTGTCCTAGTCCTCGGCGCTTAGAGAGTTGCCCTGTCCCTTGGACTGCAGCCCCAGCAGACAGAAGCCTCCTCTCGGCCCTTGCCAGCCCAGCACAGCCAAAATTAGCTTCCCCTGCGTGTGTGCCGGCTAGAAGAGCCACGATTGTGTCTCAGAAAAGCATTATTGTATTCTTCGAGCCCTATCTTATCAAGGAAAGGAAAACGGGACTTTGACAAATTGCCTCTGCAGCGGCCAGGGTGAGCACGATTCTCGGTAGTCGCCCACCCTGTGGTCGCTGGTGGCCACTATTGTTCCCAGCCCTGGCTGTGCCTGAGGGGTCTGGGCAGCCATGACCCTCCCGAAGGCAGGAGAGCAGTGGGCCCTGGCCACCCTCGCCTTGGCTGCACCCAGGACATTGTGTTTGCAGGTGGGCATGGGCTGAGGTTAGATTGATCCCTTTATCAGCAGCCTTCAAGTGCTGATAAGGTGACATCGCCTGCCTGGAGCAGGGACTTGAACTCTTTTGCAAGGGGAGATGGTTATCAGCAGTCTCTGGCAGGGCTGTGCTGGCTCTGCAGCCTCACAGCTGGAAGCAGAGCTGAGCTCGGAGCCTGGGACAGATAGGAAGGGTTTGTTTTGCTTTGCACAATGGCTGCTCAGATCCTGTCCAACAGCGGGGCAGAGAGCACAGCAGGGCACCTCACAGGCACTCAGCCTAGTGCTGTCACCACACAGGGGACCCAGCCTGGCTGTCCTGCCCTGGGACGCTCAGCCTGACCCCAGGGACAGCTTGGCCCATGGGATACAGATTGCGACAGGAGACACATTGTTCCCAGTCCCAGGGCAGAGGCTCATCACCTGGAGAGCTTATGTCATCTCACCAGGAAGCCCAAGAGCCACCCACGAACCCATCTCTGCCTGCAAACCACCCAGGCAGGGGAGGAGAGCAGGGCATTCTGTGACCTCTCTGCTCCTTGCTGCTGCAAGGCCATCTGGGGGCCCTCCCCAGCAGGGTCATGAGGACCAAAACCCTCAATGGGTCCGCAAACCACATTCCCAGGCAGAGCAGAGAGCTGCAGGTGCTTAGCTCATATCTGCTGCGAGCTACAGGGCAGGAGAAGACCACAGGGTGACTGATGGCTAGTGGGACAGCCAGCATGACCCTGCAATGATGTTCCACAGGGGACCCCTGCCTGACCCGCTGAGCTCACCTGGGAGGGGAACAGCACTGGGACCATGGATGCCTGCAGCCAACCTCACTGCTCATGCCATGCATTGGGAAGCTCTTCATCCCCCTAAGCACAACTGTGGTTGCTGGTGGGGTGATCTCCATCAGAAGTGCTGATGCCAGTGGTATCTCCCCAAATACCCCAGCAGAATCAGCCAGTCAGGGCTACTGGGAGCAGGCAGAAGTTACAGCAAACCATGTTGCACAGCTGTACAACACCTACCTTGTGTTTTGGTGCTTTGCGCTCTTTGTTGCTCTGCTGCGGGCTCCTTCTTCCCAGGGCTGGATGAAGGGAGAGATTGACAGGTGTTGCAAGTGTCACAGCCATCCCAGCAAAGATGCTGCATGTCTCCCTATGCCTACAGCTCAGCTCTCGGCTGTCTATAGCTGGGTTGTCTGAGTGAAACCAAATGGGAACACTCCAGGTGGACTGAATACAAGATCTGAAAGGGCTGAGGCCATGGATGTCCACTTGCTGCACCTCAGGGTAGAGGACAAGCGCAGCTGCTGGAGAATTGCAAACCACAGGAGCGTGTGATGTGCTCCAGCCCCTCCTGCATGGCTCCTCCCTTTGCCGGATCCCTGAAATGTCCCTTCCCTCAGCCTGACCAAACACCAGTGTGCACCTTCGTGGCTCCCACCCTAGGACCCCCATGAGAAGGAAGCAGGCGCTGCTTGCTGAGCACAGCACCCATCCCTCTGCTTTCTGCAGTGCAGCTGTCGATGATGGACACCAAGGCAGCCCTCGGGACACGCCTCTGGGGCCAGTGCAGAGCAGGTCAGCACAGGGTGACCTGCAGCCCACCCTGCCGCTCCCAGTGCCACAGCCTGGGGCCTTCCTGAGCCAAAGAGCCAGCCCTGGCCTGCCTCCCTGAACTCCTCTCATCATTCATCCCAGTCTTGCTGCCCAAAATAGCCTACAATGATTTCCGCAGTTAAACTGGGCCTGCTCTGAGCCTGCAGGCTGTAATCTGAATTTGGCTCTAGCCAACTTCATTTCAGACTTCCCTGTCCCCTTACTCTGAGACACAGCAGAGGCACTCCTCCTTTCCTTTTCTCTCCTGTCCCAATGGCACCCACCCCATCACATCTCGTCTTTGGGACAGGACAGTGCTGCAGGGGCTCGCCTCTACCCTTACTGAGATGCCACCTGTGCCCCTTGTGTCTCTTCTTGTGGCCTGTTTAGCTCAGGGCACTGGGGGGTGCTTGGTGCTGTACACACATCAGATTGTCTTCCAGCCCTTTCCCAATCAGCTCCCACCCAGCACTGCTCCCGTGACCAACTTCCTCTTTGGCAGCACCTAATCCTGCTCCCAGTCCTGCCCACATGGACATCACTGTCCCTGTCCCCTCCGCTCTGAAACATAACCTCTAACATATAGAACATGTCACTCTGTCCCTCAGCCATTCAGCAACGCTTCCAACATCTGCTACCAGCTTTGGGATGTTCATAGATCCAACAGAAATGTATTACTAGCAAATGTTGTGGCCTCATTTTTCTCAGCTCTTCCAAAATGTTTAAAGTAAGATTTAAAGCAAGGCACCAAGCTGTGTGATGCAACTGACACCCTTGAAGGATGGGATGCCATCCAGAGGGACCTGTACAAGCCCAAGAATTGGGTCCATGGGAGCTTCATGAGGTTGAAAAAAGGCAAATTCAAGGTCCTGCACCTGAGTTGAGGCAAGCCCTGATTTCAACCCAGAACAGATTGAGGAGCAGCCCTGCCAGGGACTTGGGGGTGCTGGTGGAGGGAGGCTGGATATGAGCCAACAATGGGCACTGGCAGCTCAGAAAGCCAAACATGTCCTGGGCTGCATGTAAAGCAGCATGGCAACAAGTGAGGGAGGAGATTCTGCCCCTCTGCTCTGGTGAGACCCCACCTGCAGTACTGCACCCAGACATGGGGTCCCCAGCATAAGAAGGACATAGACCAGTGGGAGTCAGGGGAGGCCATAAAGACTATCAGAGTCTGGAGCACCTCTCCTATAAGGAAAGATTGAAAAAGTTGTGGCTGTTCAGCCTGGAGAGGAGAAGGGTTAGGGCAGACCTTAGACTTGCCTTTCAGTACTTGAAAGATGAGGACAAACAGCAAGGCCTGTTGTGATATGACAAGGGGTAATGGATTTAAGGTGAAAGAGGATTAATTTAGATTAGGTATAAGGTAGAAATTCTTTACAATGAGGGGAAACACTGGAACAGGTTGCTCAGAGAGGTGGGAGTTGCCTCATCCCAAGAAACATTCAATGCAGGGTTAGATGGAGCTCTGAAAAACCTGATCTAGTTGAAGATGTCCCTGCTCCTTGCAGGAGAGTTGGACTAGAGGGTTGTTGAAGGTCCTTTTCAACCCAAACTATTCTATGATTTCTCTTGCAGGAGTGTAAATGAAGGACACAGATGGTCCCGTGGGATGGAGCAGGAGCAGACCAGGCCAAGGCTGTTGGTCCAAGGCTCAGTGAGAAGCTCTGAGAACAGCATGTGCCCCCTGTGACAGCCAGACCCCGCGGCTTAGGAGATCCCGCCTCACACGGACATCCTCCTGAGCTTTCGAAAGCAGCCGAGGTGCCCACCCCAGCGTCTGCAGCAGAGACTTTTGTTTCACTTGAGGTTATCTTATCGCCATAGGAAAGGCAATACAGCAGAAGAATTTCCTTTCCTTTATGCTTCCAGCCTTTCCATTGTCTGGCATCTGGATTTCTGAGCCTTGCCACTCACCAATGTGCTCAGGCCTCTGGAAATGAATGCAGGCCCTTCTTATCAGCAGGAGCTCTGCAAATGCTCTTTTTGCTGCTGCAGGCAAACCAGGCAGGGTCTGGCGGCCCCAGGCCCCATCCTCACCCCATTCATGAGCTGTGCATTTTCCACTACCCAAGTCAGGTGCCAGCTCTGCAGTTCATTCAGAGGGGTGGCAGTGCCAGGCAGCAGAGCTTGATGAGAACTGACCAAGGCATTGAAACAGCACCGTTTTCCATTTCTTTCTTCCTTCCATGGCAGACCATGAGTGATGGGTCAGCCCCCCACACAGAGCACTGAAGACATACTCAACCTGCTGGATGGGTTTCCATCTCACTGGTCCATGTTTCACGGTGCTAAAGCTAGCAGCCAGGGATCACCAGGAAATGTGGTGGCTGTGGCAGGCACATTCTTCTCTCTCTCAGGAGTTTTTCACAGAGAAAAGAAAGAGAAAACTATTTCTATTTCTGCTCCTTGTTTTCCCATGTAGAATGTGTCTGGAGAATTGTTTACCTGGGGTGATTGAATGATTGGATTCTGGTGAGGATTGTTTGAGTCTGATGGCCAGTCCAATCCACCTATGTCTGGACTCTCGCGAGGAGGGTCACAAGTTGCGAGTTAGATATGATAGTTAGAAAAAGTAGGTATGTAGTTTTAGCATCTCCTTTAAATAGTATATTAATGTATTATAGCATAGTTATAGTAAAGAAATCATTCAGTCTTCTGAACTGGAGTCAGATATCATCATTTCTTTCCACCAGGTTCGCCTGAATTTACAATAGGTGGCCACCAGCAGTGAGCCACAGACTGTCCCTTTCTCCTGCCTTGCTGAGTGCATCAGCTGGCTTCAATTCCACTGAGCATGGCTTGTAAGCCTAAATGCAGGAGGAAACAACAGCACATCACAAGAGGAGATTGGTGGGTTTGAATCCATCTGTGAGGCTGCACCTCTCCCAAAGCCCCAGTTCCAGAGAAGAAAGCCATCACTGGTGAGAAAAGGGGACCCCTATGCCACATCTCAGCAGGAGAGTGAGATATGGACCCTGAGAACTGTCACTGCTCCACCAGACAGTGCTTCAGGCAAAACACGGCATGGTAGACTGTGGTAGCACCCCAGAGCTTCTCACCTTCCCCCAGAGAGCCCCAAAGAAGCACCTTCTGCTGCTTATTGCATGTTTGGCTGAGGTGCTTGGAGATCCTGGAAGGGTTGCAGCTTGTCTGAAGGTGCCTGGGCACAGCACGAAGCAAGGCTGAGCAGCAGGGCTGGGCTGGCTCCACTGCACCATCACATCCTCCAAGCCCCAACTGTGAAGAGAAAGGAGCAGGCAGTGCCCCAGGCAGGTGCCAGGGAGCCCCAGGCAGGTGCCAGGGCAGCACAGGATCTGCACTGCCTTCTTCCAGAAAGGAGAACTGGCTGCATTTGAAACGATTATATTTTTGGTTTTCCCTTTCTCCATGGCAAAGCAGAATAGTGCTGGTTTCCATTTTTCTCACACACTTCCCCTGCTGCCCAGACAATATGAGGAGAGGGCTCAGGAGCACACTGAGTGGCCAAGATGTGGTGTCAAGAGTAAGAAAATCCCTTTTTCCTGAGAGCACACAGCAGCGGTTCCTGAGCATCCCCCTGCACTGCCCTGAGCACAGCCAGTTCTGAGAAGCTCCAAGCAGACACTCTTGCTGAAAACCCTGTGAAATCCCAGATGAGCCTGCACTGGTCTATCAGTGCTGACCAAAACAAAGGGGCTCTGTAAATGCTTCCAGCTTGCTTTTGCTCTGGGCAGGCAGAAAAAGCCTGACTGGACTGCAGGACCTTCCCTCATGGATGATGTTTTTGATTCTTTGCCTCAGCTCCCAAGTGATGAAGGGCTGGTGACATTTCCAGAAGGGTAAACTCAAGCCTGCTCCACCCAGCACATGCAGTCCTCTTGCCCTGACACCACCCATGGGACAGACCCTTTTCCCACAGCCACAGCAAGAAAGAACATTGGGGCAGAGTTCCTCTGACTCAGTAGTGGTTTCTTTTCCTCTTGTCCTCACCATGACCTCTCTTTGTGTCTCAAGATGTCTTGGGCACCTCAGGCATTTAGCTTGGAGAGATTTTCTGAGGTATACTGGAGATCTGCTCCCTGCCTCTCTCCCAGCTGCCCCAGGGTATTTTTCCCCAATATTTTTTTTATTTCTGCAGCAAAAAAAAAGAAAAAACTCAGTAAAAAAGCTGGACTAGAGCCACCACACAGGGAAGGGGAACGGCACAATACTGCTCCTCACAGACAAATGGGGTAAAGGATCCTGCAGGGGCCAGGCAATGGCATGAAGCTCCTCACAGGTGGGAAGGAGCTGTGACCAGAGAGGAAAAAAGAAAGGTTGCTTCTTACTTTAAAACAAGTGTCTCAGGGCAGCTAGAAAAGAGTTGCTTAACTTTTGTAGAAACATCTTGAAAGGCCCTGGCCTCAGCTGCTTGCCCTGCCACAGCCAGGGTCACACTTTCCATTGTGGTCCGCTTGGCCACCTCCTTGCCAGGGCGGCTGCGAAGAGCAGCTCGTGAGCCACTCTGCAGGGGCGCGGTGGGGTGGGGGTCCCCGGGGACCCACACCTCTGCTGGGATCCTGAACGGGAACGGGATCCACACTGCTGCTGGGGGCAACAGGGCTGCTCCTCTGCCTGGGCAAGGCCGGCCCCTAACGGCAGGAGAGCGGGAGTTCAGCCGCCTCCAGACACACCAGGGAGGAGTTTTGGTCCAGGCGGCGACGGCAGAGAACCAGCAAGATCCCACATGGCAGTCCCTTGCTGCAGACTCCCTGGTGCAAAAAGCCATCATCCCGCTGATCCTTGACCTGAGACGTTGGGAAAAGATCAGACACCTGACTCTGACAGCCCCACAGCTGCAGTGGGTGATGGGCAGAGGACTTGTTTGTGTAGTCTGGCTCTGCCAAGCCGAGGGGAGTGAAGCTCCTGCATCATCTGCCACCAACTGCAGTTAGAAGAGCCACAGCAGCCACACCAGAGTGGCTTAGGGATTTACATCCTGGCATCCCCCACCCCTCAAACTGCACACCCATGATGCTGCAGGTTTCAGGAACAGAGTAAAAAATACTGCTCTTCCTCACAAAAAGACTGCAAAACACTTTTTTGTAGTAGCTAGACAGCCTAGATGGCAGCTCAGACATGCAATGACAAGCCCTGTGCGTGAAGCAGAGCCCCAGTTCTCTGGACATCCAGGGCAGAGCTGGTGATTCCACCACTGCCTTGGCCAGAGCCACACTGCCCTGCAGGTGTGACACCCAGTGCCACACACAGCACAGACCCACCCAGGATCTCCTGGGACACCATGTACTGTGGGAGAGACTGCAGGCTGGTGTGAGACTCCAAACCAGGCAGCAGAGACCTGCAGGCAGAACTTTAGTTCTCAGTGCAAGTACAACTTACCATAAAAGGCTAGTTCAGCTCCAAAACATATTCCCAAACCAATTCTGCATTTCTGCTGCAGGTATTAGTCCAGGAGGCAACAACATCAGCCAGGAAAACAAGCTGCTGGCATTACAAAGCAAAGCTGCTTGCATTACAAAGCAAAGGGGAAACAGCACAGGGGTGCTGGAAGTGCTGTGGATTGCAAAGAGACTGGAGCCAGTAGCAGCCTGCACACTCCCTCTATACACACAAGGCACTTGAAGAAAACAGCACTCCAAAATGGAAACTGGCCCTCTCCAGACAGCAGTGGAGCAGCAGAAGCTCATTCACAGGTGGCCAGGGCAGAGCACATCGTCTCCTTTGTGCTGCTCTGACAAGTGAGCAGTGTCTGCATGGCCTCACCTGCCAGCTGCTGCCATGTGCTGTATTGAGCTGTCAGCAAGGCCCAGCTGGCACTGCCCAGTGAGGGATGTGGTTCAGCAACACATCAAACCACCACAGGAAAGCATTCATTTGTGTCTTGCCTATTTTGCCCACTGCTCTCAGTAACAGCATGAAATATTAACAGGTCTTTAAGTCCTTTCCCTGTTGAGGCAAGAGTACGTCAGCACAGCAAGGAGCAGTTTGCATTTAACACCTGGGCACATAGTACTTGATATTTACATTATCCTCCATTCACTCATGCAAACAATGCAAGTTGCTTGGCAGGTCTCAGGGCAAAAGGTTTCTGCAAGCAACAAGCAGTCATCCCAAGTCTCAGGCCCTGGGGATTTCTGTCACTCAGTAGATTTGGAAGGGTCTACAGAAGGACACAGCCTGTCCAGCAAGGTGGCCCATGGAGCTAACAAGAAAGGGCAGACAATGCAAAAGAAGAGAACTTGGGTACGTGCAACATGGGCTAACAATTCAAAATGCTTCAAAAAGAGAAAAACAGAATAGAAGAAAATATTTTACATCTTCAATAAAACATTCTCCAGTTTCACAGGTAGTAGCTTCACACAAAACAGGACAAAAATAAAGGAATGCTTCTGAGCAATCAAGTCCTTAAAGCACTGTAAGGGACAAAAGCAGATACCTCTCCTGTAAGGAGGGTGAAGTCAGATCAGAGTGATTTGGTTATGCCACAACCTTTTCAGGAAACAAAGGCAAAGACCACCTTCTCCAGGAGAACTAGATTAAACAGTCTCTCCTGAGAATTTACTTTCTGCTACTGTACACTGACTTAAAATACCATTGACCATATTAATTCACTGTAATTATATTTTAACTTTACAGACAGCAGGGAACTATCTTCCCTCCAGTGATGTAATCAGGAACTCGAGAGCAGGCACTCCAGGGTAAGCAGGAGCTGAGGTGAGAGCTCTGCTGTCAGGGGACCCTCTGTATACACAGTGCAAACTGGCTGTACAGGACACACACAAAGGATCACAAAGCCTAAACTGGCTTGGTTGCACACCCCACATTTGCTGTGGCTTTGCTCACCAGTTGCTTTCATCTCTCCATCCACATTGAAAGTCTGGAAAGTACAGAATTACAAGACAGCAATCCCTTTTTATAGCATCAAGAGACCAGCATCATGTGTTATTCCTTCTACCACCTAAAAACAAAGCATGACTCGTCTTCGTGAGCTTTTCCAGTCCTATCATTACTCCCTGTGCTGAACAAGGAATGAAGAGCTCTGACCAAGTGCACAAACATTTTCTCAGTAGGGCAGCTGAGAAGTAAATCTCACTTTAATCTGACACCGGTAAGTAAAGTCTCAATTAAAATCTGCTAATAGAATGAGACAGAACATGACACACATACAGGAAGTAAAATCTCAAGTATATTTAAAGACAATTAGCCCCAGATTTTTAGCCAGTCATATGGAGCCAATGTTTTAAAATACCAGTGGGAAGTCACACAGAAACAACTGATACCAGCTCAGTGTAAAGGATAAAAAAGCAACATTTTCCTTGCACGGTGTGCTGTGCTCTGCTCAAATTGGGAAATAGGGTGTGGTTACAGATTCTACAAAATAGGACTGAGAATAGCAGAGAAGGAAGAGGGCAATAAAGATCATTCTACCTGATTTGTCAACACACTAAAGTATTTTGTCAAGTCAACCAAACAAGCCTTAAAGACCAGAAAAAAAAAAAAAAAAAAGAGCAATAGTGTCTCAAAATGTAACAAACATCACTCATTGAAATTCAACTGTTTAAAGATTTTAGTGGGTTTTACAGGGCTTGCTTTGATTGCAACAGCTATAAAATACATCCTTTATGGAAGGAAAAAACATTCCTGCACAGCTCCATCTGCTCCCATTAAAAGGATGTTTCAGCAGCAGGCAAATGTCTGGGCTGGCTTCCAGATAACTCGAACAGCCAGGTCTCTTTTGTTCTCAGAAGGGATGAACTCCAGCCACCAGAGCACACTCATCCCCTGCCAGGCCAATCCACTGCAGAGAGCTCCCAGGTGAGCTAGTGATGCCCACTTATCTGTTTTCTCCCCCTCAGTTAAGGCCTGTGAGACTGTGCAGTCCCTGCCCTGAAAAGGCAAGATACTGGTGCCACAGCTAAGCCTCCAGGTGCTTTGTGATCCTGCGGATTTTCTCCTTCCTGTTCCTGTTTCCGTGTTTTTTCCAGGGCTTTCCTACCACATTGGCAGGATTGGATGCAGTCACAGGCACGAGGCCGCTGCCAGGCCGGTAGCCCATGGCAGCCCGGACCCCTTTCATCAGGGCACGAACGTTCTCCTGGAAAAGGAGACACAACCAAGGAGTTTGTCAGTAAAACCAGACACAGGCAAGCTCAAACCCAGCAGGGCCCGCTCAGCCCCTGCTCCAGAGCTGCAGGAAGGTCAGGGCAGGAGCCAAAGCCTGCCAGCAGCTCCAGTTCTGCCAAGCTGTGCTGGGTCCCCGGCGTCTGCCACTGACGTGACACCGTGTCCCAGCCAGCATCAGCTCCAGCACCAGGATGGATCCTCACAGCCTCTGCTCTGTGCACAACAAATTGTCTTCACAAATAAATCTGGCGCCCAGGAAAGCCACAGACCAAAATAAGTTGCTCAAGTCTGGAGCGTGGGCAGCACTGACGGGGCTTGCAGCTTGTGCCAGCACTTTGGGCAGACAGAGCAACAGTCTGGTAATCCCAAAAATTCTTTTCAGGTCACAGTTTTCTGAAATAGCTCACTTTTTTTTTTTTAAGAGCCTGAGTTCTTGTTTTTAAAATGCATGATTATCTTAGCTGTGCTAAACAAATGGTGTTCACATCCAGCTAACCACACAGAATGGAACATGCTATCTATGACCCATCCTGTTCATGGATAAAAACCTGTTCCAATCCTTGTCAGGTATGCAGATCTGGTCAGTTATGGATTTCATATTTCACTGTGAGTCATTGATACACTTTTCAGTAGTGTAGAAGCAAACCAGATGCCCTATGGGATCTAACAAGAATCATACAGGTTAAGAAAATTTCCCATTTTCCACTTAATATTGAGATTTCGTGACTGGATTTTAAATCAGTTTGTATTCTTTTCATCTGATTTCAGGTTCCAAGTCAAAACCTCAAGGTAGTACTAAATCAATTGTGTTAAAAAAGCTTATTACATCCTCTAAATACATCAGCTTAGAAAAGGAATGCCAGTTTGAAGGACCTGTTAGCTCAAAACCATATTCTGGGTCAGTTGCCAAGTCATTCCTCCTTGTCTTTCTTCCCAGTCACCTTCCTGTTTGCTCAAGACTGATGTCTGATTCCTAATGACAAGGTTCACCCTGCTGACCTCTCAAAAATCATCTGTGCACACCTCATTAGCAATCTTTCTGTCACCTAGGACATTCCCAGTGATTTAGGAGATAATAAAAAGAACAGAGAGCTCTTGGGTAGAAATTACATGCAGATCCCACAGCATTAAATACCATTAACTCAACCCAGCTTTCCCCCACTAACTACAGATGAGTGCTGTAGCAAGAATTCCTAGGACAAATCTTTTCCAGAATTTACCTGATGGAAAAATGTTTTGTCCACCACATTTTCAATTTGTTTTGCTTTGGTATTTTTCTCAGGCTTCACCTGTCCAGCGGCCTGCACAGTTGTACTGTCAGGGCATCTTTGATGTTGGTGCTGAAAATCATTTGGGTCAATACCAGGAGGTGGGTGGCAATATAACAGCTTCCCCTGTGAAAGCAATGGGACTTAGTTATTACAAAAGAAACTCAGAGAGGAAAGAAAACAACTCCAGCCCTAAGAAGGGCCACAAGTTTAGGGGCTCACACTGGCAGACTATCAGTACACTTTATTTCTTTTCCCAGGCAACAACTGGCTTGACTCCTAGGTTAAAATACTGTTCCACCTCTACATCAAAGCAGCATTTGCAGCTACAATGCCCAGCTGCAAACAACACAGAGCAAAACTCTCAGGAGCACCAGAGGATCCTATTAAGAAATTATCAACAAGAAGTTGCTGAGAGGTGCTAAAGAAGCATGCAGTATTACAACACTCATAACAACAGTCCTTAGTGCCAAATATTGGTCCAGCTGTACATTATGGGCTCATTTCTTGAGTATCTGCTAGCTATTCTGGAGACATGATTATTTATTTAGCTGGTACCATATTTTTAAGCAATCACCTTTCTAAGATAAGGCAGCTTGAGAAATTCAATTTATTCTTTTAAAACAGAAAATCAGCCCAATTTCAATAATCTCTTGATACATGGTGATTTTATCCAGAGAAATAGAGTTAACTTTATTGTACTCCAGTGCAACCTTTAATTCACCTCTGAGAAGAAAACCCAGATGTAGGAAGCACTTACACTGACATAATCTTTTAACACATATCGAGCCGATCTCGGCTGGTCTGGCTGTCCATGAGCTGTCATAAAGCCTCTCATATCTGGAAGAGAAATCCAAAGTTGTATATTCTTTGTAAGTACAAGAGAATGTTAATATGCTCATCTCTGCTGCCTAACCACCATTTGTGTTCTTTCTCAAAAACACTCCCTTAAAAAGAGGCTTCTCTTGGGGAAAGCAGGGGCAAAAAAAGGGAAGAACTTTGGTGACTGTAAAGGTACTGCAGAAGCATCCTGACATGAAAGAAATTGTAAGAGCTGACATCTCCCTACTAGCAAAACACTTTTTGTTTCAAAGGCAGAGAATGAGAATTCACTGCATTCTTCAAAGTCTAATTCAGACACAGATGGTGGGAGGTATCAAAGGATAAGAGCACCACACTATAGACTGGCAGGGCATTTCACCAGTATCTTCCACATTATCACTACCTCTGTCAGATGAGTCTGGCAAAGCACCACTCCAACCTACACAGGAGATGAGCCATTAACAAAGACCATTCCTGAGGAGGGCAAGTCCTATCAAAGAGGACCAATGCACAACAAACCCAAGTTGGGCCTAACTTTACTACGTTATGCTAAGGCCACGTTCAGGACCATGCGCATAGCAAAGGTAACAAGTTTTAAAAGGATCATCACTCACATCCATATGCTGTTAGCAGCTCTTCAGCCGTTGGCTTTCGATCTGGGTCCTCATCTTCCCTTGGCCTGATGATATTTATTCCATAAGTTGCCTCCAAAATGTTTCGTGGGATATGCTGGCAAACATAAGCTAGTGAAGGAAACCACTTTGTGATTTACAGCTACACAAGTAATCTTGTCCTTGTCACTCTAAGAGCACACACAAAACCATGACTTTTGGATTTTGTTGCAAACGAGAAAAATAGCAAGTCTGACAACACAACTCAGTTGAAATGGGACAGGAAAAGACCAACACAGCAGAACTGTGTTATCCAATGTGTCCCACCTCCCCCAAAGCATGAGCACGTGTGCTGCTAGCAGGGCTGGAACATCATGCTACTTGGCATACTCCAGATCCAACCCTTGCATGCACTCTCACAAACCCCATGCAAAGGATATTAGAGAAACAGGTGGAACATAGTCCCTCATTTGATCTATAGGCAGAATTCCAGAACAAATCATTTCTGCCTTAGTAGAGACGAAAGATGGCATCACTAGACCAGGGCAATCACAAAGGCACAGGCCAGGCTCCACGTACAGGGTCTACATGATAAATAACCCATTAGTTCACTATGGTAAGTCAGTGTCCACAGAGGAAAAAGGAACAAAAAAAAACACCAAAAATCAAATGCATAGATGAAACATGGATACAAATAACAATGTGCAAAAATTCTACTAACATAGACACCTGCCCTGCTGGTCCCAGTCAATGAATTAAGGAGATCAGATGTAGAGGACAGAAACATTTTTCGAAGTTCCTAAATAAGGTGTCCAGATGGGGGCAGCAAGATCTTCAGCTCTCCAGTCTGATGGTAGAGGAGAAAGCACTCCAGAAGCCTTTAAGTGTGTTGGACCTTCTGAAACAGCTAGGAGTTTGAAAAGTACAAATCCCACAATGGTCCCACACTATAGCACCGGAGTTGCTACCTCAAAATCAAAGCTTGATCAATATGAAACTATCAGCAAAACTATTTATTCACAGCAATGATGTTGACAAGGATAGTTTGAAGCCTTGACCTTAAGCTGCTTGGAGGAACACTCACTTTAAAAAGCTTCTCTCCTCATGACTGGTGTCAGGAAAAAAAGGGACAAAGTAACTAAATAAAATCAGGAGATGGAAAACACGCCCCATTGCACAGCAGCTCCCATGAGTGACTCAAAATCAAGCACAAGTTTAGAAACAAGAATTAAAGTTCCAAAATTACATACATTAAGACCTCCCCTCTCAACCTACACTGAACTGGCCACAGTTCAGGCTGGCAGAGTTCTCAGTAAGTGCATGTGGTTGCAACTAGGTCATAATGAAGGTCTCTTCCACTGGGGAAAAAGAAATTATAAAAAAGACTGATGTTATTTGTTAGCAATACCTGGAAGTGTTTTGTACGGCCTGGTGTAGCAGACACTGACACCTTCTTATTTCGAAGGATTGTGTTGATGGTTGAACTTTTGCCAACATTAGGGTAACCCACCTAGATGACAAAGAAGTGAAATGTTATTAGGCAGGGTGATGCCAAAAGACTGACAGAGCTCTGACACAAAAGTTCTTCAATAAAATGTATAAAAAACAAACAAACAAACAAACAAAACTAGGGCAAGCAAAGGGGCACACTGAATTCTAGGAATTAATCTTTGCACAAAATCCACAGTGGCCAGACTACAGGATGAATTTTTCTCACAGAGGGCACATGGAATTAGCATTTAGATTAAGTAAGTTCCATTTAAGCACAAAGTCCAACTCACCAGCCCAACATTAACTTCCCCATCCTTCACCCTTGGTCCATTGTGCATAGTTTTGAATATCTCCAGCAGCTCATTTCTCTGTACCAGATGGCTGAAGTTCCTGATGTTCCTGTTCCGCTCCTGCACTCTGTGCTGCACTGCAGCACCATCAGTTCTGTTTTCCATCCTTCCCAGACCAACTGCATTTATGTTGTCACCAGCTTCATCTTCAGAACAGGTTTGCCAGTCCTCCTCTTCATCATCTTCACAGTCTTCATATTCATCACTGCTGTTATCATCACTCACCAGAACCTGGTTTGCACGTTGCCAAGTGCTGCCTGTGGACACTCCTCCTGCACTACCTTGTGCTGTGTTATCGTCTTCCTGACTGGAGCCTTCATCCTCAGAACTGCTCGGGTGCTCCGCTCCCCCCTCAGCGCCCAGTTCCTGTGGGAACACCAGGTCAGAGCTGAAATGCAGAGAGAACCCCAAGCCTTGCTGCTGGCCCAGTGAGCTGTCATCAACCAGATCCCAAGAGCTGACAACTCAGTGTTTACATCACACTGTGGTTTTTTAGAGGTCTTCAGTAGGATCTAGGAAAAACTAGTCCGTTTCAAGAGAATGACAAAAGTATTCCAAGAGGAACTGCTCACAGCTCCTCTGTGAAGTCATTAATAAGTTCCTCTCCAGAATGAAAGTGTGCACACCCACACTAGCTATTTAAATTATTAAGTGTTCAGAGTAAAAGGAACGAATGTTGTTTTTTCAAAATGTTCAGAACACAAAGCCATTTTGTTTCACGTCTAAATATTTCATTAAAATAATTTCAAGCTGTTTTGTTTTCAATCAACTCTGCATTTCTTCCCTGCAAAGAGTTTACATTCAAAAATGAAGATATTTTCACAACAATAGTATTTTGACCTCTCTTCCCAAAAAAGAGAAGAGAACTAACAACTTCAGTCTCACTTTTAAACCAGTCAGTAAAAACATTTTAAGGAATGTAAACCAGATGAACAGAGTAAGTATTTTTAGAAGGATATATGGGATATCCCAAAGCTGAATGGCCATACAGAAGGAAGCAGTATTTACTGATAACATGTAATTTGTGGCAGCAGCTCATTTTATTCCACTGGGTAAATGGCCTTCAGGTACTTTGTGTTCTCCAAGAAACACCTCCCCTCCCTAGGAAAGAAAAAAAACCTCTGTACAGATAACCCCACCCCTGACAGACAGACCCTGTTTCTGTCTTCTGCACTTTGTTCACCATTTTACTCTCCTCACTTTTGCCTCTGAATTGAGCCTTCAAATGCTGTTTTACAGCTGCACAGGTCTTTAAAATAATCCTTTTGTGCTCAGGTATATCACAAGGATAGCTGCAAAGCAATTACCAGCTGCAGCCAGCACAGACCTGGTTTGAACTCGTCACCTGCAGTACCTTTGGTTCTCCGCACAGCCGTTCACACTCTGCCAAAGCTGACCAGAACACCACCTTGACACCCTCGTTCTCAAAGAACTGTGCCCAAGCAGCACGTTGCTCCTCACTCAGCAAATCTGCTTTGTTGATCAGGATCATGTTCTCCTTGTCATTACTGACTTCCTTAACATAACTTTCCTAAAGAAAACAAGAGAAGGATCAGTTTGTACTCTGATTTCAACTCCTTCCACCCCAAGACAATACTAGAGCAGCAAGACAAATTACTCCATGCAGCTCCACACAAGTGTAGCCAAGCTTACCATCCCTAGGTTAGTGGAAGTGCTGTTAAGCAGCTACAAGAACAGACTGGAGCATACAACTACCACAACACAGCCTGTTGCTGGCCATGTGTACAAACACCTTGTCTGCTTAGAGCTGGGACAAGGTATTAATCAGCACCCTGCAGCAGGAGCTCCTAAGGTAACTATTTAGGCAATTTCATGTCTCCCTGATCTATAGCCTGTCATTACAAACTTGTCATTTCAATAATTCTTGATCCTTTGTAATCCTCACCCACTTTTATTCCACTATGCTTTTACATAAAACAATTCCTTTATCTAAGAACACTTCTAATGGGTAATGAGGAATAAAATAATATCTGCAATGTAGCATCTGAAGAAGAGCCTCTAAACTCACAACATTCTGTGTGAAATACCAACAGACAAAGAAAAATAAATTTCACGCCAGAATACTTGCATCAATTAATAAGATATCCACTCAGGCACAACAGCAAAACAGCTTTAAGGCAGCTGAATGCATTGAGCAAAAAATATACAACATAAACATTAAGATGTAAAATGAAGACAACATTCAAGCAAGTAGTTTACTTACCAGGTCTTGACATCTAAACAGGAGGGGGTTTCTGGCATCTACTATCTGGACTACAATATCACTGCAAAAGTAAAGGGAAGCCCAATAAAGTACTCCTCCTTACCTTGCCTCAAAGAAAGCAGTAAGACACAGCAATTATTCACTTCTAGGTTTTCCTTGGAATTTTAATAGCTTCAACTGTATTATCCCACTAAATACCTTTACTGAACAACAGAGCATCTCAGCAGCCCACCTGCACAACAGAGCCGTGCTTGTGCTACAAGCCAGTACTGCCATACAGTGTTTCCTCCTCACTTGGCTCATTCTCCTACACAACCGTACAGCAAGGGGGAAAAAACATGCCAGTTTTGCCAACCCATCTACCCTCCAGAAATGCTCAGCAGGCAGGAACCACAGTAGTGGTACTTCATCTTTTAGAACAGTACTAAAACCTGTGATAACACAACTTTGTTTCTGTCTATTTTCATTCTCAACTGTGGCAGGGTGGTTATGGAGAGAAAGAAAAGGTCGTTTCCCTACACAGCGAGATATTCTGGAACACTGTTGTCCTCTTTGCATGGAACAAGATGTACAAAGCCTCCCACAAATGACATACAGATTCTAAGTCTTTGATACTGGGTATTTTCAAAAGTTCCTCTATGCTCTTTTTGTCACAAAAATCATAAAACAATGAAAAAATAACCTTCGACTTCAGTAAAACATGTTGCTCCCCCATGCAAGCAAGGCCTTGCAATACACTTCTAGGAAACACCTTCCAAACCCAGAGACCAGGTTCCCACCACATACATGAGCAGAACTCATTAGTTCCACACAGGAATTAAAGTCAATGGCTTCAGATCCCAAAGGCATTTGTGCTTCTTTTGTCAAAAGGAGGAGAAAATTTAACTACAGCCTCTTCCACTAGAACTTCTCCAGGTAGGTAATTTAAAAGTAATTTAAATGCCATGTATTATCACATGCTAATTCAATTTGTTTGACAGGGATTTCTGTTAAGTTAGGACAACTTCAAAACACCACAGGTTGAATGGAAGAATTTCAAGCCTCATTAGGCAGTTCGTTATGTATGTAAAAAAAAAAAAATCAATAATCCCCCCAAGGGAATAATTTAAGAAGCCCCATGGGTACAAAGAGGACTGCACAGTTACAGACATTCAAAGATCAATACAAGGGAAAGCTGACACCATCGTACTGGCATGGGATACAGAGAAGTTACCGAACCACACTGCTGGGAACTAGTTTGAAGCAAATACATGGAAAAGGCTGGTAACAATTCAAATTTTCTGGAAAGGTTAAAGAACCAAGTGACTTTTCCATTCACTTCTGAGTGCATCCTCCCTCTACATGAAATAAAAAGTTCTAACAGCAGCAGAAAGGCATTAATGAGACTTTCCAGTCACCTCAAAACACCCTGCACACTCACAGTGCACATCATGATACCCTACAATGGATGCTCCTGACCAGCACTCTCCCAGCCAAAGGCCCAGCAGCACTCAGTACAAAGCCCTTTCTGTGAAAGGACCAGCTCACCATGACCTCACTGGTGAAGTATTTTTCAATTTTAGGAAAGTGAGATGAGATGATCTTAAACCTAATTACTAGTGAAATTAAATGCCCGTTAGATTAACGTAGGAGATAGCACTCTTACTGTATTACAGCTCAGCAGAGTAAACAAAGCTATTCCTGTGGTATGACAGCCCATTGTCTTCTGCACACTGCTGCGACCTCTCTGTGTGGCAAAGAGACAAAGGGTTCCTTTTTTCCCAACATTACTTACTCTTTGCCTCCTGCTCCTGAATATTAGCTGCTGCAGTTTGGTTGGGAAGGAGGGGAAGGGGTTAATCCTGGCAAGAGACCTCAAAGGCACTTTCTCAAAGGAGGCCTCCAACACAGAGTTACTGGGGAAGGCCAAGAGACTCACAGTGAACCACTGCACATCACACTGTTGAGAGCTAGCAGGCACCACAAAAACAAAATCACTGCAGTGCTGATAATAAAACATTACTAACTTAATAATTTTTCCTGTGCTGAGACACTTGAAGTTTGTCTCAAAAGCTGCAATTCATAAAAATACATTCAACATCCCTTTTTAAAAAGCCAATAGCAAAATACTTTACCTTCTTTCAATGACTCTCCAAAGCTGACGCCAAAATTCCAAGTTTCTTTCAAATGGGGTTAGAATTAACTTTTTCTCTTCTTCGAGGCTAAGGCAAAACAGAAAAAACAATGTCACATTTAGTCTATGGCAGGCTGTAAGCTCACTACCAATTCTTCCCTAGATCCAGGAGGCCTTAGTTTTGCAGAGAGTAATCAAACCAAACTTATATAGAGGTACTATTTCTGATTTTTTTTTCAAATAGATCAAGTGCTCAGGTACACTGCTGTCAGTGGCACTGGTTTAGTGGTGACACAATGGCTTCTGATCTTGTCAATGGAGAAGTGGTAAAAGATGGAAAGAACAAGAACTCATCAAGAGTCTACCTGTGAAATTTGAGAGCCATGATAATAAATGAGAGAAGTTATCCCAAGTGCCAATAGTTTTCTTCTTAATTGAGTAACACTTGGAAAAAATAACAAAATCTGGGGATACTACCTCAAATACCTCTATACAGCCTTTAACTGGTGTTACCACCCCCTGAACAACTTTACTCAGGGTAAGCATGGGGCTGCATGATGTGAGCAGATAGCACCCAACTCTCCAAGGCAGTGGATGCAGCACCAGACCAGCACAAGCTGCTGGATGCAGCAGGCTGGCAGCACTGCCTTCTGTTCAGAGCAGGGCTACTGCTCTTAAAAGACACATCCAGTAACCCTCTGCTTCACAGGCAAATGAAGAACATCACATGCCATCCTGAACTATTTTAAAAGAACATGCACACACAAGACAGCTTTGCAGAGCTGACCACAAAGACATGCTGGACTGTGGCTGGAATGTCCAGCCTTCCAGGACAAGTACAGAGAGCTACCGAGTAGACATCGGTTTTATTGGTCTAACCAGGATAAGTACAACCCGCTGCTTCCTGTGTCACTAAATGCCACCAGCTACTTACCCAGCCACAAGCTGCATACTCACTGGGCAAGCTGTCGCCTCCACTCGAGAAAGCTCTCTCTCTCTGCTTGCTTCAAGTCCTCTGCACTGGTTGTCCTATCCCAGCGTGGCCTATAACAAGCACATTTTGGGTTGGTCAGAAACAGCAGTTAGTCCAGCTACATTACTTCAGTAAACATAAAGAACATAAACACCATACATTCCGCTATGCTAAAGTAATGTTTCTGATGTGCATGCATCTATTTGGAGCCCTTTTAAGTACACCTTCTTTGCTTGATCCTTCCAAACTCTATTAGCATAAAACATGTAGACCATATACCACACAGCTGTTTTCTTGAGCTAAGTTTTGCAGGGTCCTTAAGATGGGGATTAATCTCTCTGTTCACCATTCACAGAGCTCTGAAAAGTCTCACCAGGCAGCCTGGATGCACCTGCTACAGCAGTGCCAAGCTTTGGGCAAGAAACCCACACCATGAGGCCAGAGAGGCTGGCTCTGGCAGCACTCACATGGGACACAGGCAGCTGTGCTGTGGGTCACAGCCCGCTCATGTGGGTTAGCTAGTGGCTTCTCCAAAAGGAGAGCACTGCCAGCCTGAGGGCTGCAGCCACGGAGGGATCAGCCACGGTGCCCCAGGCAGCCCTGCAGAACTCACCTCCGCGGGATGCGCAGGAACTCCTGATTCTCCCGGTGCAGCTGCCGAACGCGCTGGGCCTCCTGCGCTGTGAGCAGGCCCGTGCAGCTCTGGGCAGACACGATCTGGGCGTTCAGACGCTCTGAAAGCAGAGACAGTCACCCAAAGCCACCCGTCCCCAGCGCTGCCCCCCATCCTGTATCCCTGCTGACCCCAGCCCTGGCTCGGGGCCGACCACCTGTCCCAGCTCCCGCCCAGCCAGACCCGCTGCCAGCTCCCACTCGCACCCCTCATGCCAGAACCGGTCCCGCCCGGGATCCGCTCCTCGGCCCGGCCCGGCCCGTCCCAGCTGCTCACCGGCCATGAAGCGGGTGCCGGCCAGCTCGGCCGTGGCCAGGAACTCCTCCAGCGGGCTCTGCTCGGGCGCCGACCGCAGCTCCGGGCCGCGCTCGGCGACCAGCTCGCTGGCGTGCAGCTGCGGGACAGGACACCAGCGTCAGCCCGGGCCGCTCGGCCTCCGTCCCGCACCCCGGCCCCGGCTTACCCATGAGGAGGCGCCGCGCCGCTCCAGCCCGCGCTGCCGCTGCAGGCAGCGCCCGAGCCCATCGCTCCGCTTCTTGCCCATGTGCCGCCGCCGCCGCTCCGCCGACGGAAGGGGCGGCCCGACCGCCCGTTTCCCTCGCCCTGCCCGGCCCCTTCCGCAGCCCGGCCCCTTCCCGGCCCTGCCCGGCCCCTTCCCCGGCCCTGCCCGGCCCCTTCCCCGGCCCGGCCCCTTCCGCTGCCTCCGCCGCACCCGGCCCGCGCTGTCCCGGCGGCTGCCAGCAGGCGGCGCCACCGCACCGGCCCTGGCCCGCGCCGGCCATGGCGCTCGGACACAGTGGGAACCCGCACAAGGCGAGGTTTAGGTGGGACATGAAGAATAATTTCTCAGCTGAAAGGGTGATTAGACCTTGGACTGGACTGCACAGGGAGCTGGTGGAGTCACCGTCCCTGGAGCTGTTTAAGAATGTGGCACTTAGTGCCATGGTCTAGTTGATACAGTTTTGGACTCTATATCAGAGGTCTTTTCTAACCCACTTGGTTCTGTGTCCATCCATCCATCCATCCATCCATCCATCCATCCATCCATCCATCCATCCATCCATCCATCCATCCATCCATCCATCCATCCATCCGTCCGTCCGTCCGTCCGTCCATCCATCCATCCATCCATCCATCCATCCATCCATCCATCCATCCCTCCATCCCTCCCTCCCTCCATCCATCCCTCCCTCCCTCCCTCCATCCATCCATCCATCCATCCATCCATCCATCCATCCATCCATCCATCCATCCATCCATCCATCCATCCATCCATCCATCCCACCCTATGGTGCTCAGTATGGACACACATCTCTCTGGGTCTCCCCTCCTCAGGCTTAGCTCTAACCCCTTCCCTCCCATAGCAGCCACCAGCCCCACCAGTAATGAGGCTGGGGGCATGGTTCACTCCCACCCCAAGGTTGGTGCTGCAGCTGGAGGCCCTGGCAGTGGGGTGGCACGTAGGGCTGCCAGCCCCAGCCCAGCCCATGGTAGTGCCAGCAGCATTGGGGCCACTTTTTTTGCTGGTTTGTCCTGGTACAGATTCTACTAAACCACATCGTGCAAAACCCTGCCGGGCAGCCAGCATGGGGGCAGGGCTTTTTGTCTCCCTCCGGGGAAAGCCATCAGCTCCTGTGGCCAAGTTTGTACCCTGTAACACAGCCAGGCCAGTGCAGGTTCCCCTTCTCTAGTGTCCACCATCCCAGTACAGCAAACAGCGCATGCGAGGAATGATGGTGGCAAAGTGGGATCCTGGATGCAGCTGTGGGAGGCACACTGTGAGGTTGCTGGCAAAATCTAGCCAGAGTCTGGGCATCTTTGCCAGATGGGAGACATTGCATGACCAGCCAGGGAACCACTGAATGGATTTCAGCACCAGCTGTTGTTACTGGTCTGGGTCAAGATGGGAGAGCAGGTTAAATTAATAAACAACTTGACCTGTACTTGCTCACTGAACTGATTTATGAAGGATTTGTCCTTTATGGGTGTTGGGTTAAGGCCAGATAGTTTTCACTACGACTCTGTAATGTGTATCAGTTGTAACTGGAGAATAACCTGTCTAATCCCAGGAAAACAGAGGCAGACAAAGCTTAACTTCAGGAGCTGGCCACCAACAGCATGGCAGCATGCACAACCCCCTGGGTGGGAACGGTCTTTTCTCTCTTTTCTTTATTTTTTCTTTTCTCTTGCTCCATGATAAACGCCCATTAGGAAGACACAGCTTTCTTTTCTTCTTCTTTTCAAAAGCCAGTAACTGCATGGCATAAATTTCCCAAGGACGTCTGATCCTTTGCCATGCTCATCTCAGGCTCTGCCGCCACCACCAGCCTTGTCTGGCCCCTCCTTTGCTTCCTAAAGGCAAATAAGAGAGATGAAAGGGGACTCAGCAGTCGCCTTTTCATTTAGGTGAGGTGCTTCAATGGAAGGCTGGTGGGCTGCAGACAGCAGGCAGACATTTAGTAAAATAATTTCTAATCAAGTAATCTTTAATAAAACCATCTCAAGTCTTTATGTGGGCACTGAAGCAGTAATATAAGTGCTCATTATTGTCTTTCTTTTGTACTTCAGTTAAAAGTTACCTTCCCTCTACAATGCATAATCACCAGCCAGAGCAGGCAGCCAGCCTGGCTGATCCCCACACCTCGGCAGCACTTCTAACCCCACAGCTGAGGCACGTGCAGTGCCATTCCCAGGCTGCCCAACCACAGGAAAAATGCTCTAATAATCCCATTGGCACAGCCCTGGCAGCACAGCCTCGGCACCACCGGGGTCTGGAGACTGTCAGTACAGAGTGCAGAGCTCAATGGACCTCCATGGGACACTCGCAGCAGTGTTCAGCTGCATGAAACAGAAACTCGAGGATGGACAGAAGGGCTCGTGCAGTGGGAAAAGGAGGAAACTGGAAACAGACACTTGAGGATGGGCAGAAGGGCTGATGCAGTGGGAAAAGGAGGCTTGCTCCACCACCTGCAACCCATCCTGGGGCAGGGAGGTTCAAGGGTAACCTGAAGAACAAAGATCTCTGTATTTAGATTGGGATGTTTTTCCCACATGTTGCCCTTCTGCCCCCCCCACCTTTCCCCATTTCTAGACTGAAGTGCTTCAGGGGACAGTTAACTGCAGGTATTTTCTACCACCTTTGTGGGACCTACTTAAGCAATGTCCAAATTGCCCTCATTGTTGCAACAGTTATGTCTCTGGGCATTTCATAAACACCAAGGAATTATTTCTGTCTGATGATGCCAGCAGCACTGCAAAGATCACTTTGAGCAGAGCAGTGCTGAAGGAGATACAGACTGGGTCATCCAACACAGCTGGAGATTGCATATTTCTAATTGCCACATTTCTCATCCCTCTCCCATTGCTCTGCTGTGCCTACCTGAGCAAGACAGGCTGCTGCTGGTCTTATCTGAACACGACAGCCTGCTGCTCCTAGAAGACATTTATGCATGGATTAATCAGACACAGTTGAAAGGGAAACTGAGGAACAGATGCTGTCACAAGAGCTGCACAGAGGCAGCCTGGCACAGAGTGTGGGTGCCAAGAGCACAGGCAGGCAAGGAGAGCTTGAAGGAGAGGGCATGCTGCTGTGAAGTGTGATAAACCTGTTGATTTACAGCCCATTCCCATATGATGCAGTAGCTACCACTGCATGCAAAATAAACACAATTTTTGCTGCTGGGCTTTGTTTGTACAACTCGTCTCTTTGACAGAGATGGGCTGGACTGAGGTGTTGTCCTGGGAGAGAAAGCACCCCTGTGCATCACAAAACTTCTCACCACTCCTTTGAAAAGCACTGAGTGCCCAGCACTGCTGGGTCTTTGGAAGTGGTCACAACTTCAGGAATTCTCACAAAACCATTGCATAGGCAATGTAAAATCTGCTGTCCTTCCAGCACATTGTAATCATTGTCTTAGGCTTCTCTCCCAACAACTTCTGCCTTGGAGCCAAACCACTGCTCCAGTTTTTGATGCCTATCCTGAGAATTATTATTTAGCAGCAGCAGCTCTTTTTCAAAAGCCAGTGATAACAGGGAGTTTTTGCCTAAAGGAAACATCGTTCTTTCTGGACAATTTTTCCTCCATGTTCCTTTAAGGCAGCACTGGGAGATCTCAGGGCTGTGTCTCTAAAATATTCATGTGATGGCTATTCATTATTCATGTTCACAATGCTCAATTCAGCAGTACTGCCAGCCTCACCCTGACAAGCAGACCCATTAAGAAGCTCTCCCCACAACACCCCTGAAAGAAAACCAAGACAATTTTGCTCTGTGCACAACTGCAGCTGCTTGAACCCCCTTCTTTCCAGCTGTACTCAGAAGTGGACTGGCACTGTAGGAAGAGTGGGAGCTTGCTCACCTCTTGGTGAAGGTCTTGCTCCTCTTTAGAAAGAGAAGCATGCCGAGGAAACTCTGAAGCAGGGCTGCCTGGCCAAGGCTGAGCCCTGAGAAGGCACCAACCCCACTGGGGCCCTTGTGTGAGTTTTTTTTAGACACCAGTTTCTTCCACCAGCCCTATGAAGATAAAATCACCTTCTTGCCTGGCAGGGTGGGGGCAAGTTAATTAGAGAGAACTGTCTGCCTCTTTGAAGGCACAAAGCACTGGATGGGAAACCGCTGGGATTTCTCCAGCTCCCATTGTGTCAGCACTGCCTGGGAAGTCTCACCTGTGCTTCCCACTGCTGTCCCTCAACATGGCCCCACGGTGGCAGCCCCAGCACGGAGCGGGAGCGGAGGATGCTGCCCCAGCACCACCTCTGTGCCCCCTGACTGGCAGCACGGTACGAGGACGATGTCCAGCACCAGCCCACCCAGCAAGCCCCCCCGAGGGTGCCGTGACACCCAAGGGAGGGCTCTGCTCCACTGGACACCGGCCGCCCTTCTGATCACAGCAGCCGGCGCAGGAAGCGCCGGGGCCGCAGGAAGCGGGGTGTGCCTCTCTCGGTGGCTGAAAAACAACCGCGGCAGAGGTGTGCCACAGCACCACAGCCCCGCCGAGCAGCGCAGCCCCCGCTCCGGGGCTGCTCCCGGTCTTCGGCACCCTGAGCAGCGCGGGCATCACCCTCGGTGCCCCACGGGGATCCAGCCCTGCCTATGCCTGGACCTCCCCCAGTATCCACACGGCCCTGGCATCACCTGTGCTCCCAGCCCCGAGCCCTGCCAGGGCACACCCGCTGCAGGATGGGGTGCTGCTCCCCTTCAGAGAGGCAGCAGGGCAGCACGGGTGGCATGTGGTTTCCATTAAAGGGTGTTAAGGACCCTTCTTCCTTAGCAGGTCATGCTGTCCCCTGCCCTGCCAACTTGTCTCAGGCTGCCCCTGCTCTTGGCAACAGGCAGCCATCCACACTTGCTGCTGGCCAGACCTGGCTGATGGCTGGTGGGGCTGGGGGTCAGGGCACCCTGCCTGCCACCACTGATGGCCTGTGAGGCTCAGGAGCTGCTCAATCTTTCCACTACATGGAAAAACCTGACAGTTCAGCATTTCCTCTGTCCCGGTTTGGAACAAAGAGTCAACACTTTGACATGTAGCATAGTTATAGAGACTCTGAAATACTTTGTTTTGGAAGATACTGAAATGCTGGTTTGCAGTGTTTCACTTTGTGTCACTTCAGCTGCTGCGACACAAGAAGTTCTATTGCTACCTAGGGGGAGAAAACCTGACGTGTTCATACACTGACAAAATCAGTACATTCCCATGAATTATTTTGGTCTTGTCATATCAACTTTCCCCAGCACCTTTTCACACCACTCTCCCCAACCAGAGATCCGCACCAGCTCCAATTCCAGCTGCTGGGCACAAAAGCCATCCCTGAAGTGGGGCTGATCCCTGCAGAGTTTCACTCCCTCCCATCAGGGAGACCCTTCCATCCCTCTACACTGCTCAGGGCAGCCAGCACGGGCAGCCTGGCAGCTCCCTCCAGCAGAGGTATTGGACAGCTGCCTGCCTGTCTGCGCCTCAGAGCCACCGCGCACCCCAGAACCTACAGGCTCCAGTGCAGGCTGGAGTGGCCAGGGCAGGAGAGGGACGGAGTGTGGCAGGGAGTGGGGTCTGCCGAGGGCCAAGAGCAGCACTCACTGTGCTGCCGGCTCGGGCCGCAGGGCAGAGATGGTATCTCACAGATTTTCTCACGCCTCACTCTGCATTTCCATGCATGCATGAAGGCAGGTGATGCTCGGTAGCTGCTAGAATATTGCATAGAGAGCAGGCTGCTGCACTCCCCTGGGGCTACAGTGCCATGCAGATAACCCCCAGCATGCAAGTCCTACACATCATGGGTGCTGCCGGCCTTGCAGGCCAGGAGGGAGCCTTGTGCTCTCTGGGAAGCCGGCAGCAGGCCCTGGCCACACAGGGCACGCTCCCCTCTTACTGTGCTTCAGCTTCTCCCCCTGGCAATGAAATACAGACATCCAACACCACAGGAACAGCCTCAAGCGTGAAGCAGGTGCCCCAAACTTAACTGGGCTGCTCCCTGCTGCCAGACTTCACCCAAAGGCTGTGGCACAGCTCCTCAGCCCAGCACAGAACTCAGAGCTTTTTGTGTGGGAATTGCTGTCACAGATCTCCATGATTTGTAATGTCCTCTTCAGCTGCGGAAGCATGTGGCAGTCATCTGTGCCCAGAACTGAAGCAGTTGCCACGTAGCAGGAAAGAGATGGTCCTGAATTAACTGGGCCCATTAGTGAAGCAAAGAAAGCTACAATGGTCTGGCACACAGACTGGTGAGCAAGCATGGCGAGGAACTGAGCCAAGAGAGATTCCATTCTTTAGCTGGCACGCGACCACAAGACACCTTCCTTGCTGCTGCACTTCAAGTGGTACAGAAGCAGGTATTCTGGGGTGCTGCTGCTCCCCAGCCACAATCTGGAACCCCCAGTGAGTCTCTGAGATCCTGATAAGGAAAACTCCAGAACCTGAGAATGTAATACAGAAATGGCAATGCTGCTGCCTTGGGTCTGGGGAGGCTGTGAGGAGGGAAAAAGGGTCAGATCTCCTCCTCACTTTACACACCACTGGGGTTTGCAGATAAATAAGTCCACGGGCTGCTGGAGAGCTATGGGGCTCAGCAGCCTGCACAAGCCATGCTGTGAAAACTTGAAGTGTACGTTCCTGAACACAGATCACTTCAATCAGGATGGCAGAGCCCAGCATGACTCTGCAAACAGCTCTGTGGGCATCATTATTAGAAGTGTCTGTGTACCAGCACCAGCCCCCCCCAGCTCTAATCTCCCTCCAGAAGCAGCACTGCAGGAAGATATGTGGGTCTTCTTGCTTGCTCCATCCCACCTGGAGCAAACACCTGCCTGCTGAGCCACCAGCCAAAGGCTCAGAACAGGTTTCCCTGCCCACAGCTGGAGGCAGGCAGGTTTTGGCAAAGCAACTCCCTCATATGGAGAGACTGCCATGCCCACGCATCTCCGAGGAGCAGACGGGGCTGCTCTCAGCCCTGCAGCTCACAGGCACTGCTCAGGCAGGTGAGCACGGGGCAGGTGTTGGTCCAAGGAGCTGTGGTTCTGCAGGACACCTTGAGGGAGGAGGCAGATCTTTGGGCACTTCGGGAGTGCCACACCATGCATGGGTATCAGATGTTACCTCAAGCCATCGGATTTATTTTATGTGCACAGGAGCATCTTCTGTTTTCACCTTGCAAGACAAAGAAGACAAAAGAAAAGTACATTGAATGCTACTTTGAGATGAATCAGCTGAACAAATCAGTCTTTCTCTCCCTGGGATGGTCCTGCAGGCTGGCAGGAGCTGTTTGCCACAGGCTGCAGCACAGCACACAGGCCCTCCTGCCCCCCACACCAACAGCACCATGAGGGCTCCCAGTGGGTGCCTGACACCCAGCCTGCATCAGGGCTCAGAGCAGAGATCCCCCAGCTGGGCGGGCTTTTGCTGGGCTCTGCAGTCAGGGCAGACCTCAGCTCCGCACCTGCCCTCCTGTGAGGTCCCAGTGTGATTTTGTTGAAGAGGCAGAGGGTTTGGTTCAGCACAGTGCTGAGCCCAGATGTGCATCTCAGTGGGTGCTGGGCTTCACGTCGAGGGGCCTGGCAGTTCAACAGCACTGATAGATGCACACCCAGCCCATGCAGTTCTACAGCTGAAGTTTTCTCACTGGAAAATAGGAGCAATAACATGTTCACTTCTCAAGGCAAGCAGCAGCCTTCTTAACACTGTTAAACTACTGTGCTAGAGCTGCTGAAGACAGGAACTGCAGCATGTTACCCACCCACACCTACCACTGGCCTCTGGAAACCATGGCTGCAGCCAGGCGTCCCCTGGGACCAGCTGTGGCTGAGCAGTCTCAAGGGATGGTACTGACCACGCTGCCCTCCAGTGAGGGGGATTTTGGAAATACAAGCAAATGGGCTTAATAGTTTGATGCTGTGGTTACTTGCAAGGGTTTGTGGTTACTTGCAATTCCCAAATAATCTGCTAGATGGCATTATGTAATAATAGTAATAATAATAATAGTAACAACAACAACAATGATAATTACATACTGGTTTAATTGATCCAAGCTCTAGAAATTATTTAGGCAGGTGTTTACATATTTTACTGCACGAGTACGTACTACCCACCTTTTGTCGAGCATTTATTCAAACCCTGATGAAGTGGCATTATCTGCAATGCAAGGATCTGACACATGACACAAGAAGCTCTACTAACAACACAGAGACCAAGTTTCTCATTCTGTCTCTGAGTGTACTCAGCAACCCCAACAAGAAATTACAAGACAGCTTCTTGTTTTTCGGCTGCTGCATACAAATAAAGAGCAAAGGATTACTCATACATAATAACTAGTATTTGCTGCAGGCCCTTCAGGTCTCAGAGCTGGACTAACCAAACCAAAGGAGAGATCATGTTGCAAGAGCGGGATTTGTCCACGGCACACCCCCGCCGTGCAGGGGGCTGAGGCTGGGGCTCTGCCGGCCCTGGGATCTCTCAGAGCGTGGGGTCCAGCAGCAGCCCTGGGATTTTTATCCGTTTAAGGGGATTTTTATCCGTTTAAGGGGATTTGGGGCAGACGGATGCCCCGCGGTGCCCCCTCCATTCTCCCCGCCGGTGCTGACCAAACTGCAGGAGAGCGCTGTGGCATCCACCCACCCACCCTCCGCACGTGGCCGTGGCGAGCGAGGCGGAGCGGGACGGGGCGCACGGGGGTCCCGCTCCTCCGCGCCCGCGGCAGCACCGGCGAGCGCTCCCCGCTGGGGGCCGCGCTCCGCGGCGAGCGGGAGGGGATAGGGGCCGTCCGGCCGGGCTGGCACCGCCCCGTGCCCGCCCCACGGCGCGGCGGGGCCGGGGCCGGGGCCGGGGCGCCGCGGCGGGCGGCGCAGAGCGGCGGCGGCGGGCGGGCGGCGAGCAGCGCGCCGCCGGCTCGGCGGGCCCGGGCAGCGGGCGCTCCGCCCTCGGTGCGCGGGGCCTCCCCTCTCCGCGCCCGCGGAGCGCGGCGCCCGCCTATATCTACGGCCGCGGCGGCCCGGCGCCCGCAAGGATGTGAGGCGGGCGGGCAGCCCAGCCGCCGCCGCCGTGGCATGCCCCCCCGCGCCCGGAGCCGTCGGCGCGGCGCCTAGCCGCGGCTCCGCGGGGCCATGCTGCCCTGGAAGCGGAGCAAGGTGGAGCTGGCGGCGGGCGAGGCGCGGCGGCAGAGCAAGCCCAAGGGGTACGCGGTCAGCGTGCACTACTCGGCCCTCACCTCGCTGGCCCGCGCCTGCCCCGAGAGCGCCCTGCACCGCGTGGGCAGCATGTTCCGCTCCAAGCGGCGGAAATTTCGCGTTACCAGCGAAGATCCCACGTATACTGTGCTCTACCTGGGCAACGCCACCACCATCCAGTCCAAGGGTGAGGGCTGCACCGACCTGGCCGTCTGCAAGATTTGGAGCAAGAGCGAGGCGGGCCGGCAGGGCACCAAGATGAAGCTGACCATCAGCGCGCAGGGCATCCGCATGGCCCACGCCGAGGACAAGGGGCTGCGCCGGCCCGGCCACCTCTACCTGCTGCACCGGGTCACCTACTGCGTGGCGGACCCGCGCCTGCCCCGTGTCTTCGCCTGGATCTACCGCCACGAGCTGAAGCACAAGGCGGTGATGCTGCGCTGCCACGCCGTGCTGGTCTCCAAGCCCGAGAAGGCGAAGGCCATGGCCCTGCTGCTCTACCAGACTTCGGCCACGGCACTGGCCGAGTTCCGGCGGCTGAAGAAGCGGGACGACGCGCGGCACCAGCAGCAGCAGCTGGTGGGCGAGCAGAGCATCCCGCTGGTGCCGCTGCGCAAGCTGCTCAACGGGCAGTGCTGCTACAAGCCGCCAGTAGAGCGGAGCCGCAGCGCGCCCAAGCTGGGCTCCATCACGGAGGACCTACTGGGCGAGGAGCAGGAAGAGCGGGCCATGCACTGCGACTGCGAAGACATCCTGGAAGCGCTGGGCGAGCCCGAGGGCGAGCTGCTGCGCCCCAGCACCGGCCGCGGCGAGAGCCCAGAGCTGGGCCAGCTCCTCCGCGACCTGGGCGAGCTCAGCCTGGGCAACGATCTGCGCTCGCTGCGCGCCGACCTGCGCGTCCGCCGCCTGCTTTCTGGGGAAAGCACGGGCAGCGAGTCCTCCCTGGAGAGCGGCGGCACGGACGGGGCCGCCCCGCCCGGCAGCGACGCCGAGCAGCCGCCCCCCGGCGACCCCGAGACCGGCTGAGCACTCGAGCCCATCCGGGCGTGCGCGGTGCCGCCGGGGCGCACCGGGTTCCCTCCGGGAATGCACGGCCCCGCCGGGGTGCACCGGTTCATTCTGACCCCTCTGGGAATTCCCGGTCCCTGCCGGGAGTGCACGGCCCCAGCGGGGCGCACCGGCTTCCCTCCGGGAGTGCACGGTCCCTTCCGGGCGTGAGCGGCGCCGCAGGGGCGCACCGGGTTCCTTCCGGCCTCTCCTGGAATGCACGGCCCTTTCCGGGCGTGCACGGCCCCACCGGGGCGCACCGGACCCCTCCGGCCCCGCCGAGGCCCCTCGGGAAATTCGCGGTCCCGCCGGTTCCCCGCGGTGCCCCCGCGTCCCGCAGCATCCCGGGGAGCGGCCGCCCCTCCCGTGCCGGTGCCGGTGGCCGCCGGAGCCGGACCCCAACTCGCTGCGGCCCGAGGAGGGGAGGCGGCCGCGGGCTGTTTACCTCCGGCTCAGCCCTTGAAGATCTGCCAAATTCCTGGAATAGCTTTCCCCGGGGAGGGCGGCGGGAGGGAGGTGTTGCGCCTTGTTTACAGTCAGAAATCTCATATCGAGAGCCCCCCCCCCCCCACCCAAGCCGTTTTCTCCATTAAAGTCACTCCATCGTGCTGTCGTGTCCAAGAGGTTTGCACTGTTGTGAAGTTCGGGGTTTTTTATTGTTTTTAAGTTAGACCCTTTTTTTTTTTCGGCCCCGGTCCTGTCCCCGGTCTCAATGCTCTAGATCTTTTGCTGTGCAAAAGAAGACTACTTGTGGCTGTTCACCTGTACATAGGGAAATGTATGCAAATACATTTTGTTATTTTTAAGAACACCACCATTGCGATCTCCTCTGTTTGCACATATGTGAAGAAAATAAAGATGATGGTAACTTAAATGGGGTCACTGTGGCAATTTGGCTGTGTGTGGGTTGCTGTAAGGAGCTGGGGGTGGAGAGATCCCTTGGGAAGTGTTGTAGGTGCGGGAGAGCACTGCACAAAAAAGCTGTTACAAGCGTCAAGCATGATTCCCAAGCTCGCTGGAAATGCTACACTACAGGGAAACACACTGCGCACTTCAGGACTCTAAAAAGACACAGGGATGAGGTTTCCTCTCTGCATCCTCTAACAATGGGCAGGAAAGTGCGAGAAACCTCTCGTCAGGGCTAGATTCTAGTCTGGAGAAACACAATCTGCGGGGCACTGAGAGTGCCCTGAGGTGCGGTGCCCCTCGCATGGGCACTGGGGATACTGCTCAGCATTAATGCCATCTGCATCCAGGTGCTGCCGCTGGTCCCTCGCTGCTCACCGTGCCAGCCTGAGACAATTTTTAACCTCACTCAGGGTAAGCAGTGAAGTTGATTGGCCACGGGACTGCCACGGTATTTTTAGCTGTGAATCTGTTTGTAAGTGGCAGGCTCCCAGGGCAGGAGAGATGTTCCGGTTTCATTTGTCCCCAGGTGGAGGTATCAATTAAGAGATAATTAATCTGTCATTTTTTATGTCTAAATGTTTTCCACTGTGCCTGTGCTGCAATCGCTGGAGTTGCAGGAATGTCAATGAAAAGCCCAATCAGCTGCCAGGGCCAGGCCACACTCCTTGTGTAAGGAGCCCGCCTCAGAACTTGTAAATACCTCATTAAAACCTATTGCAAAATCTGTCACCACACCAGCGAGACCATTGTCTCAGTATGAGTCAGTCAGAGGAGGAAGGCACTGTGGTGTGGCTTTCATGGGAAGGGGTATTGGGGAGAGGGGGAATCCCCTCAGGGTGGGCACCTTCTTGCCCAGGTACCTTCTTGCCTTGTGATGGGCAGTGAGGTGCAGCAGGTGGCCACTGCTAGATTTGAGCAGTGTGTGCTCAGGCCAGCACTGCAGAGACGCACCTTGCTAAAGAAATAGTGTCTTGCTGCTTTTTCTCAGAAAAAGCTCCCTTCTCCTTTCCTAGGGAGGGAAGGGGCACGAAGTGGAAATGAAGCACCATGGAGAGGTTATCCCAAAGATGGGGCTTGCCAGAAGTGCCCTGGGCTGAGCTGAGCGCCCCAGGTCTGTGCCCAGTGCTCTCTGTCACTCCCTGCTCTCTCCCGGGGCAGAGGGAGCAGGCAGTGCTTGGAGCAGAAAGCAATATGCACCTGGGGAGCAGAGAGGGCAGAGAGGGAGTCAGGGGGGTTTGTTAACTAACCCTGGGTGCTGAATGACCGGGTGGTGTTTGCTTTACATCCTCCGTGTGTGCTTAAAGGTGGTTAATGGCCTGAGCTTAGTCAATGCCTTTCCTCTCTCCAGAAGAGCCATCATGTCTGCAACAGTGAGAAAAGGTTTTTATCGCATGCCAGAGCTAAAAGCACAATTCCCTGAGCAGCAGTAGCAGCAGCCAGGGCCTGAAGCATTTCCCCTTGAAGCCATTAGCAGGGCTACTGTGCAGTTTCCTTAGAGGCCTGCACAGATCGTTAGCTGTAGACTCCAAATCCCTTTGTGCCTGGGATATTTTGGTACTAGAACCATAGAAAGAAATGTCATATGTGTGTCTGCAGTGCTGGTATGAGGTTATTCATGTGTGCTTAGCTGCCCTCCCTCCCCATAGCAGCATGCCTGGGCCTGCAAATGAGAGCAAGTGCATGTGAGGAGAAAAAGGTCATTTTATTTTTCGCACAGCAAGTTTGAAGGAACATCTTCCTAGAAAAAGGAGAGGAGGAGAGAGCGAGACCTTCTCTCTAGTAGATTTGAGTAAAAGGCTGAGCTGCTGCTGCTTTTTCCTTTTAAACAAGTAGCTGCTTGCTACACTGAAAAGCCTACTGCTGAATGATGGGCTGGTGTGGGGAGGTGCAGCAGGGCTTTGGGAAAGGCCTGTACCCATATGTAGAGGACAAATTGATTTATATTCTCTGCTGGGTGACAGGGCTGATGCCAGCCCCCGTGCCAGGGCTGCTGCCCACTGACAGTGTCCCACCAATCATGGCAGTGCCCCTGCTCGGGCTGTCAGCAGAGACACGTTCCCTGTCGATGGGCTCCATCCATCAGCACTAAGTCAGCCTTGCAGCTGGGGATGGTGAATCAGCCCCTGACGCAGCGGAGGCGGGAGAGCTGCGCAAAGAGCAGCGCAGACTCTGCAACTGCTCCCCAACAGCCAGCACCCCCTTCCCACCACTGCTTTCCTAGGGACAGGCAGGCAAAGGGAGAGCAACGGCAGCCTGATAGCTCTGCCAGTAGTCTCGAATTGTGGAGAAAAAGTCAAATGTGGGAACAAGTGTTTGCAGAATTGCATGCATTGCTATCTGCCCCTGGTGCAAATCACAGCCAAGGAGGTTCCCAGCACAGCAAGGTTGAACACTGAGCTTCACACATCTCTGACCTAGCAGGCAGCGTGTGATGAATCGTCCAGAAAATACCTATAACAAACAACACTAGGAAAGGCGATGATCCTGCTCTGAGCCTGACGCATGGAATCAATGCTTTGGCAAGTTAGCTTAGGTGCTGCACCAAGTGCCTGAGGTTCCTCAAGTGTGTTATGGCTAAATAGAACATGTTATTATTCCAGGCAACAACGATGCCTCCAGAATATGAAGAGATTAAGGGGAAAAGAGCCCTTTTTGCGAATACTATTTATTGATTTGTTGTATTTGCTGGTGTATTACAGATTTTCTTCTGAAAATGAGGCTAAGGGGAGACCATACAAATGTGTTGGCAGGATCCCACGTACAACTTCTTGTTTTTCTCTGCCCTTAGAATGCCCTTCTCCCATCTTTAGGTCTTCCTCATCCACAACAGGAAAAAATATCATGTGCAACCAGAAAAACTAACCAGTGGTCAAGTGGAATGAGCCAAGTCATAAAATGACTTTTAGCCCAGACTGTAGTACTGATTTAGATCCAGAATTATTTGCAGTTTAGTTTGGAGATGTGCCTTGCATGGGGCACATCCAGTTTGCCTGAATGGGGGGGATGATGTGGGAACTGCTGGCTGAGGGGCTGCTCTGGACTCCTGCATGTGAAATCTTGTTGAATGGCACCACGTCAGTGGTGAAAACCTCTTCCTTTTTGGGGGCCACAGGCAGTACTCAGTATCAAATACAACCCTGGGACAGTTCCAAGTCACCTTCAGCACACACACTGTGACTCTCAGAGCAGCAGGAAGGCGTCAGGATTTCCTCCTTGGCGGTGTGTTGGAGAAGAGCTGCTGACCTGTCCCACTGCTGTTATTCATTCCCAAGGTATCACAACCGTCCCATTGCCCAATTCTTGGCCATCACACCAAACCCTCTATTATTCAGTGGGGAAAAGCTCTGCAGTTTCAGCCTGCAGGGAAGGCACAGGACAGACAACCTGCTGTCAAACTGTCCAAGGGGTTGTGGGTGACAGCACTGCACAGCCCCTCGTTTTCTAGGGTAAGGGTGGGCAGGGTCACACTGATAATGAAAAAAACTGGTGTGCTGCAAGGAGAGTGCAGTGCCAGCCAGCTATGCCCCACCTCCTGCTTCTTCTGGAGCTGGGAAGAAAAAAACCCTTCATTTCCAAGGTCAGCAGCAGCCCCACTCCTGCAGAGCTTGTGTGCTGTGAAGGCGTCTCCCCCTCCTCACCCCAGCCCCTGGTAGCAGCAGGGGCTGTTTTCCTCAGCAGCTGAAAGGAGATGATGTGCAAGGACAGGAATGCGAGGGCAGGCAGCCAGGGCAGTGCAGGGACAGCGTGGGGTCCCAGAGGCCAGGCCAGGTCAGTTCATCTGCGGGGCTCAAAGAACCCCATGGAGGAACTGAGCTGACCTGGCCTCTGAGGTTCTGCTTCTCTCCACATCTCCATCACCCACCCCAGACAAGGTGACACCTCCAGCCTGCTGCCTGGTGCCTTGTAGGGGCCTGAATCTTGGTTAATGCCTGGCAAGGTGCGTGGACTGGGGGGGAACAGAACTGTCCGCTGCTACAGCCCAGCAGGAAATCAAAGCCATGCATTCAGAAAACCATGACATTCCCCCTTGCCGGTGGGGGCTCTGCCTGGTGGGAGGCTGAGCTCTATGAAAACACTCAGAGAAACAGTTATATAATGAAGGACAAGGTCTCAGTCCAGCTCTTGGCTTGACAAGGTGGCTCTGCAAGGACCTGAGCTCCAGGCTGCAGCTGCCCAGCACCCTCCAAGATCCAACCATGGTCACTGCGGTCCATGCTGCTGCTGAGGGATGGAGGGGGGAGAAAGGCTGCAGAACGCTTTTTCCCAATCTGGGAAATGTTCTGCATGCTCAGACTCGGTAAGCCAGAGCACAGCTCCCATATGTGGGCTTAAATCAAGCCCCTTTGATGGTAGAAACTGGACAAGATCTGGGACAGGACAGCCCAGGACTGATGAAGGTCAGGGTCTGCTAGCTGCAGGCATCTCAGCTTTCATGCCACTGCCCAGATGTCTTGGATCCAGTGGTGGCACATCATGGTCTTCATCATCTGCTGCTATGCTCCAAAACAGGGGCATGTGTCCTCAAACATATGTTCTCTGCTCTGTGGGAAGGACCCTGGAGAACTGGTCACAGTTAAGAGCTTTGCCTCCTCCCTTACTCTGCTGCTCTGCAATGGAGGGCAGCTGGGCAGCCTGCCTCCTGCAGCTGGTCCTGCTGCCACCCCACAAAGAGGGGTGACATGCTTGGTGTCACACGCTGCCCTGGCCCAGGCTGGGGGGGGGGACACAAGCAAAAGGCTCTGGGATGGGATTCATCACTCCTCCCGCGGCACGGTGAAGCTGCACGAGGTCTGCTCGGATGCATGAACAAGCTGAGCTGTGACACTGATTAGGGCTGACAGTGTTCCTGGCTGCTGCTGCTGCTGGCTCTGTGTGCACCAGGCTGGCCTGGCCGTGCCATGGCCCTTGAATCTTGCCACACTGGGGTCTGTGCTCACTTCAGCTCCAGAGATCACGGTGGGAGGTACACCCTCAGCCCCGAGGGGCAGGAGAGGCAATGCCTGAATCCAGCCCCACTGACCATCTGCCCAGCATTGCTCTGCTCCTTCCAGCCAGCCCTAACTGCAGCTGGGCACTGCCTTTCCCAGTCCTGCACACTTCTCTCTGGCTCTCCCCTCTTATTGTGGCTCTTTGCCCCCCAAGTGCTCTGCCCTCAGCACCACTGTTTCTCACAATCTCTTTTCCCATCCCAATTTCCTGCTGAGTAAGAACTGCCACTTGCTGCTGTTTCACAAATGCCATTGAGAATTGTTTGCACTGGAACACAGTGCAGGAGCAGTAAGGGTTCCTCCTCCACTGGGCAGGGAGCAGTTAAGGGAATTAGGATGAAAAGTTGATATAAATAATTTGGTAGCTCCTGTAGGAAAATTGCAATTTAGCTTAATTATCATAATTACATTTTCAATCTCTCTGCTAATACTTATGAAACAATAGAGTCAAGTGTGAATGCAGCTGCCTGCATTTCCTACCAGTGACTTTTCATTGTGCTGCTTAAAACAAGTCCATGGGGACATTGAACCAGCAGCAGGGACAGCAGGTAAGGATATGGTATTTCCCCAGCACCTTGTTTTGGGCATTGGGAAGCCTCATTCCCCTCTGCCTGGCACAGGATTTTAACTTCAGCTCCAGAAGCAGCAATATGACTGTTTGAAACTAGCCCACTTTGGTGTAAAAACATCATCTCTTCTGCTGCAAGTGGAGGAAAATAGTCCAGAAATATCTCTTTCTGAGCAGGGAGACCCACACTTTCTCTGCCCAATCTGTGGCTGATGACCCCCAGAGGCAGCTCAATCCATGCTTGTGGTGGCCCAGGAGATGAGACCAGTGCAAGTGGAGAGCCAGGCCTAGGCAGCTGCTGGCAGGAGTGTTCATTTACAGCAGCTCATCAAAGCTGAGTGTTAGTGATGACTTCTGAACATGGCCAAGACCATGTTTGCCCTGCAGCCTGCTCCTGCCTTTTCTCACCTGGGAAGAAATGGATGCTTCTCAGCAGCAGAGGCAGGTCCTGGGGTCTGTGCCCTGCCCACTGCCTTCTCTGGGGGTCCCAGGAGACCCTGACCAGAAGGTGTCTTGCCAGGGCCCCGGCAGCAACAGGCACCATGGCCAGGAGGCAAATGAACAAAGGGATGCAGCCACAGAGAGCTGAGCATGTGCTGTCTCCATTGTGCAGACACATGAGGAGCACCCAGGGCCATGGGAAGTCCTTCTTCCTCCCAGCATCTGCCTTCATTTGAGATGTAGCACACAATGAACAGAGCACTGCTCTGCCCTTGGCTCAGCAGCAACAATTCCACCCTGTGTCCCAGTGTCCCCCCAGGCATCCCCAATACCTCCACTCATCCAGCTCTGCTCAGAGCAGGACCGGGGCAGCTGTATGACTTCATGCTCCCTCTGGGCAATCTGCCACAATCCTTGTCATCCTTTGGTGACACTGCTCCTGTCCTGCCACAGAGCTCCACAAGTTGTGGGTTGGGAACTGAGCCGCTTATCTTTAGTGCTGCTCTGATCTAATTTTACTTTCTTAAGCAATGTCCAGGCTTTAGAGAGTGTTTTGTAATGCAAAAGCTCTGCATGGCAAGGAGGGGAGTCCCTGCACTAATACAGCAGCTATCCCTCATGTACTGGTACAGCAGTTACCCCACACCAGCACAGAGTTATCCCCACACCAGCACAGCAGTTACCCCACACCAGCACAGAGTTACCCCACACCAGTACAGCAGATATCCCCACACCAGTACAGCAGTTACCCCACACCAGCACAGCAGTTACCCCACACCAGCACAGAGTTACCCCCACACCAGTACAGCAGTTACCCCACACCAGTACAGTTATCCCCACACCAGTACAGCAGTTACCCCCACACCAGTACAGAGTTATCCCCACACCAGTACAGAGTTATCCCCACACCAGTACAGCAGATATCCCCACACCAGTACAGCAGATATTCCCACACCAGTACAGCAGTTACCCCCACACCAGTACAGCAGTTATTCCCCATGCATGATTGTGTTGCTAAAACCCTCTGCCTGCAGTGCTGGCTCAGCAAATTTCCAGCAGGCAGAGGAGCAAGGACCACTACAAGCAAAGGGTATTGCAAGGGCCTGGTGTGCAGCAATTGTAAGAGTGAGAGTCCTTATGTCACCTCTGGGCTAAGCTAGAGGTGAGGTTTATCAGCCAGATCAGCGATTTTCATTATTTCTGCTCCCCAGTCTGGGCTTCCAGGACTTGGGATGTGACCTGAACTCAGGTGCGCTCCATGGCCGTGCAGCCTCCCTGTGAAAGCAGTTTCATGTACACTTGCACTCACGCTGCCCCATGGCACCTCTGAAAGTAAAGCTCTGCAGAAGGCTATTTCAGGACCCAACATGACTCTCCCTGATGTCAGGACCAATTAGTTATATCCTGCAAAGGAAAAAAAAGTCTACTAAAGCCAGCTCTGGTGGGACAATGACATTAAGATGTTCCAGGTGCTCATCTGGGTTCCCCAAGCAAACCAGGAGCTAAACATAGCCCTGGGAAAGTGACAGGAGGGGGTGTGTGCTGTCCTCTGCCCTGAGGTCTCCTAGGACAGTCATCTCCTGAGTGGGTAATCCCTTCTCTTTTGTGCCCTGACCTTCCTTTGCCCTGGCCCTGTGCAGAGCATAGCTCCTGCACTAGGGCCATAGCTGAGATCACTCTGAGCTCATCTTGGTGGGATTTGTTCATGCTTTATCCCACTCAACCAGGCCATTAAATCTCACAGTCATTTTCCAAGGAGGAAAATTTTTCCTCCCCATTTGGAGGAAAAAAATAATTAGTCAAAATAGTGAGAGACAGAGAATTTTAGGCATTTCATATTCTCATTGTCCTCCCCCACAATGGTATTATCCTTCTCTAAATAGATGCTGAGCTGAAGACATAACAACACCCTACTTCCCCCAAATAGCTCGAGTGAAACAAATGCAGGAAGTTTGAAGAGGTTGGAGCTGTGGCTAGACAGGAGCCTGGGCACCCCCATGGGTTTCTTGGGGCCACAGGGGCTTCAGAGTTCTGGCAGCTGAGCTGCAGTGAGCCAAGACCCAGAGTCTTGCCCTCATGAAACAGGGTCTGCTGCCCTTGCACTGCAAAAGAGCTGATATGGGAGGTCCTGGCCCTCAATCCCCATGTCTGGTCCTAGTGCTTCCCCCTCCCTAGGAAAGCACCAGTAGGGCAGCCCTGAAGCATGGCAAAGGCAGCAGGAGAGACACAGAGTCCACAGCCCATCCAAGTCAGTCCTAAAAGCTGCTGGTGGTGGGCTGGCCTGTCTGCCCCTGGCACAGCACAGCCCTGGGAGCCCCTGCCAGCCAGAACAGCCCCGGTGCCAGTGCCTGCCATGGTGTGATGGGAGGGAAACTGGTGTCCCTGGCTGGGTGCAGCCGAGCTGTGCCGCTGGCACCAGTGCCTGCTGCGGTGTGGGGAGCCCTGCTGCTCCCGCTGTGCCATGCGTGGGGTGACGGGGACACTACAGTCCTGAGCTGCTGCCACAGTAAGTTGCTTCATATGGGGGCCTGAGGTTCCCCTGTCACGCCTGTGTGCTGTGGGGACAGCACTCCCTGCCCTCTTCCCAAAGCCAAGGTGGCATTCTCTCTCCCAGGCAAGTGCCAAGCCTCGCCAAGTAGCTGGGGCTGCTGGGACCCCAGCAGGAGCTGTTTTATCAGGAGCAGGGTTCTCACCTGTGAGGGCAAAACCCCTGGCAAGAGCCACGCTGGGACAGGCAGATGTGGTTTGTCCCTGGGGAAGAGGCAGCCCCTGCCTGCAATCCCTGTGAGCCTTGGCCAGGTTCAGCTCTAGAGCAAGGCACAGTCGCTGCTGCCTGAAGAAGTCACAATAATTCAGCAACTTTTCACAATTGTCTTTAATGGCAGAACCATCAGTAAGGCACTTACGGATCAGAGGGGCAGTTAGACCGTCCCTCCCTGAGGAATGCTGTTAACTGAAACCAAAGCACAGAGGCGAGGAAATTGCTCGGTGAAGTAGTTTGGTAATTGTGAAAAAGAAGAACTTGTTTTCTTTGTCTTGCAACAACAAATTGCACAACATGACCTGCAGTGGCTTCAGCTCGGCAGGTTTTCAGGAGGAGGTTGTGGGGTGATTTAAAATCCACACTGTGAGGAGGGAAATTATTCCGAGCCTGCTATGGACTGTATGGTATCCATAAGGGATGTGGCATTGGGTGATTGTGTTTGGTTTCCTACTCAGGTGCCCTACCTGGGCATGGGTGAGGTCTCCTCTCCTGTATGGGGGTCAGCTCAGAGAGGACCTGGCTCAGCCTCAGGGCTTGCCTGAGGTTCCCAGGGTGCCTTGTTCCCAGGGTAAAGTGAGCTAAGGCCCACTGATGCATTAAGCAAGAGGAGCTTTTCTGAGCTCATTTTGCTGGGTTGTTTTAAGAACCATTATAGTGGTGATGACTTTGAGCCCTGTAACATAAAAATGCTCTTTGTCAAGGTGAAGAGGTGCTCTGCAAGTCAACCCAAGGTGGAAGGAGAAGAAAAGTCACTAGGAGAGGTCAGCTAAGATTAATTACTTGTCCTGCTGTCATCCCTATGTACCCCAGGCCCAGACATGAGCTGGATGTGCTAGGTGCAGGACAAAAAAATAGAAGACAAAAATAGTTAGTAGTGCTGAGAGGAACCAGCAGCAGACACCAGAAATAGCACAGGTCAGGAGAGCGAGCCCAATCTGAGGTCACTCTCCTTCCCCTCTTCTGATTTCTTCCCTCCCCAGGTGCTGCTGCCTCATCCTGGCTTTGTCATTCAGATGCAAATGGGAGTGCTCCAGTGTGAGGCAAAGGCCACTGACACTTTACATTTAATTCAACTCACAGAAGTATACCAGGTGCTAGGAAGAAAACAAAACAAAAAATCCCACAAAAATCTTCCATCTCTGTTTTGTCCCAGTTTTAAATGGTACAATCTGTGCTTTGTTCTTAGGTATTGTTGCAAAATTGAACCACTTTCAGCCTCTCACCTTACTGAACCGCAGGCTGCCTCCACGCAGAGCTGCTGAGTACAGCATGGGATGAAAGCCCTCGCTTGGCCTAGAAACCTGGAATGTGTGAACCTCGTTAAAATGCACACAGGGAGCTGGGCTTTGAAGTGGAGTGAAGCCAAAAGCCGGTGAGCCCCCAGAGGATGCTGTGTGGCTGTTCCCAAGACAAGGAGCACAGCTCCAGCTGAGAGACACGCTGTACCTGACAGTCCCTAATGCCTCCCTCTAACAGCCCTGGCCTAGAAATAGCTCAGTGCTAGATGATGCTCTCAAGAGGCTGATGAACGAACATTGCTGACTCTCTGCAGCATCCCAGCAGCTGCCTCCTGCCTGGGCACACCTTCCCTTGGCTCCCCAGCACCAGGCCCTTCCTTGAGGACCTGCAGCACCCTTGTCTGATGAGCACTGAGTTTTGCTCAGCTGGGATGAGCGAACATCTTTGGAGTTAAAACATCTTTGGTTCTGCAAACATTGCAGGCACATTAGCCTCCCCTGGGGCTCTGCCTGCCTGAGCAGATCCAGCATGCAGAGCTGCCAGGATAGTTTTTCCCTTTCTTTTTTGGAGATGCGACCCTGGGAAGGGAATGAGCTCTGTCACCTCCTCCACCTGGGAGAATGCCAGTGCTCAGCAGTGCCGGCTGGTGACTCCCTGGTATCCCCATGTCCTGCTCAGCCATGGGCTGCACACTCCCACTGGACTCCGTGGGGCCAGGGATGCTGCAACAATGGACCTGAGGCCACTCCAGCCCTGTACATACCCTGGGGCTGCTGCCACTCTGAGCTGGCTGTAGGGTGCTGTTCCCCAGGTCATCCCAGATCTTCCTTCATCCAGTGGGAGGTGGCTCCTGGAGAAGCCCTGGCCTCAGCCAGGAGGATATGGGACAGCAAAGGTAACTGCAATGTGCCCAGTTCTTCCTGCCATGCAGCCAGATCCACGCTCTTGGCTGCTGTGCAGGATCTCTGTGCAAAGCTGAACAGCTGCTGCACCTCATTTCCCAAGTGGCCACTGAACAAAGTGAGCCCTTGCCCATGTGAGCAGCACTCACCAGCAATTCTGCACAGCACAGAGACCTGCAGTGCTGGAGGGTTGAAGTTCAGAAAGCCATTCTATTATCCATCCATCCATCCATCCATCCATCCATCCATCCATCCATCCATCCATCCATCCATCCATCCTCTCTCTCTGCAGAGAAGGCAGGGATGCTCCTCCTCTCAGCAGGTAATGTAAGGAAGATAATTCACTTATGAAGTAATTTAGTGCAATTCTTAGTTATTAATACTGTGCTTTATATTTTCTTTAGGTTCTGTGTAATTGCTCCCCTGCTCTGACTCATGCTGTTCCAGGGAGTAAGAGCTGTATTAGCACTGCCTGCAAGGTGCACGAGCTCCTTAGCTCCTGCCTAGCCTGGCTGAGGGGATCCTCTCCCCTTCTTTCCACACCCGACCCTGATGTGCCCCTGCAGTGCAGCAGGGACAGCTGATCTGGCGCTGATTTCTCTGCAGTCACTCTACAGAGGAAGCAAAAAGTTCCCTGGTATCTGTTTTATCTCTGTCCATCTTAAGCACTTAAGAAAGGTGTCATTGGAGTCTAGCAGAAGGGTATTTTTTTTTTCTTTTTACACGATTGAAATGAGAGTTATACGTGCAAAGCCTTAAACTGTGTCTGATGTCCATCTGCTCTTGTTCACCCACAGTACCTTTCAAATAGTGTCCCAGATGAGCACTGTGGGGGCCCAATTTGCATCCAGAGGCCCTAAGCCTTCCCCCTCCCCAGTTTGCTGCCACAAGGCCCATTGCATTGCTCCCAGAGGCTGGGCAGACAAAGGCTGTGTGTGAGCAGCCTGGTTCCTGACCCAGACTCCAGCTCCATGACTCAGCCCCCCATTCCAAGAGTTCATTGAGTGGCCACTATCCAACCCCTCCCTCAAGGACAGTCACAGCTCTCATATCCTCACTACAGGTGATGTATCCCATACCGTGGGGTTTGGGGGTGTGTGTTGTGACATCTCTCATCATCTGACATCTGCAGTGAAATTACAAGGTTTCCAGAGTCCAGCACGGCACGTTTGGCTCTCTGCTAGGGCTGCCTCAGTTTCTCTTCTAGGTGGCTAAGCCAAGAGCTAGCACCCACATCCCTCTGTGTTCCCTCCAGGGGAGTGTAGCGATGACCCTGCTACTCACTCATGATCTCTTTGGCTTCTGGACTCCCTCACCCTGTCTGTGGGTCAGGGAACCATGACCCACACCAGCCACCACGTGCAGAGCCAGCAGGACGTGCAGGGGTGTGTGGGGAGGCATCAGACATTGAGGCCAATGCCACTCTGCATTGGCACCCTCTGCCAGCCCTCTCCTTGGCAGGGCCTGGAGGCAGGGGATGCTCTGCCTGGGGCTGGCATGTGTGGCAGCTGGAGATGTTTTAGGTAGCTGTCCAGAGGGTCTGCTGAGCAACCAGGTTCCATGAGTTATTTATAAGCTCTGGGAGGGAAGCAGTGATAAATAATACATTGGCACTCTCACATTCCGCGTGCATGTGTCTGCAGATAAATATTTCATTCTCAAAGAATACACATTGATGCCTGTTGATAAATAAAAATTGGAAAATGTTCTATTGGATGGTTTTAAATATGACTCTCCCTTGCATCTGAAGAACATGGTGTACCTGGTGTACAGAACGAAGATGCTAATTTCCCTCAGCAGAGGCTGCCTAAAATGTATCACTGCAGCACACTGGGCACGGTGCCTAGTGTAGCACACACACCCCAGAAACATACAGCCTTGGCTTTTCCTTCCACACCATTATTTTAACATCACTTTTATAACAACACTATTCAAGCAGCTTTTCTAATTATACCTTGCACCGACTGGGCTCAGGACACAGCAGTCAGCCTTCTAAATATTAGCAGAGCGACCCAAAAGGCAGCACATTTCCTCTTGTGTCATTGGAATTTGCAGTGTGCTCAGGCATGACTGGCGATGCCAAGCTCGTTACTGTGTTTAATTAGGCAGGTGGCTTCTCCCACTGGAAAAACATGAGAATCTGAGCGGGAGGTGAGAAAACCCAAGGGTCCCATCAGCCCTGCCAGCAGCATGGAGCTGCCATGTGCTGCTTCCACACCTCCTGGGGACCCAGGGCGCACCTGGGCTTGGAGGCAGCTGGAGGGGGATGCAGCCCTCTCCCCAGAGCACCTGCCCTCTGTGCTTGCTGCCTGGAAAGCCCCAGAGCCCATGACCCAGGGCCAGCACCCACATGCAGCTTTGGCCTCTGCCAGCCCAGCACCAAGGGCAGGTGAAGGAGCTGTTTTTCCCCTGGTCACTCCTGGCTGTCTCTGAATGCAGTGCTGGAAGTGGGTTTAGCAGGGTCATTGTTCAACTTGGCTTTCACAGAGAGGGCTGTGGGCTGCAGATGCCCTGGCAGAAGCCTCTGGCACAGCCTGGGCAAGCAGCACATGCCGTGCTGGTTCACCAGGAGACTCCTATGCAACATACTGACATATTTGGATTTTTTCCAATGGCTGGATTTGGCTGCACTGACTTGTGATTTTTTATGAGTAACCCTGTTTCGTGCCCTGTTATCACAGCTGGGTGCTGTGCCATGCTGGCTCTGGTCCCAGCAGCATGCAGGAAGCTCCCAGCATCCACTGTACCATGCTTTGTGCCACCACCCAGAGCAGCAAGGAGGGATTTCCCACCTGGAAATCCCAGGGACTGGGCCAGGCTGCAGCGGCAGGGCTTGGCGGGGAGACTTTGATCATCGGCCAGGGCTTGTCCCCATCAGCGGTCCCAAGCAGGGAGGCAGCACATCAAAGGGCAGGGAGGAATAGCTCCTGCTGAGCACAGCAAGGCTCCGTGCCACGGCACTGCCCCGGGCCCCTGGGAAAGGCAAGGCACAGGGAGCTGCTGCCCCAGGGCAGGGAGGCTCCGAGGAGCTGCGAGGCTGGTCCAGGCTCAAGGAGAAAAAACAGGGAAGATGGTCCAAGGAAGGAAACAGAGCACGGAGGCAGTGGTGGTAAAGCCAGTCAGGAGGCTGGCAGTGTGCCTCCAAGAGGATGTCTTGTGCTTTCTGGAGCCACGAGACACCGAGTCACCAGGGTTTGTCTTTAGCAGCCCTCCTCATCCTCATCCTCTGCTGGGCTCCATCACTAACAAGGGTGCCCATCCAGCTGGCAATGAAATTGTAGCCACATTTCTTTCTCGGCATTGCCTGATGGGCATTTTATCCCAAGCTCCCCCAGGAAACTGCTCTGCCAGCCAGAGGAGTTAGAACACATGAAACTCCACAGGGAGCAGGGAAGCCCTGCAGCGTGCAGGACTATTCCAAGAGGTGCTGCAACTCGGGTTTTGGAAACTGGACTGCCAAGGGGACACACCTGAGAGTGTACTGGGGGATGCACAGAGCGCCCCAAACCTGCCAAGAACCTGTGGATGTGGTGGTGCAGGATTGCACCTTGCAAAACATGACTCGGCAGGCAGTGGGGAGAAGTGCTTTGATGTTGTGTCAACCAGGTGGAATTACAGCCCTGTCCGCTCTTCCTTGAGGGAGATCTGCATCCCTGGGAGGAGGCTTTCAGACAGGAGGGCACCACGCTAACACTAACAGGGGCTGCACTGCCTGTTCACTCTGAACATGGATTGCCATCCCTGCTCGTGCTGTAACTTTATCCCCTGACCCCTTGTCCCACTTGCCAGGTGGCATCACTGCCAGCTGCCAGGAGAGGTTAATTTTGCCCATCCTCCACTTTGGCAAAGATTTTTTTTGTGTGGTAGCACCTTTTGTTTTTCTCCCACCTGGTGCTTGCATGAAGCATGCAGAGAGATCATGCTGTAAAGCCTAGGAAGTCTGAAGCCACAGTACCCGTAACTAATGGAGGAAGTGTGGGAATTTTATTTCTAGTCTGATCTAATCTCTATGCTGCAGGTCCCCACTTCTTCCAGCTCCATTAGGAAATTCCCATGCTGAGTAATATGGCAATGAATAGACTCAGAAGGAAGATACATTACACCCAAGCCTCATCTCATCCTACTTTAATATTGGTTTATCACACTGAATAAACTGGAGTAATTGTGCAGAAAATGGCTCCATCCACATCATGCCCATCACACATGAGGATTTTCTGCTCTGAGTAACCTGCTGTCACCAGACCCACCTCTGACAGCAGTTTCCCAGGAACACCAGGCACTGCAAGGGTGCTGTGGGGCCAGGGGCTTTACCCCTGGGACAGCAGGGCAGGGCCTCACAGTGGGACAGAGCAGGACACGGGGAGCAGTCCCATTGCTGGGCTGCCCCAAGGCTGAGGTCCAGGTGGGAAGTCCACCCTCAGGTCTGGCTCAGAGGTGTCCATGGCTGGGCAGGCCATGTGGGTGCTCTCCTCTTTACTGCTGGTTTGGGGAGTGATGCCTTCACAGTGGTGGGGCAGGGGAAAACCAGCATCTCCCCAGGAATATGGGCCTCCTCTGACTGGTGTCTGCACACAGGGCAGGCTCTGACCTGTGCCCAAGCCTCAAGCTTTGCTCCCCACAGGACACCGACCCCACATCCTATTTCTGCTGGTACTAGTAGGGGAATGATGGGATGGCAGGAAGGCACAAGCAGGTCACAAGGACAACTGACTGAAATGTCCTACATAACAGCATGTGGGAGAAAATCCTCCACCCCAAGGACTCTTGAACTGCCTGTGACAGCCAGAAAGGGAATAAAAATAGTGCCTATTGTTATATGTAGGCAGCAGGCTGCAGCAGGGTTGTGTAATGGTACCAGCCAGCACAAGCTGCCTCTCCCAGAGATAGCAGGGCTAGGTGGGTCAGCTGGGCACAACTCAAAAGGTGTCAGTGGTCCCTGGTGGATGGGAGGGATGACCCAGCCTCTGTCCTAATGCCCAGCTGGACCCCCCAAGCTCCAATCTGGGGCTGCTGCCAGCAGCTGGCACAATTCTGTTGTGTTCCCCCAGGCTGCCCTTCCCTGGAGCAGACCAGGTCCTGCACCTCTCCTCTAGCTCCTCTAGCACCTCTCCTCTAGCCCTAACCAGCATGCCAGCTCTCCTCTGGATGCTATCCACTTCCCCTGCCTCCTCCTGAGCCAAAGATCCCAAAGCCAGCCAGGAACAGCATCACCACTGCCCAGTGGAGGAGACACTCCCCACCGTGTCCAGCTCCACACAGGGGATACATTTCCCCCTAATCCTGTCTGCAAAACTCTGAGATTAAGAAGGAGAAGATCTTCCCAGCAGCCAGCATGGCATCAGCAGGAGCCAGGCCAGCTGGACTTGCAGCTGTGCCAGGGCAGCCGTGCTCCTGCCCTCGCCCTGAGCACTGTCAGATTCTGCAGCTGGCGCTGTGCTCTGCCGACTGGCTCACAAATTGCTTTCCATGGTAGGACACCATGGTCCTGTCAAGTGTTTTAGCAACGCAAGATTTTGCTTTTTTTATGGATTAAACACAGGTTTGTTGACACCAGCAGGAGCTGGTCTCTGGCCAGAGGTGTGGCTGCAGGGTAAGTGGGTCAGGGAAGTGGCTTTCACAGACACCAGCCAGCGCTTGGAGCTGCCTGCCCGCTAGAGATCATGCCCGGCGCTCTGCTGGCACTCTGAAATCCCTTGCAGATGTGGCTCAGCACAGGCAGTGCTAACCTCTAAGGTATTACTGGGTTTTGATGTACCACTATGTCTTAACCTGATCAGAACCCGCTGGCTCGGGTGAGAGTCTGACAGAGTCCAGGGAAGGGCAGAGCTGGTCAGTGTGACTGTCCGATCCTCCGAGCACCAGCCTGACCGGCACTGGGGCCTCAGGAGGGATGAACACACACACCTGCAAGGCAAGGGCAGGTGGTCTCCCCAGTCCCTGCAACCTGACACCCCATCTGAGCCCTCTGCTCTCCTTAGTGGCAGCAGAAAGCAAAGGGCACAGGTGATAAAGGCAGAGACACCAGACATTCAGCCCAGCAGTAACCCCCACCTCATTGCTTCATGACAGCCCCGGGCACAACTTTTCTTATGAAGTGCCAGAGCAAGATGTTCTCATCTTGCTGTAAATCTTCACTGTACTCACCAGCACTTGAAGTTTGTCCCTACTAAATCCCAGTGTGGCTCTCTCCCTCCATCTGGGGAGCATGCAAATACCTTTAGAGTTGATAAGTCCTTTCTATATCAACTTTCAGGTTTACTTATACAGCAAAATATCACCTCATTATAATGCAAATGAGGAATCCCTGGGAAGCAGTCAAAGCAAGCAGGGAGGTTTGTTTGCACTGCTTCATGTCAGACAAGCTGGGTTGAAAGGATCAGCAGGCAGGAACCTACAAATGCCACCTACAAGTGCCACGGTGCTTTTGCCATAGTCGTGTGGAAAAAGGGCTGGAGTGAAATGGGACTCCTGTCCATGCTGGCTCTGGTAGATAACCTCCCTTCTATGGCTCCTGGCTATTGCCTGACCTACCAGTGCCACCAGAACAGATTCCCAATAGATGCAACACTCCCCACTGCAGACACCAGTGCACTGTTGGGCCAGCTCGGCAGCTGCAGGGCTCTGCTCAGCCCTGCCCCAGCAGGCACCCAGCCCACTGCCCAGCACCTAATCCTGCTCACAGCCCCACGCTCGGTCCTGTCTTCTCCTGCTCCTGTGTCCCTGTGGCCACCAGAGCAGCAGAGCCCTCTGAGCAGGTCACTGTGCCCAGGATGGTCAGGGGCTGGGGGTTGTTGGTGCCCTGCCTGTGCATGCAGCAGGGCAGCAGAGTGGGCAGCGAGAAGGAGAAGGACAGCAGCTGCAGCAGTGCCAGTGAAAGACCTGGCACAGGAGATCATGGTGCATGCCAAACATGCATGCATGCAAACATGCAGTCACTATGAACAGCAGATCACTGCCTGTCCCCAGGGGAAGAGATGGGGACCATGGCCACCATACCCCCAAGAGTGTGTGGGGCATGGGGACAATATCCCCTCCCCAAAGGCGTGGCAGCCACAAGGGCTGGGGGTGGCAGCTGGTGTTGGTAAAGCAGGTTGGCCAGTGAAGCAGCTGGGACAGCAGGATGCTGTTCTGGGCAGGGAGGCAGGGCTGTGCCCGCAGCCCCAGGCCAGGCACCCATGGAACACTGAGGATAGAAGACCTTTGCCCACCCTCTTTGTGAGCAGAGAGACGGGGCAGGATCCATGAGAGGCTGCTGGAGGTTCAACAGCTGCAGACCTTGTGTGCTGTAGAGGGCTGGATATTTGCAGCTCAAGAGGAAAGCCTCTGGTATGACTTTATCCAGCTGAAGCAACTGTGCTTAGATAGAGTCACTAGGTGCAAATGGCTCATAATGAGGGAGTTTAGTTGGATGAATATTTCTAGATCAATTGCAGATTTGCTTGATAGTGCTGGCAGCCTAAATGGATTTGAACTATCTCTTATATGTGGAGCTGAGAGCTCAGTGCCTGGTGACAGTGCTCCTGGCCCAGCTCTCAGGGCATGCCCTGTTCACATCCCCAGACAAAATGGGCTGATTTTCCCAAGGATCTTACTGTCCCTGCTAGGGTGCCCACACAGGAAAGGCTCCTACCTAGGCAGCACCAAATATTTAGCTAAAAATGGTCTTGGGACACATGCTCCTCTTCCCTAGAGGGGTGCACTCCCTGCAAATCCCTGGCACGAGCTTGACCTACTCTAAATGCCTCCCCATAGGAAGATGCTGACATTGCAGAAATAATCAACCTATTTTTAAAGGTTAGGAATGCTCCTAGCAAATTCTCCCCTGAGTTTCCTTCCCCCCAGCTTTTTCTCACCCTCTGCCTCTCCCCTGAGATAGCAATCAATGATACCGCAGGTTTAATTAATGTTTTTGACTTCCAGCACAGGGATGTGATTTCTCCTCTGTGCTTTTGCCAGGAGTGGTCTTATCCTGCCAAACAGGCAGGTAATCTGGGCAGGCAAGACTGGCTTCATACCTGCAGCTCTAACAGGGCTGTGCCTTTGGGATTTGTGGTAGTGCTGGCAAGGCAGCAGAGCCCCAGTGCTTGTGCCAGGCATCCAGCTGTTGCTAGAAAAGCTGTGAGCTGAGGCAGAGGAACACCAGGACCTACACAGGGAGGGGAGGAAGAGGAGGCACTCCCTGGCACAAGGGCAGCCAGGCTGGATTTCTGCCCAAAAGGATGCCCTGGTGCAGGGAGGGCAGCAGCCAGGATGCTGGCATGGCCATGGTCACAGGACCCAGTGCATTTAACTAGAAAATCCTTGCTTTAAAGCAAGAGCAGCATCAGCACTGGCCTTGCAAACCCCAAGCCCTAGCAGCAACTTCTCCCCACAGCAAGTGGGGACAAGCTGTTCCACAGGACCCGAGCCCATCACTGCTGCAGCCCCTCAGGCCCCACTGCCAGTCTCTGCCAGGATGCAGCACTGGCGTCAGCATGGGGACACCCCGAGAGTGCTGAGGACAGCTGCCACATTGCTGCTGTCCAGGGATGTTCTGAGGCCCTTCAATTTTGTCTGAGATACTCAGACTATATAAAATTAGATTTAGCCTTAGTGCTAAAAAAGAAGTGCTAATACCATTCAGCTGAGGGCTAAAGATGGGGCCACATCTATTAATAACCCTGTCATTTTCACTCTGGAGTGGCATTTCAAGCCAGCCTGCTCCAGCACAGCTGAAGACTCTCTGTTACTTGAGAGCCACTTTTAGCTGTGGCTCCATTTCATGCAGGGTGGCAAGAGCCCTCCCTGCAGGTGCTTCTCATTACAGGGATGCTGCTTCTCCCGGGGTGTTTAGTTAGTGCTGATCAGCAGAGAGATGCCATTAGAGCTGGGGCAATCTCTGCTGGTCAGCTGGTCTGGAAGATGGTCAGGCAGCCCTGGGAGCAGGGCAGCAGAGAAGGCAGGAGGAACAGAGAGCTCAGCAGGCACATGTTGGTCCAGCAGTAACAGAGGCTTTGGGTCCCCAGGGACATCAGTGTCAAGCTGGGAAGGCAATCTGTGCCAGCGACAGCAGAGAAAGGGAAGAAGGCCTGGACAATTCACAGTGTTCATGTTCTCATGCAATGCATGTTGCAGATGGGGAAGGGAAAGTTCACTGCCACTGCTCCCCTCCCAGTGGCACCTGCCCTGTCTCAGGTGGAGCAGGGAGACATGGGATAAGATGAGGTGATGATCCTGTTTTCTCCAGTCCTGCCTGCATTCTCATGTTATTGTACTTCTCAGAGCCCAGAAAAAAACCCAAAAACAACTCCTATGGTCCATGTGAGGTTTAAGTCTATTAATCAGCTATTAAACTAAAGTTTTGAGTTAAAAGATTCCCAGAAAGGTGCCAGCTGCATGCAAAACAGGAGTTACCCAGTTCACATTTGGCTGAGCAGGAGTACAAAACATACCCCTTGCAGTGAAACAAAAAATCCATGGGTGGATAACATACCCTGAGAGCAGAGCTTTGCTTCTTCCCAGGCATAAATCATCCCTGAGTGGGCTGTGATGTTCTCTGCTGTGCCTGTTATCTGCAGTGTGAAGCTCCCTGCAAACATTCCCAGCTCTGCAGGCAGCTTGAGTGCTGCCTCTGGGATGGGCAGGCAGCACCCTGACTTGATTATTTTACTGTCAACATCCCCAGGGTCCCTGGGCTACCACAGCCTCATGAAGCAGGGCATCAGCTATCCACCAGGCTGCCTCCATGCTGAGCCAAGGACGATTTTTCTTGTTCTGCCTCAAAGCATGTCCCGTGAACATGAAAAGCACCTTATATCTCCACAACAGGTACACCTCTTCCCCACAGACCCTCCATTGCTGCATGGTCCACAAAACCCCCAGCAGATTGCCCTCAGCTGCTTCCTGCCCCCCAAACCTGCTGGGTGGGGGCTGCTGGTGGCAGTCTGCATGGTGAGCGAGTGCCAGCGCCTGCTGCAGCCCTGCTGGGCACAGAGACCCCCACAGTGCCTGCTCCTGCTGCTCCTGGGGCCCCAGGATGAGGCAGCCGTGGCTGGAAGGGGAGGAGATGACCAGGCAGGCACCCATGGTTGCACAGCCCCTAGTTTCCATAGGAAACCAGCACAACAGCAGCCCTACTTCTGCATGAACAGGTGAAAGCAGGGATGGGGCTTGCTGGAGGAGACAAAGAGCAGTGCCAGAGACAATCACTTGAGTCACCAAGGAGAGGACAGTCCTGCTGTGGCAGCACAGCCAAGCTCTGCAGGCTTGCAGTGGCCAGGCTCGGTCCCTGTGGATGCACCCAGAGAATGGCTGTCCTGCACTGCAACCCCTGCCTGCAAGGAAGGGCTGGCTGCTCTTCCCAAAAGCAGCCAGAGCCATCAATGCTGGGTTGTGCCAACAGCTCTGTTGCTCATTTACCCATCCCTGGTGCTGCTGGTGGCTGCACTGGAAGCACTGAGCACAGCATGTGCTGTCCACCAGCCAGCTTCACACTTCTGATGAGCACAGAGCAGGAGGGATGGCAGGTTTCTCCATGCCACGTGTGCAGGGGTGCTGGGAACCATCAGCCTGACTGGGAGACTGCAGGTGGGGCTGCAGGGCGGGCGGGAGAATTTGCTAATCGCTTGCTGTCAGATGCTGTAGTTTGTGTGAGATGGACAGAGACCTGCTCGCTTTCAGGCACCCTGCCTGGGTGATGGATGCACACCGACCTCGAGGGGCTGCTGGGGCAATGAGCCCAGCCTGGCTCTGCCTGTTTCCTGTTGCCTACTGAACTAATTCCCTGGCAGCAGGCATGCTGCACTGGCAGGGGCAAGGCCAGAGCTGTTGCTAGCAGACAGTCAGGGATGCTGGGGGCTGTGCAGTCTCCAGGCTGGGTCCCTGCATGCATCAGGCCAATGCAAACCTTCAGGAGCATCCTTAGCCCTTACTCCTGGTGGTCCTTGCTCTTCCTTGGGACCTTCATGTACCCCAAAGGCAAGCTGATGGGCAGCACCACCCACCCCCTTGCTCTCCAGCCATGCCAGAGTGGCTCTGGCTGCTCCAGCCTCCCCATCCAGGCTGGCAGGGGGGCAGCAGAGCCGAGCACAAATCCCATTAAACGCTCCACGGCGCTGAGCTGCAGCTCCAAGCTCTGAGCCTCCCAAAGGACATAAGGCTGCTTAGGACACCCTAAGCTCTTCATGCAGATGAGTACTTGAGGCCATCAAAGAGGTCTTAAAAGCTTAAGGCAGGTAAATGTTTAAACTGCTCTAAGCCCTCAGTGTCACAGCCGGGCCAGAGGGAAGTCCCCAGCTAAAAGCCATCTCTGCAGTCACCCTCTGCCACAGCAGCAGCACTCAAGGGCCACCAGGCCCTCGCCTCCTCAGCTGCACTGCTCCCCCAAGTCCGTCCTTCTGTCCCTGCCATCCTTCCCCAACCACATCCTCAGAGCAAAGGCTCAGGCTGCCGTGTCTCTCCCACCATATTTATTTTCTGTCTAGACAGTGGTAGTTTTGATATGCAGCCCTCCAAATCCCAGCTGTGCATTCTGCTACCTCTCATCAGGAGAGTAATGAAATGAATGCTTTTTCGTGGGCAGTTACACACTTAATTCAAGCTCTACCCCTGAAAAGCCTGAATGAAATTGCATGGAGTATAGCTGATGCCCCAGGAGTGTTTTCATAAATAAATCTGGAGGTTTCAGTGGGATCTTTAATACACACTAAATAGCAGTCTGTCACAAACTTGTCCTCTTGCAAAGACACAGCAGAATATCTTTTATCCACAACAGCAGATCAATGCACACAGATTTTCCTCAAGTGGTTTCTTGCTGTCACTAATGACTTACTCCTTCTGGTTGCAAAGAACTGTATTTGCACTAACGGGATACCGCAAATTACTTCACTTGCTTCCAAGATGCTGAAGCTGCCCTTAAGCTTAATACTTCAAGTTATTGCAGGTATCTGCACCTCTTTCCTCTGAGGTACCATGAGAAAAGCCTTGCTGCTGGTCTCCTTCCCAGATCCTGTGTTCCTACATGTTTATTGTCAGTGTGGGAACAAACTCAACTTTTCAGTTTTAACTGTGCATTTGCCCTGGAGAGGACCCTGGACGTGGAATGCTCACCAGCTGAGCTTCCATCCTGCACCTGCAGCCATTTCCCTCCCCAGGCTCTGTTAACTCAGGAAGTGCCACCGATGCAGCATTTCCAAGCACACTCCCACAGAGCAGGAATGCTGTGCCCCTTCTGAGAGCTGCGTGCCTTAGAGCAGGACTTACTTTCAAACTACCTCTTCATTTTTAGGAATATTTGTTCTGCCTTGTTATTCACTGGACTTGATGGTCCTAGAGGTCTTTTCCATCCTAAATTATTTTATTCCTACATCATCAACCTTCAGTTTGCTGTTTAACTGTGCTGGGATACACACCACCTGCAGCACACATCCATTGCAAAATCAAAGCAAATCAGTGTTTTACTTTAACACAAGAAACATCACATCCAGCCAAGAGGTCTGACACCTGCACACGTCCTTTTCAGCATCCTCCCCAGCCCGAGCCACTTTCCCACCTTCCTATCTTCATCCCATCTAGTGCACAGCACTGCTGCTCTTCCTGTGGCCAGTCTGGTCCCAGTGTAAAATGACCCCATAAAGGACATTTTGTGACCTTCCCAGCTTTTGCAAGGAGCAGCAGTGATCAGTGCTACCTTCCAATAAGCACCATTCCCTCAGTCATCCCCAGCGCTGTGCGAGGGAGGGATGGATGGATGGATGGATGGATGGATGGATGGATGGATGGATGGATGGATGGATGGATGGACGGATGGCCAGCATGCATCACCACTTTTAGCCATCTGACAGGCATGGGAATCTACTGTTGGGCCTTTCATAGGTTTTATCTCAATGCAGAGCCATAAAGAAAGTGGAGAATGCAGCCAAGCACTTTGATGTGGGTCAGCACAGAGAGTTCCCAGTGTTCAGGCAGTCACCTCAGACTCCCCAGGTCACCAGAGGATGTTTTCTTCTCCCAGCTAAGGGCAGAGACCTCTGAGAAAACCCTTCTCCAGCCCCAGGAACCTGGCATGCATGAAAATGTATTTGGAGGGAGGGGAGAATTTCCATATGAAAGAAGGAATTGACTTCAGAAGAAGCAGGGAGACTGCAGCATGACACTAACATGAAAAGCACATTCATGAATATGGACTGGGTAGGAGAGCCCAGAAACACTTATTTCCACATTTGCAAATGCAGATTTATTTTGCATGCAGGACAAATGCTAAAGGGGCTCCAGGTCCTTCCAGCAGAAACCTGCAGCAGCCTGCTTGGGATGGTCCTGGGCTGCTGCACCAAGCTCAGGCCCTATGGATGGGGACACATCTGCAGGTTTCCTCCTAAAAAGCATTGCATGTCACAAATCCCACTGTGGGGATAGGAATGAGGGATCTTCGACACACTGCTTGCAACACCAACTATTCTTCCTCTTCCCCTCTGTAAAACTCTGCTTTCTAATCACAGTCACAGTCTGGGAGACTCCAGACCCTCAGCACAGCAAATAGTGGGATATATAATTCATTAAGGTTGAGGTTCCCTTTCTGTTGAAGGATTCTCACATGTACCTCACAGTTTCTTTAAAAAAATCCAAGTCTGGTCCTGCAAATTGAATCATTTACCATGGTGCTAATTTTCATATAATTTCTAAATCTAAAAAAGCAATTTATTAAGATGCTATAACCATGCCATTACATCATGAGACAGGAAAACAGTGAGAGAACTTATTTCAGAAAAAAAAAAAAAAAAAGGCCAGGCTTACTCAGCTCTTAATGTAGCCCAAGTGATCACTCTGGCATCCTTGGAATGAGAATTTTGAATTAAGGGTGATGATAGCCTTAAATAATAACCTCCATACTGTCTACAAGGCTTTTATTCTACTAACTCAAGCATCTCAAGCAGGATGATAAATTCACTCACTAATGGTCAAATAGCACTTTTTCTTAATAGCTTGTATTTTATTTCTTTTTGGCAGATACCATCTCTGCAATCCAGCCTGTGCCGGTGCTGACAGCACTTGCAAGAAGCCTTTCTATTCAACTGACTTTTAATGACTGAGCAGCTTTGCTGCTAGGGAAGTTTTGGTCCCTGGGATGAAAATAAATGGGATATGCCTTTATTTCTAACTACTCTGTGCTTTGCCAGTTCTTTTTTTTTGCACAGAAATATCACTCGAGTCCCCAGGACATGAAGGAGCACATTCACAACCCCAACCCTCTGGTCTCTGCTGCCTGGTTCAGCTTCACTTCTCTTTTCTAGATTCACATACCTTCATATTTTTTAGAAGTTCATGATTCCCTGTACTATCATTTATATCCCACACCTGCTCTGTCACTAAGTTTGTGTCAGAATTGCTGCAAGAGTGACAAGGACCCTGACACTGCTGTGGAAATGCAGTGATTCAAACAAAGCCTTGCCTAAATGCCATGTCATGTCTATGGACAAGGCAGGCAGCAGCAAATAACTTTTTTGATTTATCCTCAGGACACAGGTACAATAAACAATTCAGTAAATAATATGAAATGCTAGCTGGGAAAGGCTGAGGCTCTCAGGGAATTTTTCTCTTCACAAAAGCTGACTATTCAACAATCTGACATTTAAAGTATCTTAAATTTCTTAAACTGGACTCATATCTGGAAAATGCAATGGTGGCTATCACCTCTGTAGTGACAAAGGGGAAAATCCAAGTTCTGATTCCCCTGGCCCCTTCCCCTGCCTGGTATTTTTCCATGGCCTGGTTACCCTTTGGATACATCCCAAGTTCCTTCCTGTGGTGGTCTCTGAAATTCATTTAAATCAGGAAATTACTCTGCCTGTTTTTCTCCACAGACTACACGTGTCCATGCTGACAAATCACAGCAGGATGGATGTCAACCATGATTTAACCCTTCATGTCCACGGCTGGGCCCTTCTCAAGGCTGCCTTTCCTCTCAGTTCAGTCTGCCAAGACCACAGCTTCTGGAAAGGATAATTTTATTTACCCTGGCCTCCAGTTCATCATCCTCAGGACTGCTCACAGCCCTGGGGATTCCGGTGTTTTCTGTAGGTGCCTGCTTGGCTCACAGTGGTGCCCGTGGGTGCCATCGGCACTGCAGCACTGCCAGGACCCACGGCAGCGAGACCAACACCCCTGGTGCCACAGCCTGGACGTAAGGGAAGGAGCCACAGGGCTGTGCAGAGGCTGTTGCTCAAAGAGATCAAAGGTTTGCAGGTGTTGCTGCAGGATGGGACATGGCAGCTGCAGCCAGGCTTGGGGCAGCTGAGCAGGTCCCATCTGCCTGAGAGACAAGTGAGCCACAAGTGCCTTCAGTGACTAACATCAGCTCCTGACAGCTCCATCAGCCTCACAGCATCAGCTCCATGGGGAGGACCAGGGGCTTTTCCAAGTCTGGAGGCACAAATGCCTCTGCAATGACCTGGCAGAGGTGCCACCTGAGCTCTTGCAGTAAGCACTGGCAGGTGTGGAGGCCAGACCTGCTTAACAAGGTCACTTCTGCTTTTTTAAAGGACTTTCCCAATCCCCATGTGGGAACAGATCACACCCACGGTGGGGCATGGCAGCTGTGGCAGATAGCCAGGCATAGATTTGGGGTTGGCTGTAGCCTTTAAATTCATATTGGGAATGATTTGGAGAGACCCCAGGTCCTCATGCAGCCATGATTCATTTGGCAAGGTCACGTACGTGGGAAACCTCCCAGCCTGGAGCATTATTCCAAGCAGGGCAAATAGATGGTGCCTACTCTGACCAGCAGCAAACTGCCCAGGCTGGTGCATCCTGCCTGCCATGGCTTTCTGCAGGGGACCAGGGTCAGGAGGAGGGAACTTAAAGAGATGGGCTACACCAAGGATAAGGCAGCCAAGCTTCCCGTATCCTCCAGCTCAAACAGCCAAGCAGAGCCTGCTGCTAGAAGACAAGAAGTTGGAAAATATGATTAATAGAGGCTTGGGAACAAAGTTGTCTTGGTTTCTTTTGAAATGGAGAGCAGCTCCTCAGACAGCAGCTGACATGAGCCTGCACAGCTTCCAGTGGGATGGGAGATAAACGCCTGCCTGGACACAGTCCAACCCAGTGTGAAAGGAGACACATTAAGGAAGCAAACAAACCTGTTGCTCTCAGTCCCAAGGTGCTGAGATGGGCTTGTAAGCCAGCTTGGGCAGGGGCCACCCCAGAGCATTCTGCCCTCTGCCATTACCCCAGCAGGCTGTGCCAGGCAGTGTGGCAGAGTCACAGCCCTGTGTGAGCAGAGCAGGGGCAAGCAGAGACAAACCCTTCCATCAAAGGCAGCTGGACCAGGAGATGTGGGCAGCTGCTTTACAGCCCCTGGAAAAAAGTTCCAAAAGTTGGCCAAAATGGATATCAGAGCTGCTGGTTGTTTCAAAGCCTACATTGCATTCACCCTATAAATCAAACAGGAAGATGCAGCAAACTCATCACAGCGAGATTAAATGGATTTCTCACTGCTGTTATGCCAATGCCATGGAGCTTTGCTTCATCTGACTTGTTTCCAGGGGTTTTAACTAAAAGCTTTTTCCCTGCACTGTTTGTGATGTGGATAAACAAAGCACTAACTCCTCGCCAGAGTGACAGGGAAAGCAAGACTGAGCATCTGTGCTGCACAGCACCTTCTGCTCAATGGGGATAGATTGGGGTAAGTACTCCAAACCAATGTGAGGGTGGGGCTCCAGTCCCCCTCATCCAGGAGGATTAAAAAAGACCTGCTGGTCTCCACTGAACTGCTCCAGCTTGCAGCTGTGGCAGGTAGTCAAGCCACAAACCACGTAAGTGAAGGGAATTATTATTTTAATTAGAAACAAGCCCCAGCTCTTGAGTAGCCTGCAACACCTAAAGGGCTGTTTGTGAAGAAAATGTTTTATTTTCAGGAACATGGCTTGCTTTTGATGGCTGTAAAACCCATTAATGAGAGGATAAGGGTTCTAGAGCTGTTATAAAATTCACTGGCTCATTTCTTCCTTTAGTGCTGCTTGCTATTCAATTTTCACACAGAATCATTTGTTTAGCAGACGTTAATGCAGCAAAGGTGAGCTAACTGCATCCAGCATTCACTTACTCCCAAGGCACAGTCACACGCTCCCAAAAACCTGTCTGCATGGCTCCTCTGCCAGGATGGGGCCAGCACACAGCCTCTCCCCACCACAAGCACTGGTGCACATGGTCCCAGTGCTGCTTGCTGGTCCCTTGGCAGTTCTCTGGGTCTCACCAGGCAGCTGTCCCTCTCCAGCCCACCTCCACCCAGGGACACGCATACGTGCCTGCCTGGGGCAGTTCTGCAGAGTCCCAGCATCATCTTTTGGGCTTTGCTCCTCATCTTCACAGTGCTCAGAGTACCCTGCAAAACCCAGCCCATGAGGACAGGTCCCTTCCTGGCAGCTACTTTCTTGTACAGGGCAGCCTGGACTATTTTATCACAGCAAATGGGAGTGGGAAGAATGGGGCAGCTACCCATCCTAATGCTAATCCCTCTTGCATAGGGACAATAAAAAATTACATCTATTCCCATTGGAACACCACTCAGCTCTGCAACATTGAACAGAGAGTCTATTAAACCAGACAGCTTCTCCTGAAGCTGGGTCTGTACAGTTCAGCTAAGCTCTACAGACAGCTTCACACACCCAGCTTTAACAGGAAGGCAGAAAAACCCCACTGCAAAAGCTCCAGCAAAGTCACACCAGGGCAGAGACACGGCTCCCCGTGGGGAGGAGATGTCTGGGGCGGAGGGACCACTGTCAGTGCCAGTCCTGGGCACCTTCTGTCAGAGATGCCCCCGCGATGCTGAGCTGTGAGTGCAGCCTGTGCTGGCTGCTGCCTGCACTGAACTGCAGTGCACTGTCTCCATTTATTTGATTTGTATCGCCTGAAGGAAAATGCTTTTGCTGTCTTCATGCACTCTAAGCATTTGGCTTCAAAATAAAAGCTCTTGGGACCTGTCATCACATGCTTTCCTTCCCATAAAGAAAAGGCAAGTTCCAGTCTTTTTGAGCTGAATTGCAGAAAAGTGCTCAAGCCCACCACTGGTGCTCCGCCTTGCTCAGGGATGACCTTGCAAAGGTTATTTTTGAAAGCTGCTGCCTCCTCCTGCTGCAGTCTGACATTGGAACTGTCACATCCTGCCTTCCTGCTTTACCTGGAGAACTTTTTGGAGGACTCAGAAAAGTAGCAGCATGGCTCAGGTTCCTCCCCCCGAGCAAATGCTCTCAGAACTTGATCCTACATACCCACACACATGAGTGCCCCCGCTATTCCACTGGCATCATGTGCATGGCAGAGCCCTGGGCCTCGGTGGGATGGGAACAGGTCATGTCTGTTGGAGGCCTGGGTCATTCCCCTCTGCATCCGGTGAGCTCTGGCAGGATTTCCTCCTCTCCAGACATGCAGGGGCCATGGGGGAGGCATGAGATGGTGTGTGTGCTTGTGTGCTGTGCTCAGTGCTGCTCCTCCTGCCCCATAAACACACGCGTGACCCAGACCTCGGCTCCCAGGGACAGTGGCATGGATGTTAATGGCCTGGGTGGGTCCAAAATGACCCACAAAATTCAGATCAGAGTTGCTGGGAAAGAATTTCTCTGTTCTTGGGAATAAGGAGAGGAAATTCAGTCCCCTGATTTCTCCCAGGGCAGATACTGGTTTCTTTCTCACCTCAGACACTTTTGTGCAGTACACTTTCTGTGGTCCATTACACAGACACGCAGACCATGGAGGATGTCACTGCTGGCAGGGACACCAGACAGCTGCAGTGTGCTCTGGGCTCCACTTTCTTCAGACACCTTCACACAGCTGCCTGGCACCTCTAGAGCTACCCAGGCAACCAACCACAGGAGCACAGCTTCCCTGCCAGCCCACCACCAGCCAGGGATCTCATTCCTTACCCTAAGAGGAAGAAAAAGAAAATTTTAATTATTTAATTTGCAATTGACTCCAGTCCCTCAGATCAAGACAATCAGTACAGCATGGCCAAAAACCCAGCCACAGTTTTGCTCTAAAATATTTCGCTTGCTCCAACAACACTGTTACTGCAGTAGCAGATCTCACTCCTGTCTCTCACTTTATCTTTGCCTCTGCTCCCTCCCCCTCCTGTTTTTCCCATCTGTGTTTGGAGCAGAGGAAGCGGAGATGAAACACAGGCTGCTGACTCTTCCTGCAGGCTCTGGATTGCCCAAACCAATCGACTTCGTTCAGTCTCTGCCTTTCCCTGCCCGCTTCTGACAAGCTCTGCAAAGATCACAATGCATTTACTCTTCCCCCAGCGCAGGGAGGAAGATGAAGCACGAGTGCTCAGTGTACTGGTGCAGAAACTACAAAGAAAGGCTCTGCAAATGCAGTGGTCAGAGGATTCTGAAAGCTCTGGCCTGACCCAGCACAGGGCCCTGGTTAAACAATTTGCTGAGAGCTGCCAAGAGGCTGTGCAAGCATCAAGCAATGTGCTGCTGGCTGCACAAACTACCTGCTTATTCCCTTTGTTAGGGTTTACACACACACACCATGCCTCTGAAGGAATAAAAAACGGGTCTTGAAAGCTCCTACCGATTCAGCAGTGAACTGTGGCATTAAGGATGTGGAGGGAGGTGACCCCACCAGCTCACGGTTCATTCAGCAGCAGCTCGTGGGTGTTGCTCACCAGAGAGTGGAGCCGTCTCTGGCAGCTCCCTGCCCTACTTCTCTTTCAGAAATACATAACTGTGACATTGTGTTACATAATTTATCATGTTACATCGAGATTGGGGCCGTCCTTGTGCAGCTTATTCTTCTGGGTATTTGAGCTGCCAGGGAGGAGAGACAAGAAGTGCAACCCCACAAACAGCCACTACTTTAGAGAAAGCTTTTAGAGTTTGGAACAGTCTGAGACAGCCCTATGCTTGAGCACACAGTGGAAAGGAATTGTGCAAGCAGAGCTTGGTCTGAGCAGTGGGATGGCAGCTGCCTGCACCATGTATGTGCACAGCTCCCTGGCACACTGCTCTAACTTCAGGGTGCTGCAAAGGACCCCAGTGCATCAGCAGAGCTCTCCCCAGACAGCCTGTTCCTTTTCCAGTGCTTCCTTATGTGCTGACCAAAGGCCCAAGAAAAAGGCAGCTGTGAGTGGGTGAAATCCACCCCAACCTCACTGGCAGCACCTGCAAGGTGGGCTGCTGCAGAGCCAAACCAGCCAGTGTTTGCTGGCCAAGCACCCTCCCAGGGCAGGGTTACACACTCACAGCCACAGGCAGGCTAAACTGGCCAGAAAACATCTGTGCAGAGCAGCAGGAACTGTGGTGCCAGGGCTCATCTCCCTGGAGGTGCTAATACACACAGAGGCTCCAGGTGCCAGCACCCCATGGCAGCCCCACACCTCCCACAGGACAAGCTTCTTGTGCACTGTGTTTCCTCCTCCTTCCCTCACCAGGAGGATGAGGTTCAGCCTGTCCAGGGACAGGCACTGCCTGGAGCCCTGTCTTGCACTCCCAGTGCAGCCTGAGCTGCAGCTCCCTGTCCTTGGCATGTGGGATGTCACTGGTGTCCAACACTCCAGGCTGGCAGCTGCCTCTCTTATCCCACCAGTGGCAGGATGGGCAGCTCCAGCCTTCATCCTCCCCCGTGCCAGAGTGGCAGGCGTGTGTCACCTGTTTGGGTCATGAGTTTTGCAGGCACAGCAGCAACTCCTGCACCAACCCATCCAGCTGGTTAACCTGGAAATGAGTCTATTAGCCCCAGGAATTGTGACACTGCCCCATCCCTGGGGCCTCCAGCCTTCACCCAAGCAAAGCATGTCCAGCTACAGGACCATCAGGAAGGGGATACTGACCATGCCTGGGCCAGAGCAGAGGTGCTGTGGACAGTCACTGCTCATGATACTTCTCCCAATGCCACAGCGTGGCCCTGTGTATGCCCACCATTGGTGAGCCCCAGAACAGCCTTACAACCACTGCCTATCCCAGACCTTGTCACAGGACAGGGATGCTCAGCAAGGCATGCCCAGGAACTGATGGCAGGCAGCAAGCAGTCTTTGCTGTTCCCAGAGGGAACTTCCTTGTCCCATTAATGTTTTTAAGCAATTGCCACAGGCAGCCTGTGGGACCCTGCAGCTGTGGGAAGGATGGATGCAGACCCAGCAACAAGCAGAGCATGGGGGCCTCAGCTGGAAGAGTCACAGGCCAAGAAATCTCCCAATACCACCAATCCTCCCAATAGCCCAACAGCCAAGGCACTCAGTTAAGAACCTTATTGTCAAGAGAGAGAGGTTAGGAAAACAGAGCTGTTGTCCATTTCTGAAGAAGACCACAGCTTGTCCTGCCTGACAGGCTGGGTTGATGCCTTGCAATCCACTTTCCTCAAGGGTTTTTAATGCCATCTGACATGACTTAAAAACACTGCATACAAACAGATGCCCTGACCAAGTCTGAAGGGCAAAAGAGAATTAGAGATGCCATTTGGCTATTACAAGCAGCTCCAAGGGGATCAGCTCTTGGTGTTGCATAATTTAATACTTTAACCAATTAACTAAATGACTAGAAAAGTCTTTCCTGGTAAGACAAGCAGATGACAGAAGCTGGTGGTGCCATAAACAGCAAGGAGCACATGCTGCTAGTGCCAGTGATCTGAGTCACCCAGGGAACAGCCCCAAATACACCTTGAAACTGTGAGCACAAGGGCAGGCAGGGACCTGAGGGCACAAGTGCTGTGAAGGATGAGACTCTGTACAGGAAGCAATGGCTGAGGACGTGACCTAGGGAGCACAGCTGATGGAAGCAACCAGGCTGCCCTGCAGTGATGAGGTCATTGACAAATCACTGCTCTGTGCGAGACACAGCACCCAGAGAAAAAAAAATAAAGGTTAGAAAAGATCTCTGGAGGTTTCTGGTCCAACTTTCTGCTCCCATCAAGACTGTTACAAACACTGGATCAAGACATTTGAGTTTTGGAGATCTCCAAGAACAGAAACATTGCCCAGCACCCTCTCCCCCAGTGACTCCTCCAGTGACCTGGCCCAAGCCCACACAAAGTTCCTGGCACCAAAAAAATGGGGGAGAGCTGCCTGACCAATAAAACAAGGCTTCAAAGTGAAGGGTATGAAGGATCAGATGTTCTAGGTGTAGTTGGTGTACACAGACATGTCAGAGGAAGAAATGAATGTTCCATCACTAGAGACCAAATAGCACCTCATGGCTAAAATGTAACACCTAATAAAAGTCACTTGAACAGCATTAGCAAATGCAGTGAGATAGATCAGACACTGACAAACTTACTGCAAACTGGAGGAACCAACTGTTGCTGCAGATCTCAAGCATAAGGAAAAGCCACCCCTTCAGCATGAGCAGAGGGGTATTTGTACCTGCCTGCATCCACCTAAATAGCCTAAATACCTGCAACCACCTAAACAGCCTCACCAGAAGCATCTGGGTGCATGCAGCCAGTGGATGGCCAATAACAAAAGCCAGTGAGGGCAAAGTTCAGATGTGCTGTGCCATGGGATTGGGCTGGGTGCCAGGAGAGTTGTCAGCCTTATGCAGCTGTCCTTCCAAGGTGGCAGCTGATGTGCAGCTGTGAGGAGGCCCTGTACCAGCTGAATCAGCCTTCCATCATAGCTCTGTTAAGCCCTTTTGTGCTGCTCATACCTACAGCCATCTGTCATTGCATCTGCCCAGGGTGTGGATGCAGGGCAGGGGTGGTTCTGTACTCTGGGATGTTGTCCTTCCCGTGGCCATCTTCCTATTTCCTTCCCCCTTCTTGTGACTGAGTCAGCCCCTGAGCAATCCCAGAGTGATGACAGCAAGCCAGGCACGCGAGCTCTCACATGGGGCCTGCATCCCTGTGGACATGTCCTGGGGCTGGGGACCCTTTTTGGGATGTGGGGCAGCAAGCTGGGACACAAGTGATGCTGGACACACAGCCTGGGGCTACCACACAATGTGGTCCCCACTCTGTGGATGTGCAGCCCTTGGGTTGCAGCAAGCTCTGCTTCTGCTCGCAGCTCGGCTCAGGAAGTGCAAAGAGGCATTAGGGATGCAGAGTAACCCATGCCTTTGTTAGGGCAAGGGTGGTCAGGCAGGGCAGGTACAGGGGGCTGCAGCACGGTCATGGCCCAGGGCTGCTTTCATTTAGCCCAGCTGGAGACCTCACCATTCCCAGACACCTAAAATAGCTGCCACCCAGCTCTTGGGTGATCCACAGGCAGAACTGTGCCCCAGCCATGCAGTGACCTCCTTCAAAGAGTGTATAATTAAAAAGCAAGTTTGTAATTTGATAATTTGTAGAGAGGAAATTAATTGCTAGCTGTATCTTGCCTGCCTGCTGTGATGACTGGGGCACCTGCTGGCTTGGGAGCCCTTGGGAAGGGTAATTACTGGGGAGGGATCCTCAGGATTGCAGCACAGTAGTGGGAGATGCTGCTCACCTGACAAGCTCAGCCTTGGCCATGCACACGTGTGCATCCAGCAGTGTTAGAGATATTCTAACTAGGGATACAGCATCTATTTCTGCTCTAACTAGGGATACAGCATCTATTTCTATTCTAACTAGGAATACAGCATCTATTTCCTGCAGCAGGGGCAGGACCCTTCCTAGATGCCAAATGGGAGAGTCCCCTGCTCTGCCCCTGTCCCTGTGGGCAATCACCAACCTGCTCCATGTTGTGCTTCTTTTGGGGAAAGAGGGAGCTGTACACACCTTCAAAAGCATGTTTCTTTGTATCTTCTTATTGCTATTGGAACCAAACTTGTTTTCTGTGTAAGATCCCATCAGCAGAGCCAATGTGCTGCCCGGGAGGGGTGCATGGAGGGACCCCATCCCTGCAGAGCACAGCAGTGAGGAGCCACTTGCCTCGTGGGGCTGCTCCTTTGGACCATTGTCTCACAGGGCGCCCACATTTCCACTCCCAGGAGAGCCCCCTCCCAGTGCTTTGGGTGTTGGCTCCTGTGCTATAAATCGTGTGTGGGGGTAACACAAAAGGCTTATCTGTCCCTCCTGAGATGAAAGGCATCCACTGCACCCACCCTGCAGGAACCTGCCCAGCCACCCACCTCCACCCCCGCTCTGCCTTGGTGCAATGGCTGGAGAGCCCAAGGGGAGCAGCACCTGCTGGTCCGTGCCCACACAGAGCAGGAGAGCACCACAGCCCACTGGAGCAGCCAGAGGGTTGGAAATCTGGAAATCATTGTCCAGAACAGGGTGTGCAAATAGACACCCCAAAGCAGAGGCCAAGAACTGCCCCAGCACATGCCAGCCTAACCCCCAAAACTGTGGCCAGAACAAGATACAGGTCTGCACATCTCAGGGTAAAGACAGTTGCAAAAATAAAGATCAGAATAAAAGGCATAAGTCTGACAAGCTGCATGAACATCACGAGACTGTTGAAGGAAGCGGTGAGCACAAGGAAAAATCTCTGCCCAGACCAGAAAGACAGAGGGTGACAAATCATGTAGGCAGCAACCCAGAAAAGGAGAGGTATTTGATAAATATTTCTGTTCAGCATTTGGGAGGCAAAAGCCAAACAATACATCATGCTATAAAATAAAATATAATCACAATAAAACACTTTCCATCCTACGAGGGCTTCAGGAAGATGTAAACAATAGCTACCGGGGTTAGATGTTTAAATCGGCAGGTCTGACACATCGGTGAGCGTAAAAAGGAGCTGGGAAAGGAGCACCTGATTAGCTCCTGTGGGTCCCTGGGACTTCCCCTGGGGTCCCAGCGCTGGCACACTGCCCGTACCTCCATGGAGTAAACAGGATGTCCCAGGCCGCTCCAGCTGACATCAGTCCTGTGTCGAGGGCTGGAACGGCCCAGCCGGATTTGGTTGATAAAGGTTTGAAATGGGGAATTATCATTAGTGTCAATTAGCACCGTTTTATGAAAAAGAGGTCTTGGCATATCTCTGTTCTTGCGATTGTCTCTATCAGTCACGCTGGTGACGGAGCTGATGTAAGCGGCTTTGGCAACCCCAGCGACCGGAGCGAACACGACGAGTCCCTGCCTTGGAAATCCAGGCTCTGCATTGGAAATTCAGGCTCTGCCTTGGAAATCCAGGCTCTGCATTGGAAATCTGGGCTCTGCATTGGAAATCCGGGCTCTGCCTTGGAAATCCAGGCTCTGCATTGGAAATCTGGGCTCTGCATTGGAAATTGGGCTCTGCGGAGCTCCCAAGCCTCACTGCAAGCACAGCCCCACCCTCAGCCAGGGGGTTCCGTCAGCCTCCCATAGGATTCATGCTCAGCCCTCCATTATTTAACACCTTCTCGGTGTTAAATATTTATTAAATAATTATTTAACACCCTCTCGGTTTGCCAGTGAAGCTGGGAGCTGCCCAGGCCCTGGTGAAGCCGTCCTGGCACAGGTACCTGGAGCAGGCTGTGCTGACAGCACCGGGCACTGTGTCATGGGTGCCTGGGGACAGTCCCTCCTGAAAAAAGGTGTCTCTGGTAGGGAAGGGACTGAACAGAGCTGTCCAGGAGGGATCTGCAGCCTCCCTGGGGGCCAAGCCCAGTGCAGGGCCAGCATCTCAGGAGGCAGAGAAACTGGAAAAAGCCCAAAGAAGAAGCCAAAAACCAATGAAGGGATCAGAAGACGGAGAGAAATTCCTGGGACATCGTCAGTGCAGGCCAGAAAAAGAGGTTAAAGGGCTAACTTGATCCCAGCTTATTAAAGCTCTTTTTGATGTGATTAAATGTTTGGCAGTGCCTCTGTTTGGCAGACAAGGATGAGAGAAGGCTGTGGTTAGAAATAAGGCACGGATTCAGTGTGTGAGCACCTTCTGAAACACCCTGACAAAGCCTGGGTGAGTTCCCCATCCCTGGCAATGCTGTGACCAAGGTGTGGGTAGGCTCAGCATGACACAGCCCTGCAGTTTCACTATGGACAAATTCTGTGCTGACAGAGCAGCTCCCTGCCTTGGGCCTTGTCCTTGTGCCAGCCCTGCTTGGTGGGATGCACTGGGGCTGCAGGCAGAGGGAGAAGCTGTTGATGGGCTTTCATAACTATTGACATAACAACAGTATCAGGGAGGGATCTGGATTTACAGCTGGCCTCTCCCTGCCGGGCTAAGCCCTGTCCTTCATCATTTATCTGGAGCAACAAATCATGTTCCCCATGGGCTTGTCACTTACTGGCTTTTGATGGATGCCTCTCCTAGGCAATTCCAGGTGAAGGCAACTGGTTGCTCCATTTTAGAAGACAGTTTGCTGCTGACAAGAAGCAGTGAAGAAACTTGGCTGATTAATATACTGTCTTTTTTGACATGCAGGCTAGAAATAGAGGAGTGGATAAAAGGTGATGATAAGCAGTGTGATTACAGACCCACGAGGGAAATGAACATATACTTCAAACTGGAGGCAGCAGAGCACAGCCCAAGTGACAATTAAAGATGGATTCTGCAATCTGTCCTTGTGTGGAGGCCACTGGCTTCCCTGTAATTTGGAGTGTAATTGGAGTAATTACTTACAGCTCACCCTAAGGAGCGTGGTGGAACATCATTTTCAGTTGTTTCTCTCGCTGGTGATGTGACAGCTCCTTGTAAATCACTCTGAAGTACCTGGGTGTGATGCTGAAGGAACTGGGCATAGGCTGTGCTGGCCTCTGTGTCCAGCCTGTGAGAATAGTGCAAGAGTCCTTCAGCAGCAGAGGTAGTGCTCAGAAATTAATTGCTGGGCAATTATTTAATTCATACTCCTGTTTCCTCCTCAGTTCTCCCAATAAGCATTGCTTGGCAGGCTGGGCTGCCTGTAATCCTTACTCCACATTCAGAGCTGTATCTAATCCCTTCCAGCAGGCAGCTGCCTTTCCTGTTTTTCCCCCATCCCAGTCTCAGCACACCCCTCCTAAACAGCCTCTGCCAGTGGCTGCCTCTCCCCTGGTGGTTCAGTGCTGCTGCAAACCATCCCTCAGTGGTGCAGCAATGCTCACTCACTCCAGTGAAGGTGTCACAAGCATGCCATGGCATGGTTATCATGGCAATGCCAGATACTGATCCATGGGCTGCTGCTGGCACTGACCAGCTCCAGAGAAGCTCTGTGGCTGCAGTGAGTCTGCAGCATCCCCTGCATCCCTGTCCCACTGGAGACTGGGCACTGGAGCTGGCAAACCTCCCCAACACCCCACCAGTGAGCCAGCTGGGGCTGAGGCACCTCCCAGCTGTGAGCCACAGGCAGACAGGCAAAGCAAAGAGGGGGAAGCCACACACCCACCCAGGGAACACAGGACAGTTATTTGCCACCTGGGGAATATCAGCTGAGCAATGGGTTTTGCAGAGGACACTGGGCAGTGTGTGGCCACAAGGTGCCCACACCATGAAGCCAGTGGGACAGCACAGCAGGGGCAGATGCACCTGTCCTATCTCAACATGTCCATCTCCAGCAAAGCCAAGAGCAGCACTGACAGGCATGAAGGGGGGGGGTGATCCTGGGGGAGCAGGAGGGTGCTGTATTTTGAAAGTCAAAGGGCAGAAGGCTTTTGCTTCACGAGCAGCAGGGCACAGACTGGCCCACAGCCCAGTTTCTGTGTCTCCTCTTTCCAGTGGAGGAGCTCAGCAGCACTGGAAGTCAGACTGTGGCATTATGCAAGAGTGGTCATGGCTGTTAATCTCTTCTCAGAAGCCATGTAGCAATCCTGCTCCCCAGAGTGTACCTGCGAGAAGCACATGTGCTGCAGACCACGAGGGCCTCCTTCCCTAGGGCCCTGCTCTCAGGGAGCTGGGACATGCCACCCCAGCAGGCAGGGAGCCTACTCTGCGAGGTGCCCTCTTGGCCGGGGCTCCTGCTGCTTCCCAGCACCGGATCAAGAGCACAGTCATTCTTCCCGGCTGTGGCAGAGCTCTGCCAGGAGGTGTTGATTAACTTGGAGCTTGCTGATTGCCAGGAAGGGCCCAGCACAGAGGTCAGGGTGGCTGTTCTCTGGGAAGGGGGAGGTCGGGACACCTTGGTTAAGGGTGTGGATTCTTGGGGAGAAGGGGTTACACCAGTGCCAGGGCTGAAAGAGCTCTGCTGCTGAAGCATGGCTCTCTTTTCATCTCCACTGGGTTTGAAAAAACACAGCCAAACGTCCATCTGTGTTTCACCTTGAATCAGCACTTCACATGCTGGAGGAAAACAAAGTCCACAATATTCAAAAAAGCTCCTCCAAGGTGCACTAAGACAGCTGGGCAACAGCTGCATGTGAGCTTCTCCTTGCCCTGTGCTTAGTAACAACCAGCACCTCCCTCCCCAGTTTTAATCTTTCTTTTTAATTATTTTTCCCCAAATCACCTGCAGCTCTGTTCTGAGGCTCCTGCCTCAGCTTATCTCCCACCAAAACATGGAACAAACATCCATGTTCCTGGTCTTCAGCACAGCCCCCTGTGCCTGTATGCCAGGAAAAGCACCTTCTCACCCTCCTGTGTGACACTGCCCAGGATTCAGAGGCTGGAGAGGGTGGCATGAGGAACCTCACATACCCACACACCCATGTACAAACTTGCACCCACATGCACTTGCCCTCCCTCAGACACTGGCTCCCCTCAGCCAAATGTTCCACCACCCAGACAAAAGGGACACCTGACATTTTTGGCCAGCTATTGAATGAAGCTGGTCTGATGGTGAGGGTGTTGAAAGGCTTTTGTTTATGATGTCTGCTAAAGATAAGCCTCCAAGAAAGATGAAGGTGCCCTTTGGAAGCAAGAGCAAGGCAGGTAGGAGTGCCAGCTTTAAATTACTGTGAAAGCTGACACTAGCTTTTAACATTTAATGTGCAAAAAGCCTGTGTCCCACCACATCTTGAAAGAGCCTCTTGGATTATGAGCATGACCAATAATGACTGGAGGTAATTCCTGCCTCCTCCTGGCAAGTGCATAAGCTGACAGTAGAAATTGTCTTCCACACTATTGCTTTTCCCTTGGAGGCAGAGGTTCACAAGGTGTGAATATAAATCCATGCAGAAAGCCCAACTGATGTTCTCCTAATGTGGAATAAACAGTGGAGAAGAGGAGCCCTGGCTGAAACAAGGTCTGGGAGCAAGGAATGGCCAAAGCTTAGGGCTTTCACCTGGGCAGGCAGAATAAACATCACTTCTTGATCTATTTTACATGTTGATTTATACTCACAGACTCTCAGTGCAAAGCCTTCTGTGCAAAACACATGGCAAGTGTTTCTTCAGGGATGAAATTGTTTACTGGACTTATTACAATCAGCAGCAGGTTTTGAGTTTCCTCTCAGGCTCTCAAGGCTTTAAAGACAACACTGTTGGCAGGTATTTCACCTGGCTTCAGTCTGAAGGAAGGAAGAAAGATATCTGAGGCCTCCAAGATTAACTGTCCTTTCTGTGAGAAACATTTATCACTGTTCATTCTGCTCTCCCCAATCTTTATATCTATCAAAGGCCTTTGACTAAAGATCTTTGCCCTATCTGAAAGCATTTCTTCCCCATCAAACTCAGATCATGCAATGCTCTCCCACACATACAAATTTCATGTTGCTTGAAAATTACAGCTTCCAGATCAGCCAGGGAAGCACTTTTGCTGTCCCACTGTACCCTGTGGAACACGATGTGCTGTTAGCCTAGAGGGGAGGGGAGGACGTGGGGACTCTTAATAAGGGGGGATGCTTCCCTCCTCCTCATCCACAGAACCCTGAGAAGCCCAGCTCCAGGAGAAGGGGTCTCCAGTCCTGAGGACCTCCCCAGCATCTTCTCATCCTGGTTTGCAGCATTCCCCAGCAAGAAGCACCCCCAGGCCAGGAGGGCATCATGGACCTTCCCGGGAGATGTTCCAGGGAACCAGGAGCCCACCCACTCCCTTTTCTAACAGGGGCACTCAGAGAGGTCCCACAGGCTTGGCACTGGCGCCAGAGGGCTGGGAATGAGCTGAGTCCTGAGATCAAATTTCCTCCTAAACCAGTAAAACACCCTCTGGTTGTTTGCAAGGGCTATGGGACAGCTGTGATCCACATCTCTGTCCTGCAATGGGACATTGCAGAGGGACAGGAAGCAACCCCACAGCCTTCCCCACTCTATTCCAGTCACAGGCAAAAGAATGAAATTGTGGGGGACCCCTCTGCTGTACTTTGCTTTGTTTGACCAAGGACAAAACTGGTGCAAGCAGAGGAGCTGCAGGAGAGCCATCCCAAACAGCACAGAGACCTTCCACTCAGGGGGGAGTTGGGCTGGGAAGCCCAAACCCTTGCTCACAAACCCAGCACAAACCCTGCTGGCAGTTTTCCTGCCTCACTGAACAGGGAAATACAATGGCAGTGATCCATGTTTATCCATAACTATGGAAAAACAGGTATCTGTCTCCACCAAATCCCCCTCCCCCAGCCCTCCCCCCAGACTGTTGCAGAGGTTTATCCAGGGGCTGGAAGGTAACAGGGAGCCTGGTTTTCTATCACTGCTGGGTACGGCTGTGTTCCCACAAGGGTGTAGGAGACACCAGAGATGAGCAACAGATAGAAGCTATGTGCATTAAATACAATACCTTGGATCTTCTTTCATCCAGAAAATAAACTATTAAAGATTTGCTTGGAAGGGTCGTTTTCCTTGCCATTGATACTTTGAGCTGTAGAAATAACAACATATTTCCAATGCTTGTTTGTTACAGCAGTTTGCAAGGAGAAAAAACCATTGCCTGATTATTTCCAAGGCAGAAATGAAACTGAATTAACAATATCTGATAATATAAAAAGTAAACTGCAAGTAAATAGTTTGAACTTCAGCAATATTTGCAGCTGATAATGACAATGTTGAACTGCTGAAATGCTATCCTAATGACACAGTCACAGAAAATGAGGAGGAATATTTGCTTCCAGCTAATTGCTGAGCCTGTATACTGTGTAACACCACAAAGCACATTCTGAATAAATCATCATTTGATCTTGAAGGTTATGCAACAAAAATTTTCAATAGCCTTTTCTCATCATCAAAAGAATTTTGTGATTACAGGAGAGAATTCATTTTTTCAGCTCTGAGAGCGTGGCAAAGCAGAGGTGTGCCCTGACAAGCCAGTTATCTGTGTGCTTTGTCACTGGCAATGACCTGGGCACGATTCCCAGCTCAGACATTTCCTCGTGTGCAAGGGCAGGGATGGTGGGACTGGGCAGAGAAGCTGCCAGTGCTGGAATCCCACTGGTGCTGCTGCCCAGCCCCTGCGCTGGGCACACTCCAGGGGCTGGGGAGGGGGAAGCAGAGCAGCCTTTGGATCACCCTTAGCCCAGACCCATTCACCCAGCAGAGCTCCACAGAGCTCCAAAGCCAGCGAGGCAGGAGCAGCTCCTGTGCCCCTGCCCAGGGAGGCTCATGAGGCTGTGGGGTAGCAGCTCCTCCCTTCAGTGCCCACTGCACCCAGCCCCTGCTGCTGAGCCCTGCGTGTGCCACCTTGGATCACTCCTGTGCACCACCAGCTCCTCATCGTTTGCCCTTGGTGTTTTTCAGCACGATCCATCATTTCAGCATAAGTGCTGTCTCACCTGGCCTTGCAGCTCTCTTGGTACCATACAAAGCAGGTGTCCAGGGCAAAGGCTCCCCTCTCCTGGGGCCAGCACCTGCATCCTCCCCTGCCAAGATGAGCCTCTTGGCTCTATACATGACTCAGCTTTCCTCACAATGCACCATACATATTTTTTCACAAGGATGGTTAAAAATATCACAATTTGATCTTCCTTATGCAAAAGACTGTGACATCTAAGGGAGAAATTAGAAAAAAGCAGGCAAACTGGGCTCTTAACTAAAACTGGACAGCAGCAGAGCACAGCACTCTGCCAGGGGCCTCCTCCACAGCATCATGCCAGTCCCAGGGAGCTTCTGCAAGCAAAATGCATGAGCTCAGCTGCTCTCCCCGCTTCTGGAATTTGGAGAAATTAGCATGCACCTTACTGTGTCTTCCAGTCTGAGCCCAGATGGTGTGTAGGAAGAACTCTGAGAGCTTGGTGCATGCCCATGTGATGGGCAGTGTGCTCTGGGCAGGCTGGTGGCAGTGCTGGGACCCCAGGGTGTCACTAACATCCCGGTGCCCTCCCACAGCTGACAGCCACAGAGGGTGTCTGCAGTGTGGGCCCCACAGGACAAATGCCTTCCCTGGGCCTGTGTGGGTCAGCCACAAGCATCCCCTCCTTCAGCCCAGCCCTGCTGCTGGCCACAGCACTGATTTAGCTCTGGGCAGGTCCACCCTGCTCTGGCAGTACCAGAAGGTTGCTATTCTACAAGTAGCTATAAAGGGCTTGAGCACTAGGACAGTATCAATTGTGGTTTTCTGACAATGGTTCCACAAAAAGCAAAGTTATTTTGAGAAGGGTAAATGCAGCCCAGACCATTATATTTAATTCATGTCCACCCACAGCCCTCCTGCTCTGCTGAGCACGGTGGCACTTCAGACTCCATGTCCTGCCCTAGATATGACTCTGGGGACAGGGCGACTTCGCTTTCTAGTGTTGCTGCTCCTCCAGGAGGAATTCTGGCTGCAGGAGGTTTCCCCCACACATGCTCTGCCACCCTCCCATGCCACTCTGGGCACCCATGTGCACCTACCTGCTGCTGCTACAGGCAGTCTCCAGCATCCTGCACCACATCCTTCCCAGCCTGTGCAGGGTGCTCTGGGTTCCTGCTGAGCTGCCCAAACCACCAGAGCAAGATGGGCATCACTCCCCTGTGAGGGATGGGGAAGTGACACTGGGAGAAAGACCCACATCACCTCTGGACAGTGGTTCCAGGTCAGCCTCCCGTACCCTCTAGTCTGGGACTTTTGGGATTAGAAGCTGAAAGGACAGCCAGAAAATCTTGAAATACTTCTAGGCCTCATGTTGGACAGTGTTTTCTCAGCCTCTGCTTCTTTTTCACTCCTAGAATCAGGACAATGTGGTCCCTTTGCAGGGAGGCTTGGCTGAGCACAGACTGCAGAAACTCCTGGGCAAGGAGGAGCTGCAAACAGCAGTAACTTCATACTGGAGACCAGAGAGTCATTTTTCAGGATTTGTACGTGATGCTACCAGCCCAAATCCACCTGACACATTTACTCATTAAAAATCTGGTACTGTGTTTTTATGACAAATGTATGACTGCCTTGACACTCGCTAGTCAGCCTAGCATTATTTAAAATCTTCCCTTATTATGATTATCTGATAATGCAGCCTATTATACACAGCTCTTCAGGGAAGGAGAGGATGAAACACTGCATTTTATATCCTCTTTTTTACTTGCTGGTAAAACTTCACCAGAGCAATGACTGGTGAAAGAAATTTAGTGGCATCTGCTGAAAAATATTTGAGGTTTAAAAGTAAATGACTCATGATAGGATATTTCATTACATTTGCTTTAATAATGCTGACTTCTATTTCCTATTTTTGCAACATTGGCTGCTTTAAAAATGTGAAACACTGAGGTGTGTCAGCACAGGCAGGTTTGCTGGCTTCCAGTTTCTTTTCCACCACATGGAATTTTCTTTTAGATCTGTTCCTGCATCTTTTTGACCTGGAAAATTTACTGTCTGGTGAATCTTACGCCAGTTTTCCCATCCTTTTTTTTTTTTTGCCTAACTTGGGAATCAGGCTGCTAACTTGGGGTTGACAGCCTTCTCTGTTGACACTGGCACAGTGCTGGCATCCTCCTTGCCTTCTGCATAGGTGTTGCAGAGAATTCCCATTATGTAACTGGAATACACTCCAGCCCTGCTGGACTCCAGGCACTGCTGTTTCCCTTATGCAGAGTGCAGTGGTTTACAATGCCATAACATCTTTATGTCTATTCCAATTACTGAGCAAAAATTGCTACTGGACACCTTTGCTTTTCTGTAGCACGAAGAGTTCCCCAAACTGCTGAGCACAGATCCTGCAGTATTGCAAGGTTTCCTTTGTTCCCAGGAGAGGGTGTGAACGCTGCTGATTCTCCTCAGCTGCACCACCCTCCTCCATAACCCGAAGGCTGCTTTAATCCCTGGTGATTCCCCAGAGCTGCTGCACCTGTCCCAGCTCCAGGGGGCTGATGGAGCACAGACCAAGGGTGGTTCAAGGCCAGAGCTGTGGCTCTGTGAGTGCAGCCTGCAGGACACAGTCAGGCAGAGCACAGCCTGGCATTTTGGCCATGCAGCCCACCTGCCTGCTCTGCACCAGCGTTCCCCTGCCCTGCTGCAGTGGGTGCTCCTGCTGAGCCCACTGGGGCATGGCTGGGCATGAGAGCAAGGAGGGAGATCCCATCCTGGTCTCCCTCCCAGGTGGGTGCTTGGCTTCAGCAAGGAGAGGAATTGGGGAATGTGCTGCCTCCCAGATCACCTTCCTGCTCTCCTCAGCTCTTCTCTGTACCCTTGGGTTATGGCCTTCTACATCTGCACTACCCAGCATCTACCAGTGATGAGTTTTCCTCCCATTTTATTAGCTACTGCTCCATATCAGCCACATTTTCTGCAGTTCTTCACATTGGCTCTACATTTCCCTCTCCTGAACAGCTCAGCATCAGTGGTAGGTTCTGCCATGGCACCATTATACTCTGTTTTCCAGATAATGGTTTTTATTGCAGGACCATAGGGCCTGTCAGGTCAGCTGAGCATCCTTTACCTGGCCAGCTCTCCATGCCCCTATTCCACAGCTGAGGGACCAATCTCATATTTTTTCCCTCCTGCTGCTGGTTTTTAAGCATTCTGTATAAAACTCCCCTCTCCCTTGAGCTCAGTGCATTATGCTAGAAGGAGATGTCTTTGCTGTGTTCCCAACGTAACCAGAGAAGTCCTCCAGCACAGAAAAGAAATGAATTTGAAAGGAAAAAGCATGTAGGGAAAAAAAATTACACCTTTTTCTTTTCTGACACATTGCCTAGAGGCCCATGTGCCACAGAGAACCCACCAATGATTTATTCCCTAAACTGATCCTGTCCTTAGGACCTGAACATGTCCCTTTATCCTGACCAGCTCTAAGGAGGGGATGTGTTGTGACAAAGGCCACAAACATTTCAACAGCTGCAGAATGCACTAAGAGCAAGAGGTCTGCAGGTGATAAATGGAGATAGTTCATGCAGTGCCTTCTGAGAACAGGGCTCTGCTGGCAGCCTGTGGCTTGCACAGCTTCAGGATTGTCCCCAGCAGGGTCACAAATTTTTGCTAAATGATAGCTGACCAGGAGTAGGAGGAGAAGCTGGCACTGGAGCTGTGCTGGTGAAGACTCCAAGACAAGCACCCTGCCAGGGCTGCACGGAGCCAAATCCATCAGGAGTGAGCCAGGAAAAGAGCTCAAAGGTGCCCATCTGTTCTGAGGGGATTTGGAACCCCAGGGCATGGTTTTCTACCTGCCACAGGGGCAACATCTGCCCCAGGAAAAACACATCTGGCTCTCAGAAACCCCCCACAAATGGCTGAGAGTTCCCTCTTTGGTGGGCAATGGCAAAGTCTCCTGCAGGTCCAGACCCTTGGCTCATTCTGGCAGCTCCAGGCTCTGCTTTGTTACAGCTTTTTCTTCAGGTAGGCAAATTGTCTAAATTAACACTGAGACTTTCGGTACAATACAGCTAATGCCCATGAAATACCTCAGGAAGGTAATTTGCTCCAAGTGCTTCCCTTGTTAGCAGCTGATTAGTGGATAAATAATTTCCAGAGGAGAACTGGACAAAGCAAACCCTGCTGGCAATGCAAAGGCTACAGGACCGGGCAGCAATTTCTTTGCAATTAGAAATTAAATCTGCAGAGGCTCGTGATGGTCAGAGATAGAGCTACTGAAAACCTGGCTGAAATATCTACAGGTGCTGGGGAATGTGTCCCTCCATGGCTCTGCAAAGCTTTTGAGGAAACGCTCACAAAACATTGCAGCAAGCTAATAAAATCCGTATTAAAAGGAAAAGCAGGCAGTTGCTGACCCGTGTCCCAGGCTTACCGCTCTATTTTTTTTTTGCCTTTTTCTGTGTCCCTCAGAACAGATTTCACGCTGCCCATGGCTCTGTTGAAGGCTGAGGGGTGGTTCTGGCGCCTGCCTGCTCTGCTGCTGCCCGGCATTTCTCAGCAAAGGCAAAATAATAGGTTGGCTTTTTATTTTTTTGGTTTGTAAAGCCAGGAACTCCATCTTAGCGCTGAAGCCCGTTGTTAGGCTTTGTGTTATTCTTGGCACGCTGACTGAAGTGCGCTCAGTATGAATAGCAGAGCTGAAAAGTAAATACTGGATCCTCTGGGATCTGTGGAGAGGGAGGGCAGTGATATTTCTTAATGGAGCACCCCGGTGCCTGTTTGGGTTAGGCTCACAGTAATTGCTCCCTAGGTGAGTTTATACTAACAATTGATTATTTCAAATGGGAAAGAAGTACAAATGAGTAAGAGAATAAACACTGATGGTGTTACGAAACACAGGAGAGGAGAGCAAAAATCTCATGCAGCTCCAGGACAGGGCTGGAAGCAAAGCTGGGCAGAAAATCATGAACACTGTTTTCTGTATATGCAATTTCTTATGAATGCTGAATAACATAAGAAACTGAATTTTCCCCCAAAGCTTAAGCTAAAGAGATATTTCTAAAGTCTGATCTTCTACAAAGGAGACCTCTTTGCTCGCCGGTCTCCTTCTCCACCCTGGAAAAACATGGGGCTCTTGACATGAGCAGCACTTTGCTGTGAGCCAGCAGGTGAGAAGACAAGGAGCAGGAATATGTGATGGAGGCGCTCTGGGCTGAGTAACCTGAAGATAAAGCCCACCATGTCCTTGCAGAGACCCTGGCTGGGCCCACTGCAGCTCTCCCATGGCTGCAATGAGCCCCATCCCTTGTCACCAGCCTGTGCTACTGGGACTGGTGTCCTGCTCCCCACAGCTGTGTCCCCCCACTGCTGCGTGTCACAGCAGCGTGCCCCCACTTGCCACACACCAAGGGCTGCCTTTAGCCTGCTGCATCTCCAGAGGGGCTCCAGGCAACCCATAAGCAGCCTCTGGAGTCTGCAGATGCCCTTTGCTAGGCAGGGGACCAGTGCTGGCCCAAGGACATGGTACCAGCCCCCTGTTGATGAGGAGCTGCCTGTCAGTCCCAGTGCTGCTGCCTCAGGGTCACCACAGCAAATCCCCAGTGCCCAGGGGCAAACTGGTGCTGTTTAATGGTTTCTGGGCATCTTTCCCATGATGGAACTGACAGCTGCTAAGTACTGGCTGTCCTGGCCTTGGGCCAGCATCACAGGACCAGGAGGGGATGCTCAGGTGTAAATTTGTGTGCCTGGAGCAGCACCTGTCTGAGGATGAGCTGCAGCAGGAGGGTGGGCAAAGAAGGGTTGGGAAGGGGAGTCCCAGTTCTTCCAGGAACGGAAGGAAATGCAGCCGACCGGGCACTCGGTGCAGGAGCCGCCTGTGGGGTGAGGGCTCCTGGGCAGGCGGAGCCCTCAGGGATGGCTGCAAGCTCTGCTTCTCCCCAGAGCTCACCCTGCTGCCAGGCTGCCACGGGCTCCCCGCAGCTGAGCTCATTAGTGCCGGCAATCAGCGGGGCGTGAAGGGGAGATAATTACACAGAGCAGGGCTCGGGCTACGTGCGGGCTCTATAAATGGGCTCTATAAATAGTTCCGAGCAGTGCCCGGGGCTCAGTCACGGCCCCGGGCACTGCGCTGCTCGGACGGGCCTGCGCTGCCTAGGGAAAACCAATAAACCTCAATTAAATAATTAAATGTTTCATTTAACTACGCTTTTCCTAGCGGGGAAAAAATGCAGTGAGTTTCCCAGTGGACTCTGATTTTGAACCAAAAAAAAAAAAAAAAAAAAAAAAATTATTTTTGGAAAAATACCTAAGCAAAAGGTTTCAGCCTGGGGTGATAGTGGCCGCATGTAGATGTTCCCCCACATAGACTCTGGGACTCCACAGAGAGGGAGAAGTGCTCCCGACCCTACAGAGAGCATCCCCTGGCTGCAGGTAGAGTGGCACAATGCCTGGCCCAGCTGCAGGGATGGCTGTGGGGCAGGGAGGGCACCTGGCCCCACATAGCCTTGTCTCCCAAGATGCCACCCTGCAGCACACATCATGGTCCTTTTGGGCCAGCTCTGACACCCACAGCCACCCCAGAGCAGCTCAGTCCCCAGTAAAAGCCATGTTTGCTCACCACCCCACCCCTCCCCAGCGCTGGTGACACAAGCAGCCTGGCCTGTATTTCCAGCAGGGCCATTTCCAAACTGATGGCAAGGTCCTGCCCTAGCATGTGATGACCCATGTGTCACCGGTGCCATCAGTGTGCCCTGACCGGTGAGCACCAGTAACCCTCCTCATCCTTCAGGGTGCATCATCACAATGCACCACCTGCCCCGCTGCAGCCTCCAGCAAGGCTGGCTGCCTTGCCTTGCACAGCGAGGCTGGATCACCTTGGTTTTTTGGTGAAAATGTGAGTCTAACATAGCAACGTACTGCATCTTTCCCTTACCTTTAATCACTTCTTTGCTGTTCCTTCCCTGGGGATGAGAAAATACTTGAAGACAAGGTTTTGTGCTACTCGGACATGGATTGGTTCAGCACAACAGAGAGGGCAGGGTTCAGGATGCAGCCCATACCGCAGCCTGCTGTCTCTGCACATCAATTTGAGGGAGGAGAGCCTCTCCCCCAGTAAACTCATTCATGGGCAAGGGAGAAGGAGCCCAGGACACTCATGCCACATATATGGTGTGTTCTGTTATTAGGCTAAGCCACAATCAGGTCCCCACGCCTCTCTCTTGCATGTGCACATCACGCAGATGCACACACAGTGTAAAACAAGCTGGGCTGGGCTGGGCTGGGGGTGGGTAATGAGCCATGGGCTGGAGGTGGTTAACGAGCCGTGCACATCCCTGACACAGACCTGTGCAGGAGCTCACCCCCCAGCCAGGCTCACTGAGGCAGCATTTATTCAAGGAACAGCGTGCTCAGCCTGAAGCTCACTCATTCACAGCACAGGCAGCTCCCAGCTCCCTCCAAACCAACCCTGGCTATGGTGGTGATCATCTTTAAAAATCCAGCTTGTTTATTTGCATCATTCACATGGGACAGATGTGGGATAAACTATGTGGGTCACCACACTCAACTGCCCAGCAGATACACATCAGCTACTTTTTTAAACATGGTAAGTGCAGGAAACCTCCTATTGCACAGGACTTCAGTTGTGCCACAGAAAAACAGCCAAGTGTGTCTGATATCTGCAGCTTTATTCTTGTATGAAAGATTAAAGGCAAAGCTAGAAAAATGAACCTATTGCTACACACTCACTGAACACTTCTAGGACAACATAGGGCAGTAAAGCTTTTATTGCTAATAAGAACCAACAGAAGGCTTTAAAGCTTATCTAGCATTCAATTTTTGTTTGTAAGTAACCCAATTTAAAGCAGCTTTTCAGTCTTTAAAGCCCTTTCGCCTTTCTGGAATGCTTCAAAAGTAAGATGACCTGAGGACAGCATCTGCTTTCCAGAGGGACCAGACCAATTCTCTGCATGAGGTGCAGAAATGGGCCACCAAGGAGTGACAAATGAAACCAACTGCCCGCTGGGGATTCCTGCCAACCATCAGACAAGGCAAAGCTGCACAGCACTCAGGGAGCTGGACCCTGCCTTGTACAAAAGCAGCAGTCTCTGATGGCCCCTAGGCTGTTCCCATGCCCCAGCAGCTGAGGCACAGATGAACTTAGACTTGGCACCATGGACTTGGCCAAGCAGAGCCAGGAGCTGAGCCCTGGATACAGGGGCTGTGGAGGTTCTATTCCAAGAACTGAACTGCCCTTCCTCTTGAGGGTGAGGCTACAGGCAATGGGATACTGAATGCTCTTGGGATCCTAGATTCCCCTGGATCATGCTGGATCAGAGCTGGTCACCCTTCCTGAGGGATTGTTAGTGCCACTATGGCTTTGCAGGCCTTGCTGCAGTCAGAGCTGCCCCTGGAGGCAGTGGGTGCCTTAGTCTTCAGGGATCGGGGTGTTGCAGTTTCCATGGTAAATTCTGACCTCCCCCTCACACTGGAAGTACTGGTCAAACACGTCACTGTAGCCATGGTCCCTCCACCACGTGCAAAGCTGCCGGTTCCACGTGCAGTCAAGCACATGGAAAAGCTCTGGATGCTCCATCCCCACCATAGTGAAGAAATCCTGGTCCCCAAGGTGGCCCTTGAAGTGGTACTTCTCCGTCAGCTTCTGCACCATGGTGGGCTCCAGCAGCTGGTTGTAGAGCTTGGATTGCCTCATGGCTTCCAGGTTCAGGAGCAGAACACCACTGTTGAAGCCTGGCAGCCCATCAGGAGGGGGCTCCCCCACTTTGGTTTGGGGGTTCTCACGACGATACTGCCAGAAGGTGTGCCTGGAAAGAGAGCAAGAACAGGCACAGGGACGTCAGGGAGGGCAGCCTGAAGAGCAGCCACCTCAAGTCTGGGCAGGTCTGGATCACAGCACAGGATCTACTACCCACCCAAGGGATCTCACCATGCTTGTCTTCTGTCTGGAGGCACCCAGCCTACCAGAACAGCCAGTGCTTCACAGGCTGCCTTTCTCTCCATACCCCTGCACAGGATATCACCCAGACTTCAAACCACGCTGCTTACCATCTCCCAAAGCTCCTTTTGTTTCTACCAGCATCACTCTGGTGAGTCAAGTGGACACAGGATCGTGTGACTGCTCACACGGCTGTGCAGAGAGACAAAACCACATCCCCAGTGCCTTGGGTGAACCACCAGAAGTGTCCTAATTTCAATTACCTAAGAAAGCAACCCAGAAATTTCTTTGGCTCTTTCCTCAGTCCTGTGTCAGAGAATATGCCTCACCATACATACACTGGCTACTTGCAGGAATTGAATTAATCCCATGCTATTCCCCAGGTAGTTAGATCTGCCCTCCAAAATTGCACCCATTCAATCTGAAAGTCTTCTTCCCTCACACAGCATCCTCTGCTGCAAAGCTGAGCACCTGAGAGCAGTCTGAGCCTGTTGTTTTAGAGGAGGGCAAGAGGGACCCATGACCCCACCACCGTCTCACATCCCAGGGCTGCCAGCACTGCTCTCTCTTTCCAGCCCTCACACTTAATGTAAAGTTACAGAAGGGGTTTTTTACACCTTGCTGTGAAAATGTCAAGGAGAAACACTGTTAGAAAGAATAAGGCAAGCCTGCCACTGGTTCCTCTTCAAACCTGTCAGACACCATCCAAGTCTCCATGCAGCTCAAGGCAACGAGAACTTGGAAGATTAAGCACCCAAATGTTTAAAGTGGTCTCATGCTTGGAAGCTGAAGCTGGACTCCCTCAGATGTAAGAAGATGCAGGGACATTTGTCCCGGGACAGCTCCAGATGCAATGCTTTCCACTGCAAGTGTTGCCCTGATTCTTGAGTTTTCCTAAAGCCTTTTGAGTTTACATTCTATTGGGAAACTTTCCCACACAGTTTCTGTAAATAACGTGTTGTTTTGCATTCCTTCATGGGGGTGGAGAGACTTGATGTACTAGTGGTTTGTCCAATGTCTTTGGAGAGGTGGCCATTCACTCTCCAATCCACTGTCACCTTTGGAAAAGTATAAAAGTAGGAGTCAGAAAATAAACTTTCTCTTTTACCTTGCAAAGTGGCAGGTGGCTCGCGTTGTGCTTTCTCGTGTCCTATAGCGACAGCAAGCATTTAAATTTTCCTTCTAAGAAGCCGTGTTGACCTCCCACAGGCACTTGCTCAGGGACTCCTACAGCTTGTACAGAGATCAGACTATCAAATCCATCCTTCTGGCCTGTGCTCTGGGTCTCCAGCAAAGCGACTGGCCAAGGACTACACAGCCACCAGCAGAATTATCCCAGCAGAAACGGGATCTATTTTTTTTCTATTTTTTTCCCCAGCAGAAGTATGGATGTGTTGATGATGTCAACTGTGAATATCTTTTTTATTTCCTGATCTGGAGAACCACAAGCATCATGCAGCATCACTTCCTTAAAACTTTCCATTAAAGGATGGATATTTCCCGTTTCATTAAGGGTCTTTACACCACTCCCTTCCACCTGATTCAGAATGGAAAGGGTTTTTTCCCAGTGCCAGTTTTCCATGGAAGGAAGGCTCAGTCTTGAAGCAGTCATATCCATGCTTCCTAGGGAAGGGGACTGAAGGACAGACTGTCTCATTAGAGCTCATGGGCAGCAGTGCCTGTTGGATCTAAAGGGTGGGGAAAGGATAAAGAGCTCTGCCTCTGTGAAGAGCAGCTGTATCTTGAGGACAGGCAAAGACAACTCATGGATGGGTTGCTCATTAGAAAAGGGAGGCAAAACATTCTCCATGCAGCATTAGAGGGAAGCTAAACCTGCAAAGACAAGCCCCTGCCATGTACCCATCAGCCTCCTGAAGTGCTCAGATCCAGGGAGTGGCTCAAGCCCAGCTCTGCATCCTCTGCTCTCTGCTTCTCCCTAGCAGTGCCAAAGCCATCCCCCTGCCCAGAACATTATGCTGTAAGCTGACAGGAGGGAGAGGGTAAGCAGTGCCACAGAGGGGAGCACATTTCCAGCTCCACAGCAGTGAAGCTGATTCCTTTCACATTCTTACCTCCAAACATGTGCTGCCCAAGCTAAGGGACAAGATTACAGCCACTGCAAGCAGCTAGGATAGAAACATTGCAAGTACCCAGGCGCTCAGCATTGCCAGGCCACGGTGGGGCTAAAGCAAATCTGTATCACATGACTCAGTTTTTCAGCAGTGCTGTTCCCCAGATGATTTGTGGACGGCTGATAATGTGCCCTTTTCTACAGGAAGAGGAGACAGACTGACTGACAAGCAGCAATTGTTCAGCCCTTCCTCCCAGCACTGGCTGTGACAGCGCCAGGTCTCCCCCCGCCCTGTGAGGGATGTGGGGCTGATAGGGAGGGCAGGGCCATCCACAGGGAGTGATGCTGAGGTGAGATCCAGGATGTGATGAGCTGCAGGTGACTCTGCAGTGCTGATGTTTTGGGAACCTGCTCACAGCTGAGCACAATAGCCTCACCCTTACCAAGGGAAAGGTACCCTGGCAGGGCCACTGGCAGCAGCTGTTTAGACAGGATTTATCTTGGCTTTTGTCTTTCAAGCAGTTTTGGTCCTGTCCTGTAGGGGCCAGGACAGAGAAGAGCATGGCTGAAAGGCACCTCCACCCAGTTAGAAGTGGAAGGAGTGCCGGGTATGAGAGCATTGTTCTCTTCAGAGGAGATGGGGCTGGCAAAGCACAACAACCAGCCAAACAGCTGACACAGCCTGCACCCACTCCACTCTGTCCTTCTTGACATTGCCCCTTGGCACCCACCTCAAATTTTGGCAAAACATACAGGCAAAACTCCAGGGGCTGGATGAGTGTGCTGTCAGGATGTGCCCTTGAGATAATCATCAAGGAACTGAACCCCAGCTGGAGGCAATGGAAATGTCTCCCTGACCCAAGCCCCTGGAGTGGCCAGGATCTCCCTGGGAACGGGCAGCTCAGGCAGGGCAGTGTGCCCTCCTCTCTGTGCCCCCAGCAGCAAAAGCCTGGGCAGGAAGGCAGCACCACCAGGATGCATCGGGACAGGAAGCTGTTAGCCGGGAGAAAGGGAGGAGAAAGGAAGAGGAGGCATTTGGGGCTTTTGTTAACTGCTCTAACCCATCTAGATGGGAGGGGACAGAGGTGACCTGTGGCCCCAGACCCCGTGCCATGGTGCAGGAGAGCCGTGCGGGGCCTGCTGCGAGCGCCCGCCTGCAGCCCCAACAGGCTTTGCTTTGAGGAGCTGTTTATAAACAGAGCTGGCGTGTGCTAGGAAACATCTGGAGAAGAGCATTTCCAAGCATTCAAACGCCAGGCCCAGGCAGCCCAGATAAAAAATGCTGCTTCCAGCAGGACTTCCCTTGCTGGCCCAGCACAGGGCGCTGCGGCCGCACCTCCCCTGCCTCGCAGCCCAGCAGTCACGAGCCCCAGCTCACAGAGCTGCCATCGCACCTTCCAAATCGCTGGGGACAGCTGCCAGGCCAGCAGGGACCCCTCCACCCACCAGCTCTACTCTGTAGGGCCTTCTCAGCAGCAAGGGGCAAACAAGTATGGGAAAAACTTTGTTAAAATCTGTGAACTTCCACTCACGTACTTCAGCTCTGGGTTATGGGACAACTTCATGGGATAAGCTGGAAACCTCTGGTAAAGCAGCTGGGTGCCCGAGCTGCCAGCCATCCCTCTCTGAGCCACTCTGACAGCAGCCCTGCCAGCCCAAACACCAACTAAAACAAGCCTACACTCTCCTACCTCCAAATATGTTGTTCAGCTCCTGAATCAGAACATGGATGGCTGCCCGTGTTATCCCCAGCTGCAGGCACTTACCCAGCTGGCAAACACTACTGCTCCTGTGCAATGAGCAGTGAGGCACAAGTGCACCTTGCTCCCTGCTCCGTGTGCTACCAGGACTCCCCCAGGGTGGCACGAGGACACGGCACCTGGCTGTGGTCCCACCAAGCAATCCCTGGCTGAGCTGCCCATCTGGTGGTGCCTGAGACCTGCAGGGCCCCAGAGAGCTGCTCTAAGAGGCAGATGGGATGGGAGCTCCAATGTGAAGTATGCAGTGTCCCGATGGGGACAGGGGATGTGCTTGAAATGGCAGAGAGCAAAGGGGAGACCCTGATAGCAGCTTTTGCCCTGCCTGGAGGAGAGGGTGTGGGCAGTGGGGAGGGAAGAGTGTTGGAAATGATGGCATGGTACATTCAGAGGGTGATGGTGGCTTTCCCCCTTCATCCTTAGCACAAAGTAAGAGCACAGCCAAGAAACTTCCCTGCACCCTTCTCCTCTTGGCTAATCCTCACTGTGGCTGGCAGCTGTCAGCCCCTTACCATCACTGTGTTCAACTGAGACTAACATGAAGGAAAAGGACAGCTCCCCTTCCTCCCTCTGCTCCCACCTCCAGAAGATAGTGCTGCAATGAAAGTGGGCCTTTCCAAACTTCTGCCACACAAAGGGAGGCAACCATTCGGAGCAGCATCCAACCCAGCTCCCTCCTCCTGCCCTAGCAGCCAGACCTCAGCCTGGTGAGCTCAGCGGCTTTGCAACAAAGCAGCCCTTGTTACTAATTGCTTATTTTCCATGTGCAATTGCTAAACCCCTTAACGAGTCAGGGCAGCAGGTTCAGTACCAGCCCATGCCACAGCACCTGAGCTGAGGCTGAACAGCTTGTGCAACCCAGGAAATCCCAGCTCCACTCTTCTCAGGAGCACCATGTACCCAGTGATGTGCAGTGGCATCACCAACACAGCAGTAGTCCCTGCCCTGCAAGGGAAAATGTCAACCCGAGGTAAAACAATGCCAATTTCCATCCTGGAACAAAGGGCAGGATGTGTTGGTGTGCACACCAGGACCATCTTACACTTCTCTGATGGGTTCAGGGTAAAGGTCCAACTCAGGCAGGACCTTCAGCCCTCCCATGGAAAATACTGATGAAGCAACAGACTGAGCTCTTTGATGAGGACATCAGTAATTCCTTAATAAACTTCTCACGTAATGCACAAATTATGTCTGTACAGCGCTGGTTTCTACCACAGCCCAGCCAGCATGCCAAACTTTTAAAAGGCCTGTATTTAGAGCAGCAAATTGATTCTCACTGATGACATTTCTGCATGGACTTAGTCCAAAAATGGGAACTCTTAAATAGATGACAAATGACAACTTGTGAACACAGCCTGTGAGCAAAACCTTTCTTTGGGACAGATTTTCAGGGGGGGCCCTCCACACCACCAAACATTTGTACACCCCACACCAGTGCTAAAATCATCCGCAAAACAGAGGTGGGACCACCTCTGGGTCACAAATTCCTCTCTGGGTCACAGCAGTTTTCCTTTCATCTGTAGAGCAAATGGCACTCGTGGCAGCACAGAGCAACGACCTGTGTGTGTGAGACCATCCTCTATCAGCACCAGTACAGGAAGGGGGGCAACCCATCCACAGGGACACTCTAGAACACTGTGGGCCTAATTATTGCTAAAATGGCAGATTTCTATTAACAACAGCGAATAAACTCTGTTCTGGCAGTGTTTTCCAGCATGCCTTGGAAGCACAGGCTGCCTGCTCTGGGACACCTTTGCCTGCCAGTGGAACAGGGGAGATGCTCTCCCTTCACAGAAGCTCACTTGCTGCTTAATATTATTAATACTATTTGTGCTAATCAATGCACAACTCTGGTTGTCAGATCTCATCCAATTTACTCACTGTTTTAAATAACATTTCAAGTTTGCATCGTAGTGGGAATAAATTGGACAGGTCCTATATATTAATGATATTCACAGTTGTAAACAACACAACCCTTTACCTCTTTGGATAATTTTTTAAATCAGAGGTAAAGCTGAATTCCTGAAATTAATTCTGCTTCCAAATCCTTGCAGGTTCTGTTTGTTCTGTAATTTTGGCTGCTTCTTGGCAGCCACTGCCAAACCAATTCCTAGAACCATTTTCCCCATGCGTCGAACAGGAGTGCTTGCTACAAATCAAATCAAAGTCTTGAAATGGTTTAAAATCCAAAGTGCACAGGGTTTGGGGCTTGCAGGACTGTGGGCAGGAAGCATTGACATCACCATGGCACAAATGGCAGGAACAAATTCTCCTGTCTTTACTCCTGAGGGGCCTGGGGAATAGAACCTTTCGTGGAAGCCAGCTCCCTGCTTCCTCAGGGCAAAAGCCCTTGGAAAAGAGTAAAGTCTCCAAGTCAGGGCCACCTGCCTGCATGAAAAGTCCACAAAACCAGGAAAACTCAGGAGGACCTGCCTGCTGGAGATCGTTATCTTCAGTTCTGGAAAGCTCCATGGCAGGCAGCAGCCCACCTGCAGTGTTACATCTTACAACCACCACTGCTGCCTCAGCCAGGGAAAATCCAGCTGCTCTTGGCTTGCAGCTGTCAGCCGTACTTTGGGGATTTTTTTAGATCCCAAGAGAAGGTACAGAATGTACCGTCTCAGCCCAGACTCTCTGACAGCCTGGCCCAGCTATGGATTTAGCATTAGCCTGCTCACGGTCCAGGATAACTCCTTTCCTCTTCCAAACATCTGACAAAGTGACTTAGCGCCGGTGCCGCTGAGCTCCCACAAACACCCAGCACCGCAAGCGCCGCGGCTCCGCGTCCGGAGCGGCACAGTCCCGCTTCCACCCAGTAATGGGCCTCTCTGGCTTGTTTCAGCAGCTCTCAAACAAACAAAACTCATGTCACTGAGCATACAGCACACTTACAGCAGCTCCCACATGACCACAAGCAGAAACAAAGCCTTTCCTTTCTACAAAATAATGTCTTGTTTGAGTTCTTCCTAGGTTGTAGGCAGAGGCAAAGGTGAATGGCCTTGCAGCCACACAGGGACCCAAGTGTCGGCCCTTTGTAGTCTGCAGCTGCCCCTTTGATGTAGATATCCCTTCCTACTGGACAAACTTTTATCATTTCCAACACTGTGGATTCCCAAGACGCCTTAAGCTTTAATTAACTTCTTGACATGGGAGATAGCAGTAAAGATCTCACCCAACAGCAGAAATGGAAGCAGCAGCCACCCTTTCAGCCCTGGCTGTGTGCATTCCTGGACCTGTGAAGCTCTGGGACTTCTCCTGAGGCCCATCTTCACAGCAGGTATCTTCCTCCTACCTGGAGGGGGTAAAAGCACCCATCTGAGGACCTGTGGGTTAAGTCCTCCCTGTTGCCAGCTGACCATTCCTTCCCAAGGAGACCTCTAAGGGACCTCTGATGGGGGCAGTTCTGAGGCCCCAGGTGGTGCTGGCACACTGGTGGGCACCCAGAGCCCACTGCCACTGGCAGTGCCAGCAGCAGCAGTGCTTAGGCAGAGGAGAGGCTGGGATGGCAGTGGGAATGGGAGCAGGGAGCACAGCGTGGCACACGGGCCCGGGGTCAGACCAAGAGCAGCTGTGCAATCAATACCACTGCTCTGCTTCCTCTCACATGCCACCAGTGTGACCGGACGGGTCTAGAACCAGGAAACAGAGTAAGAATAGGGCTTAAGCTCTGCCTCTAGTAATCTGAGAACTTTCAGGACATTTTGGGGAGTGCCACAGTATTTCCCCACCCTGTTCCTCTCAACCACGAGGCTGCTTTGAAATGAGGAATACTATCCTTTGGCACCTGGCAGCACTGAGCTCCTGTGTCTGGGAACAGGTGCTGAGCCAAGCCAGGCTGGCAGGGAGGCACAGATAGGTCCAGGCTGCACTGGTGTGAGGATGCCATTGTCATGCCCTGCTGGAGACTCTGCTGTGCCTCAGGTGAGGCCCCAGTGCTCACAGCCGGCCAGCAGGCTGAGGGGCAGCAGGCCTGCTTCCACCACCAGCCATGGCACAGCTACACTGCTGGGAGCACGGCTGAGCTGCTCCATAGGTCGGGCATGTACCCACACACCCCCACAAAGGACAGTGACCTGCCTGCCCATCTGGTCACTCCCATGCAGGCTGCATCTCAGGCTTTTAGCAGGGCTCAAGAGCACCAGAGAGCCTAGACTTCTCAATTCGACCAAGATCTGGCACGGAAGGCTCAGTACAACATAAATATTTATACAGACCATTATCACTCACTCTCTGTAGCCTGGTGAGCAGGATTGGCCAGCGAAACTGAACAGCTGAAATGCTGCAGGGGACAACAGGACTTTTAATTAAGATTATGACTCTGAAGAAGCACCTCCGTGCATGGAAAGCCTATTGGATGATGCAAACGTCAGATGCAGAGTCTAATCTTTAGATCAAAATCACTCCCACTGAAGCCAGAGCTCCTGATCTTGGCCACAGTCTGAACTCTCTGCAGGCAGACACATGAGCAGGCATAAGCTGGCCTGAGAAGAGGTTCTTCTGCAGGTCAATATTCAAACAACAGCCTGCCAGGGCAAATCTGGTGCTGCCATGGAAAGCCCAGAAGCATCTAGAAGGCAACTGCACAGTACCAGTGTCCTCAACAACCCCACCACGGTGGCAGCTTCTTGTGGGATGAAGCTCTGCCCGCAACCCTATCCACAGAGGTGTTGACCGTAGCCCATGTCCCATGCTGGATCCAAAAGCCACAGGAAGGACAACATGCCTGACCCATGGACGGGTACCTCTTTTCCCTGCCGTGGCTGGAGACAGAAACCTGACGCCGGAGGCTCGGACCTCAGATCACTTCCTGCACATGACACGGGCTCCTGCCACCTCCCCCCTGCATCCAGGACTCCCTGCCAGACACTGCAAAGTAATCCATGTCCAGCTTTGGCAGGAGCTACTGCTCCCCACAGGCCACTCCAACTCACCCTGAGCGGCCCCGAAGGACAGACCAACTCCAGACTGTGCAACAGTTAAATCCCAGCACTGGCCTGGCAGGAGGGCCAGGAGATCCTGTTGCTCAGAGAAATGTGTTTGTCCAAGACAAACAGTGGCCGGGCATTGTTTCAGCATGAGTCAAGCCAGTGGAAACACTCCCGTGCCATCCTGTTTTGCTGTCTGAAGGTTTCCCCTACCTTCAGGATATGCAGACAGGCTCCGGGATGTTTCCGATTCGCTGTTCTCTTACTCCTCCGTTTCCCGTGAATGTCTGTGCCCAGCACTACTCACTGCTCACAGCCTGAGCCTTCTGCAGCCCCAACCTGTGCCTGCAAAGGGCAGCCCACAGCCAGGCAGCCAACAGGTAGCTGATGGAAACAGATGGTGGGTTGATCTCCATCCATTTTTCCCATTGCTACACAGCAGGAAAGATGGCACCCAGAGCCTTTCTGGCTTACCCTGACCCAGGGAATGAGTCCACAGCTCCATGAGCAAGCTCAGGACAGCTCTGCTAATTTGCCCCAGGTCCTCTGATGCTTTGGGGCAGTGCTAGTGCTGCAGAGAGCTGTGTGAAACGGTGAGGAAAACGTGGGTGGCAACGCAGAGACCCCACAATTGCCCCATAGTCCTCCTCCCTCCCCACAACCATCCTCCCAACTGATGCTTCAAGCCTGCACACATGGCAAACAACACAGCTGGAACTGACACCTGTTATTTCACACCTACAATATGTTCTTTATCCTTCTAAAAGTATAAAAATAGTCAAGAATTTTTTTTTTTTTTTACAAAGATATCCATGCTTTGTCAGCTCACGTTCGTGTCTAGAAACCCTTTTAGCAGTGAGGTGCGAGCCCCACAGGGTGCAGGGCTTGGCAGGAGGGCAGGTTGGAGTTTGCACAGCTCGCCCCACAACGGGTGATCTGGCAACAAGAAAGATCAAGAACTTGTTTTCACATGAAGATCAAAACAACACAAGAAGAAAAGCACAACATAGCCCAAAGTGACCCAAAATGTCAAAACTGCAACAACAGAAAGTTCAGCCCAAGAATGCAGCCTGTGAGGGCTGTTATTGCTTGGCATGTTTGTCCCCACCGCGGGTGGCAGGAGGGGGAGAACAGAGCTATGGCTTGGGTCAGGTATTCAGTGCTCAGCCCCATGATCCCCTGCCTTGTCCCCTGCCATGCTGAAAGGCTCTCCAGCAGAGCACCCCAAACCTTAATTCAGTCCCCTCAAGGCACACCCAGTGCCACAAACCACATCCAGGCAGCAGATCACCATCCCCTCTCCCTAGTTATGCACTGAAATAATGCAAAACCCTGCAGAGACAAAAACAAAGTGATTCCACCCTGCACTAATTGCAGGCAAGCGAGCGCTTGATTTACCCCGTTCCAGCACCACTAACAACAGGGATCTGCCCTGCTGGGCCGAGCAGCCCTGCAGCCACTCTTGGCTGTGGCTCTTCACTCCATCCCCCTTCAAGCCCTAGCAATTGGATATGATTAACTGGGGCTGGATTTACCATTCTGGGCACCAAAATCCTGTCAGGACACCCAAAGCAGATACAGGAGCCCTCCACTCTCTGAGCATGGTGCTACCCTATGGAGACAAGATCTCAGCATCTGTGTTCCTCTAGTCCCAGCTCTTCCTGCCAAGAGTACAAACCAGGAGAGAGGCAACACTTATGCCACAGAGAGATGTCTTTTTTCCAGGTCAGAAATAGTAGTGACTTCTGCAGTTTGAGCAATCACATTCTGTCATACGGTTTAGGCTTCCAGGAAGCAATTGGTGGTGATTAACAACCATCAACCCCTGTTGATGAACCTCTCTCTGCCTCTATCCACTTCCCATCTGTATGCACAAGCATCCAGAAAGGCTGGTCCAGATCTTTGCAGCTCAGCCTTTGCCCAAGAGCGCTGCTGGTCGTGTCTTAAGAGGCTCAGTAGGGAAGTAGGCTTCCAGCAGGGAAGGAAAAGACATACAGACTTCTTAGGCTTTTTTATCTTTCTCCAAGAACTTTGCCATTAGGATTAGCAAATCTAGCCAAGCCATCTCAGATGCTCAAACTCAGCTCTGCTGAGATCTGTTAAGACATTCTGCACAGTTGGCAGTGGCTGGTGGACCAAGGGTCTGAAGAGCAAGGGACCATGAGGCCACCTTCATGCTTGCAAGCCCAAGTCAGCAAGAGTTGTCCCTTCAGCCTTCCCTGGGGGAAGCAGGAAGTGCACTCCAGGGACACAGAACCTCACTGTTGCCCAACCTCAATCCCTACTCTCTGCAATACTCTCAGCCAAAACTTCAGAGTGCCAACACATAAACAATTACAGCACTTCAGCAGGCAGCGCTGGGCAAACATGCCTCTAGATGTACTAGAGTCCAGGCATGGATTTTGGCACTGATGATCAAGAATTTGTCTCTTGAAGTCTTGTGATGGTGTGTGAGAACAAGTAAACAAACCACAGTAACACTGTATGGTTTGCTCAAGTTTCAGATTAAGTCCCCCTGTAGGGATTAAAGCAGGGAGACCATTGCTCCCCAGGTATTTTTCCAAAGAGCAACCTGAGTTGAAGAGAAGCCACCAGCCACCTGCTGCCCACTCCCTACTCCCCACAGGGAGGGGGCTGTACCTGTACACTGGTTGCATTTCCCTGGCAATGCCAATGACTGCTCCCTCTGGGAAGTTGTCAAACTCATCAAACAGGTCTCGGATGTTGGTCTTGTACTTCAGGTCCAAGTCTACCTGGATGATCCGTGTTATTTCTGAAAGCACAAAGAGAAAAAATCAGCACTATAAGACAAGCCTGTAACCTGTGATTATCACCAGCTACTGGAGGAGCTGAACCCAATGAGCATTTGGTGCAGCCTGCTCCATGGGCAAGACTCAACCAACTCAGAGCAAACACAATCCAGCTGCAACTTCTGCATGAAGCAAATAAACTTCAACTACCATGAAGCATTTACCACTGTGTGTTTACTTCAGAAATAATTTCTGGTGACTCCCTGCTTTTATCCACTCCCTCCTTCCTTCCAGAAGACTGGTTTTCTATATAGCTGACAAAAACAAGAACTTCAACCCAGCCTCTCTCCCTTTCTGGAAGTGCTTCTGTAGCGCCAGCCCTGCAAAATCCCATGTTTACTTTCAGGTACCAACTCCATGAGTGTTTCCCACCTGCAGCCCAGAGAGCATCCATCCCTGGCCCAACATACCAAAGCAATTCTCATCATTGACAACATCAGTTTGCCACATGACACCTCCAGAATCACCTGCACAAACCCATTAGCTCCCAGCAGCTTGCCATGGGCTCCTGAGGAAGAGATTACAGAGATTGCAGCCCTCTGCCTGCACAGAACTGCTGGTGATCTGCAGCAGCCTGGATGACTATTATTGCTGGTGGAATCCTCTCAGAGGCAAGGGGGATTGTAAAACATTGATGCATCTTCCACTTGCAGTGAGACATCAAGAGCAGGGAAAGGCTGGAGGACATTATTCTCAAGACTGGGCCTGAAGTCCTTAACAGAGCAAATGCCCCTACCCAAATTTGTCCCAGTCTTCTCTGCAGCACACAAGACTGAAAGATGGAGATGCTGCTGGGGAGAGTGTGCAAGGAGATAGATGTGTCTTGACAAGACTGCTCGTCCCAGGTGGATCTGGGGATGCTGCATGGATTGCAGCAGGCCAAGTGCAATGCAGCAAGTGCAAACACTACAAGAGATCAAGCCATCAGATCTCGCAACCACGAGCAAAGCCATGGTTATCTTCTGGCCAGGCCAGCTCAGCCCTTCTCAGGGACTGCGAGTGGAGCCATCCCCAGGGCATTATGTAATGCCCCCTCTATTTATATGTGTTATAAAAGCCAAGAGCAAATTGGCCAGGTTGCTTAGCACTCGGCACTAATTGGATTGTAAGGCCATGTCAACGTGTTTTGGTCCCACTCATCATGCACAGGTGCCCTTACAGCTCCCTGCAGGCTAGACCTGCCTGTCACCACCACTTCCAGAGCAATTAGCAAACCAAGCCTTCATCCTTCCTCCTGCCCAGTTCCTGCAGGCAGGAGAAGCCCTGCCTGCCCTCACCTTCTGCTGCCTGCATCTGCTGTGCCTACGGGCAGGGCTTCCCATCAGGCTGGTGTTGCTGAGGCAGTGCCACCATGGTTCCTCATCCCCCCACCCTGCTGTGCTTGGGACAGGCTGCTGCCTGCTCCTGGCTGCTAGGAGGCAATGGTTCTATTTTCAGCCCCCAAAGCCACCATGGAACCAGAGACCCAGAGGCCCTGAGAGCAGCCAGGCACCAGCACAAGAGTGCAGATTTGCATTTTCAAAAGTATTCATTGCTTGGTGTTTGTGTTTCAAGCAGATGCTGGACTGTACAGCAGCTCTGAATTTTTTGCAGATCTTGCACTAATCTGGGACTCTTGGCAAGTGGTCATACCTACCACATTGTCCTCATTTAAGAACTAAAAGGCCCTGTGAGGTTAAGCAAGAAATATACTACTTACACTGCGCAGCACCCAAGCAGAAATATAAATCAAGGAGAAATAGTACTACAACTTGGGCTGTATCTTATTTTTTTAACACCCACCACGTTCTATCTGCTAAAGGGAAAGGCCATACTCCCTTCAGCTGTCAGTACAGCAATCCTCAGGCCTGCCTAGTATTTACCATCACCATAATCCTGTTTGCAAAGATTTAAACCCCAGGCACAGTAATTCACCACAGGCTAAAGCAAGTCTTGACCCGAAAGCAATTTCCCCCAGCCTCTGGACTGCCTCAGAAATGGCCAGTGCAACTCAAGCATATAAATCAACAGAGCAGTGGATTTCTGCAGTGAGGAACAAGTATCCCAAATGCACTAAACCTCCCCAGTGGCTCAAACTACAGTGGGACAAACCCCCAAATCCAAAACATTACCACACTTGAGAATACCCAGACTGGTCACAAAACTCCAGGACAAAAAGACCTTGGACTTACAGCACAAGCTCAGCTCCAGAGAAATGTGGGGAGCCTGAGCCCTACAAGGCCGAGGCTGGGAAGAGGGGATGGGATTCCCAGGAGCATCCCAGCACCACTCACACTGGTGCACAGCGGCCTCATCAGGTTTCAATTAAATCAACTGGGAGCCACGTCATCCAATTGTTCTCTAAAATTACAGCTGAACACCAACTGCAATCAATCACAGTGGAGAATGAAAGCTGAGCTTGGAGGAAGCTCCAGCCCCAACCCTGCCTGTCCCAGCACCTCAGTGGGTGGAAGGCTCTGGAGGGTCCCTGTAGCCCAGCCAGCTGTCCCAGAAGCCTCAGCTGAGCTGAGCACAGCTGCAGTGCCAGGCAGGGATGCAGTGCCACAAGAGCCCAGCATGGAGACACACAGTTTATTTACACAAACACCCTGGGCTCTCAAGCCTGCCCTTTGTTAGAGGCTTCCCATGTTTGGCTCACCCCAGCACACCGGTCCATGCTGTGCCTGTGCTTCCCCCAGCAAATACTCACTAAGAAATTAGACCCAGAAAGCACCAAGTACTTTTTTTTGTTTTGAATTTTTGTAATTTTAGTTGGGTTTTTTTTTTGTTGAAGCAAGCATGAAGTGCAACACTGAGACGTAAGTGAGCATGAGTGACATTAAGCATCACTTTGCCAGATGCAGCCTGCACGCACAGATTAATGGCTGAGATGATTTCTCTGCCTGGGACTGGCAAGGGGCCAGGCACTAATATTTATGATGTATCATGCTCTTTCACCCTTCTGCCAAGTGCTTTGTCCTGCCTGCCATGTGGGGGTGGAGGAATCGCGTGCTCTCTTAGGCACAAGCTGCTCAGAGGGATCCAGCTGGAAATGTGGGAAAAGGCTGAGTGTTCTGCTCAGCAGTGAGTTTTCTAACTTTGCCATACTGTGTAGAACCCTCCACTCTGTTCAGCTCCAGCTCTTCCAGCCACGGCATGGAGAGGGGAACTGTGCCATTCAGAGCAGAGATGGTCTCCATTAGCAGTGACAGCTTTATAGCACAGGTTGGCCCCATTTAAAGCTCGTAATCTTTTACTGCAGCCTTCTATCAGCAGCTACAGCAGGGCTGTGCTCCAGGCTTGGCTCAAACCTCCCCCCAGCCCTGCCCAGAGGTGAGTGGCCAGGTTCAGAGATGCCTCACCCCCCAGCATCAATCAGTGAGGGGGCAGAGGCAGGCAGAGGTCATGTCCCTGTGCCCTGCTGCCCACATTCTCTGCCAGGCCCCAGTGGGGCTATGACAGCACACAGGCATCCCTTTGGTGTGCTGGGGGCACAGCAGGTTGTCTGGATGCTCTGAAAGGCACCCAGGAGCCTCTGTGGCAGCGGACAGCTTCTGCAGCAAGTCTAACAGCCCTTCCCAGGAAGCATGGACTCCAAAAACTGCCCCAAGGCACAGCAGGGATAGAGGAGGTATGCAGTGAGCCAGGCCACCCCACCACTGGAATGACACTGAGTAGCAAACTTGGTCTAGATGAGCAATCTGATCTACCAGGTGGCACACCTGTCCATGGCAGGGGGGCTGGACACAGATGAACTTTAGGGTTCTTTCCAACCCAAACCATTGTAAGACTATGAAATTGGTCTTCCCAGAAATGTCAGGCATGATAATGATCATGAATGGCAGCAGGGGGCACAGGGAGGAGGTGAGCTGCTTTGGTGGATCTAGCCAGAGCTCTGGGCATGTCATGCAGTGAGCCAGCAGCAGCAGCTATTACCCCTGTAGGACCTGCTCCCATTGCTCAGAGCACCTGGGGATGGGCAGCCTTGGACCTGCCCATAGAGTAGGACTACTTTCCCCTAACCTGAGATGAGAGGATGGACTCTAAGGAATGTAAATAGTGGGTTTATGACTACAGGACAATGGATGAAGGGTCAGGTGAAGAGGAGATGCAAAGGCAGGAGTCTGCCAAGAGCAGCACAGTCTGTTCTGCAGCCAAATTAATTTAAGCTCATCCCAACAACTTTCTCTGTATAAGGGTCGCTCCCCTGTCAAAGCTGAGTCCAGACAGAATGAGCAGGGCTGGGATCTAAGTGCTGGCCTTGGCTCCAAACCCTCCTTCCATACAAACCACACCAGATCCAGGGAAACAGCACGCAGTGGAGAGGGGAAGAGCTGTGTCCAGGAACTTAACAGTGAAATGGAGAGCTGCCATCACAGCACAAAGGGCAAAAGCTGTCCAGCAAACATTGCAGTCTGTATTGTTGATAACTGAAAAGTGGTTTAATAGATGTAGAGTAGAAGCAAGAATCAAAATACTGGAAGTGCTGTAACTCTCCAGCCCACTGACAGACTCATGTTAGCACAAGCTCAGCCCCCTCAGAGTAAAAAAATCCTGCCTGCAGCTGGTCTGGCAGAGGAGATGCTGCAAGCAACAGTGGGATACCAGGAGGGGACAGGACACCACTCCACCAGGCTGCACTGTGCTCAAATCTCACACACACTCCTGAGGCAAACACCTGCCTCCAACACTGGTGGTAATTCGGCCCTGCTCCTGCCATCCTCTGCACTGGCACCTCCACCTGTCTCAACAAACCTGTTTTTAAGGACTTATGCATTCTGATGCTTCATGCCAGTGAGGAGAGACTTCTCCAACACAGAATCATGAAATTATTTAGACTGGAAAAGACCTTTAAGATCATTGATTCCAACTGTTAACCTGGCACTTATCAGGTGGGAGCACCTTGACCTCCCCACACCTCCTCTGCATCACAGCAGTGACTTTTGGAACCAGAGATACTTCAAGAGGTCAGATCAACAAGAGCACTGCTGGGATTGCTGCCCCAGCTGTGTGACCCAGGCACACCACTTTGCCTTTTCCCACGGAGCCAGCACCTGCCAGTCCTGCAACACAGGGAGGCAAGACCCCACTCCATCCTTCAGGAGGCAGAGCGGGGTGGTGGCTGGGTGGTGGCCAGACAGGGCTGGGACAGGGAGCTGCTGGAGGCAGAGCAGCTCAGAGAACCTTCTGCAGGGCCAGCAGCAGCTGCAGCCAGCATGGGTCACACAGTGCAGCCAAGTGACGGGAGTGTCCCCTGCTGGCTGCAGCTCTGGGTGTTGCAGGGCTGCAGCGGGCTGTGGGGAAGGGCCAGGGGCTGGCTGTTCATTTTGCCATTTGACTTGGACCACCAGAAGGAAGAAAGCCAAGCAACCAAAGCTCTCTGAGTCGGAGTCAGAAGGGCTGGGGATCTCTGGTCTGCTGGTCTACAAATGCTGAGCACACCTGGACAGCTGCCCCTCCACCTCTCTGAATTGTTTTTTTTCAGTCAGGCTTTTTAGCTGCCCCCATCATGACAGGACAAGATCCCAAGGGAAGAAGGAGCTGTAAAGGACGAGCAGTGACTTTTAGATGGCTGCCTTGGAGCAGAGCAGTGGCCACCAGCTCCAGCGGGCAGTGTGCCTGCAGGAGCAACAAGCAGAGCCACAAAGCTGCCTGTGCTGGCTGTGAAAGCAGAATCCACCGCCCTCACTGGCTCAGAGAGACGTGTGGCCAAGAAAAACTCCACTCCCACAGCCAGCACCACGGCCAAGCATGGATGCAGAGTGGGTGACAGACTCCAGAGGTCCCTGTGTAACCCAGAGGGTACTGCCCAGCAGCAGCAGACAGCTGTCCCCAAAAGCCTCCGCTGCAGCAGGACAGGAGAACAGCTGCAGTGCCAGGCAGGGATGCCAGCACCTCAACAAGCCCAGTGTAGAGGCACACAGTTTATTTACACAAACATGCTGGGTTCTCCATCCTGCCCTTCATTAGAGGCTCCCTGGGTTTGGCTTGCCCCCTGCACTGGCAGCTGCCCCTGGCCGCTCTCCCTGCTGCTGTCAGCAGGGTTGTGAGCAGCTTCCTCTCTGGCTGTGTGCTCCCCTGGCCAGGCCTTGTTTTCTCCACACACAGCCTCCCCTCTGAGCCCAGGATTAATCACTGCTGCCTGCCCAGCTGACCTTGGCAGCACCAGAGAGCCTCACCCAGAGGAAGCAGCCAAGGCAGGGGCAAACGTGCACGTGTGCAAGCAGGACACGCTCCTCAGAGCATGCTGCCACTGTGCTGGCAACTGGGGGGGGCTGCAGTCCCCCTTCCCAGGCCGTGGTGCTGCTCCAGAGCCCACCCTCCCAAGAGAAGACGAGGCTACAAAGCCCCATCAGCAGAGCTTGCCAAGGTGCAGAGCAGCTTACCTTCCTCAGGTCCTCCCATCTGCCGTGCAGCCAAGGGTCCCATCCGCTCCCTGGGACAGCCCTGCAGCCTCCTCCCCATCACACAGCCTCCCTCTCTGCACACAGAGCTCCAGGGAAGCGCAGGGGGCGATGTGCTCCAGTGGCCCGGCTGCTAACCAGGTTTCTGCACACTGATTAGGCACCAGCAGAGCAGTGGCTGCAGCACAGCAGCTAATCAGCCTATCAGCTAATTAAAAAATTAGGCTGTCTGCTAGAGATAGATGACAAATCATTGCTACCACCCACAAAGGGCAGGCACCTGGGTGAGCTCAGGGGTCTGGAGCAGCAGCAATGTTCCCAGGTATTGACAGCAGCATCATTTTGATCACCTTGCTCCACACCCTACAGCCATCTCCTGAGGGAAGGGGAAGAATCAGCAGGAGATGGATGTGTTTTGTTTCAGGAAATTAATTTTTCCTGTGCATCCAAGTGTCCCTTTGTAATTCATCAAGATCTGAGGGACTAATATTTAGCACTACTCAACACTTTGGCTCTTAACTGGACTCAAAGGCAGCAATATCGCTAAGCATGCAATAGGTTTCAGGACAGAGGTGGAAATGCTGTTTGCCTTGTATTTAATATATGCTACTGCTAGGGGAGGAGTGTGGAAACACTTTTTGGAGCTGGAGGAAGAGCAGCAGGAAACCTTTTAATCAGACAAAATAAGGTTTGATTCCAGGTTGCTATAAATTACAAAAGAGTGGATGGAAAACTGTAAAGTAACGAGCAGGTGAAATGGAAAGGGAAACCAAAAAGAGATACAGGAAAACAAATTTTCTGGGCTCACATCCCAGTTAACTGCACACACTGGGGGAAAGGGCTGCAGGCAGATTTTGTCCTTGTTTCTTCCTGCTAATCTCTAATGAGCTATGGCAGGGCAGGGAGAGGCTGTGGGGGAGAGCAGCCGTGGCATCAACACTGGGTGACCCCCAGCAGCTCCCAACCCTTTGGGAATGGGGCAGCTGGTCTGGCTGGGGAGACAGGAGGGCAGCACCCACCACAGCACTGGGTGATGAGACCCTGCTGCTCTGTGGGAGCGGGGGGAGCAGCCAGCCCTGGCCTGACAGATCTAGGACATCCAAAAATAATCAATGGTGACACTGCGGCAAGGGGCAGGCAGTGGAAACGATGAGAAGTGACACCACCCCCGGGGGCTGCAGGCCACATTGGCCCCAGAGGCAGCAGTGCTGCAGGGAAGGGGTCTGTGCTGTGATGCAGCACCCAGGAGGCTTCCAGGCACTTGCTGAGCAGCAGCCACGTCCCCCTCATCACAGCAGCCCTTCCTGGCACCTCCTCCACACCAGGGCTGGGGCCAAGGAGCTCTCCTGCCAGGACAGGCCTGTTCCACAGGCAGCCAGATGGGGTTAGCAGCTCATCTCAGCAGATGTGGACCCCTCTAAAAGGCCACAGGCACCAGTGTTTACCTGGGGTGAGCTTATTCAGAGGTCTGCTCTTGCCTGCTCCTGAAAAGCATAATGAAGAAAACTCTGTCAGCACAACAGGCTCACCCCAGCAAGGAACAATGGCTGGCTATAATAGCTATCCCTATTGCTTGCAAAATGATCACTCCAGCGTCTTCCCTTCCCATCACAAGACCTGACATAAGTGCATGCTGCTCAGAGACAGGCTGGGAAAGGAATCTGTCTGTTTTTCACGTGCTTGTGGCACAAAGCAGGGAGGGAGGTTACGAGAGCACATCAGAAACTATTAATGCTCCCTCCATCCCTGTAAAGATGGAAAAATTTTTGCCAGAAAGCAAACCCTTCAGCTATTGCAGCATCCTTTGGGAACTGTGGTTTGGGAGCACATGGCTCTGGAGCCAACTCCCATGACTCCACCACAGACCCAATTTTCTGTGCCTTTTTCCAACATCTCCCTGTTGGTAGCACACAATCAAGCCTGAAGCATCTGGGACATGGGCACTCTCCTCCCAGCCCTCTCCCCCCCAACAGCTGCATCTCTGCATTCCCTGACGTGGTGGGGCTCAGCAAGGATGGCAGCGCTCAGCCAGCAGGAAAGGATCAGGAGTGACACACTTTCAAAATGCTCACTTATTTCAATTATTACAGTGATTTGCTGAGTTCTCTGGGCAGCTGCCCTGTGCACCAGGAATTGCTCTGCAGCTGACAGGAGGAAGAACGGGGAGTGGTGCCTCCCCACCGCCCTCTGCCAGGCTCCACCTCAGAGACCTCTGATGCCCTGTGTGACACAGGATGTGTGCAGTGCAGCTCTGCACGTCGGTGCTGTTGAGGGGACACACCACACGTGGGCACCTGGCACCCCACAGGCAAACAGAGTCCGACCTGGGCAATCCCGTGCTGTGGATTCAAACAGTGCAGATGCAACATTGAATGCTCATGCACACATCCCTAACAAAGCAATTAACAATGTCTTCAGGATGCTGCCTGCCCTCTCCAGAAGGACACTAGCAGAAGACAGTTACTAGTCGAGGCATTATTCCAGTACACAGACTATTTTCCTGGTACCTCTGTGCTTAACCCTTCCCCCAGCTCCCAGGCTCTCCACATCCACAGACAGTGGCAGGAGTACTCCAGGTACCCAGCCTTGGCACAGGCAAAATGCCCTGAGAAAGCACAGCACAGCTCAGCTCAGTGCCTGCTCCAACACGTCTCCTGGCTGGCCTTTGCCTTCCCTCCAGCTCTGCTTGGTGGGAAAGGCATAAGCTGATGTTCACAGAGGCCTCTGTCTCTGGGCTGGTAATCCCAGAGCAGACAAAGGCTGATATCAGTTTCGTGGGAGACTAAGCTGGAGCCAGCAGCTGGATCCTGCTGCAAGTAGCACCAAACCCCAAGTAACCGAGGCTTGGTCATTATCAGGCTGCCTGGACAAACATCATTATAATCTGGTTTATGCTTAACTATCAGTACAGCTGTTGATAATGAGCTGGAGAAATTGCCCCATTCAGAGTCTAAAGCCAGGGAGAACACTGGACTTCCCATGGATCCTGATGTGTCCCAGGTGCTGTCTGGACACCCGCTATGAAGCCAGGAAACTCTGCTACCTTCAATTTGTCAAATACCATCTTCAGCCACATTCTGCTGAATACCCTCACTCCATGTGAAGCACAGTACTGTCAGCCAGGTTTCTGAGCCTCCCCTGAACTAATGGGACTCCACTCCTCTAAGGTGGCAGAGATAAGCCACAAAGCTGTTTCTGTGTCATGTCCCATTTTCCCTCTGCTCCTTTTTCTCCCACAGGGCCATCCTGCTGCAGCACCATCATCAACACCAATGGAGTTCAACATCAAATGACAGTTTTCAAAGCTCTACCCAAGCTGCTGGATGCTGCTGGCTCTCCCTTGGCCCACCAGCTCCTGAGGAAGAACACCTGTTAAACAGTTTTTTTCTGAAAACTACCTTGGGCCAAGAATGGGCTCCAAGAATTCCCTGGGGAGCTCCCAGCTTTCCCAGGCTGCCCTTCTGTCACCTCAACTCCTCCTGCCCTCGCTTGTGGCACTAGGAGTCTGTCCCTAGACCTTGCCTGTCAGACAGACCTGCTCAGACATTACTCCATCATGTACCCATAGAAGGGTGATAAAAAGCCTGTTGGGCTGCCTAAAGTTACACAACTAAAATGACAAGTGATAGAGGGATCAAAGCCAGTCAGGAAGGAAGAGGTCCCCTCTGGATGGGCATACTGAAAAGGAAAGTAAAAAGTTTGTTCTCCCTCCTCCTCTTTGCAGTGCTCTGTGAGTCTCAAGACCATTTCATGCTGGCATTGGCCTCATCTAAGCTTGAACCTGCTTGTCCTCTCTGTGTAACTCTCCCCTGACTTCCCCCTTGCAGAACCATTCTGATGGATCAAGCACTGCTCCAGCTCCCTGGGTCTGGCCACACCACATTACAACAGGATTTATGAGCCTCGAGCACAGACAAGAGTTATGCAGTCTGCACTTCTGCGTGCTGCATACCAACTCCCCAGCTGGTTTAAATCAGATTAACTCCACTGATGTAAGACATTTAAGGCAAGAGTGTTCCATGATTTACACCAGCTAAGAAGCTGTTATATTATAACTTGGCAGCTGCAGGTTTTAGATGTGAAGTTTTTTGGGCAAAGATCCCAAGCAACAGTAAATGACAGCAGCAGAGTGGCAAACCCTATTTAACCTTAGTGCAATGCACATGCAGCCAGCAGATGTCCCACAAAAGTCCCTAAAAAAATAGAAATAACCTGGTGTTCAGTTTTCAGTGCCACCAGTCTGCAAAGTCAATACCCCATCACAATTCATAGATTCCAAACAAATCACTAAATCATGAATCTATGGAAATGCCTCTCTTCAAAAAATTGTATATTTGGTAAACTGAAGCCTGGCAATTTTAGTAGAAAGGTTGCTTGCTACTGAAAAAAGCACTATAGACTGATTAATGCAAATGAACACACCAGGGAGTTTAATATTCAGATCGGGGCCTTCATTTCTGCTAGAGGATGCTCAAGCTTCCAGTCAAATCTGGATTCCACAAAAAGTGGTGCCAATGCTATGGAGCCAGATCTGTTTGGAGAGGTGCACAAAATGTCACAGCACTAAGGGCAGGACACAGCATTCAAAGCAGAAGAAATAGCAAAGAAATTCACCAGGAAAAATGGTAATACTGCCTGAAAAAGAGGGTTTGGTCCTTTCTCCTCCAACTTACCAAAGTGCTTTCTCCAGGCCATACCGGCTTGTCAGGTCAGGAGGGCAGCAATGTGCCATTCCCACATCACCTGCAAGTCTGCAAGTGGGCAGCACTTTCCTGCTGCCTCTCATTCAGTGCTGGCTGCACAGGGAGGAGGCCCGTGAGCCCCGCCAGCCCCATAAATCATCAGGCACCCAGCACAGTAAACCTGACCTCCCTTGCAAGGGAAATATAAATCAGCTTTACTAGCAGCTTCTGAAACAAAAACTAAACTCATGAAACTGTAAAAATGCCTCTTTAAACATCCTGTGCCCTGAACAGACCATTGAAACCCCTGTCAGGCTGAGGGAGAGCAAACAAGCTTTCCAAGGGATGAGGGCTGATGAACTGAGAAAAGGCATTTCAGACTGAGCAGCTTCTTGCTGGCAGGCAGCACGACAGGGATATCTTTAGCTCACAGCAAAGACAGAGTAGGGAATCAGGAGGAGTGAATTAGCCAGCATTAATACCATCATTTGTATGCAGTGTACTTCAAAGTGTTCACAGTGCAGACAGCACCAGACACACACAAAATTACCCAAGTCTGAGGAAGAGCCATGTACAGCACATTTGCTGAAGCCCACAGAGTAATGATCAGTGAGCTTGGATGGCTCCCTCAGGGCCACCACTGCCCCACTGTTTAATGAGCTAGTGTGGGAAGGCCATGCCAGGAGCACAGAGGCAAGTCCACAAAGGACAGAGGAAGTCTCATGAAGCAGAGCAGAAGTAAGAGCTCCTGAGTAGAGCCAAACTGGGACAGGACTCAGCAGGGGCAAAGGGGGACTTGTATCTGCTCACATCTCAGCAACAGTGCACCTGAGATCCATGGTAGGCAGTCTGCAGGGAGTATTAGAGCTGGGCAGAGGCTCCAGATGCCAAGGAAGCTGCTGGCACCAGCAGTGCTAGCCCTGAGAACATGCACACATGTGGAACAGGCACCCCACATCCACAAACAGCTTTGAGAGGCTGGTCACCTCCTTCTGGCGCAGGTGTATGGCCAGGCAGGGTCCTGGGGCTCCCTGCCACCACTGCCACCTGCCATGCCCAGGGAGGACATGTGACCAGCCCAGGAAGGGAGGCTGCCATCACTGGTGTGTCTGGCCAGCCAGGCAGCTGGCAAGGAGAGCCCAGGGACCAGCACTGGGAATGAACAAGTAGGGCTGCAGGAGCTCCAGTGAAGGGGTTTGGAGCCCAAGGATATAAAACTCTACTTGTGCAACCAAAGATTAGACAGCATGCTGGTTCCACGAGAGGCAACTGCACAAGGCAGGGGAGGAAAACAGCATCAGCTGAGCCGAGCCCCTTCTGCTAGTTGCCTTGTTTTCCTGCAGAGTTCTTGGTGTTTCTGCACTTGATAACAGCAGAGGCACAATAACTTAAGTGATCAGTGGCTGCTAATCAGCAAAAGCTCCCTAAAGCCAAGGGAAAAGACTCAACAACTACTCTCTGCTGATACTCAAGAGTACACAGCTACACCACAGACACACAGCACCTCTTTCTGCTGGGACCACAAGGGGAAGGGGGCTGTAAACACACACTGAACAGTGCTTGCTCCTGTCTCACCTCTCCTATCATCTCAGGGCGTAAAGGCAGGGCCAGCTGCCATGTGACAAGGAGAACCTACTGTCACTCATGCCAGTGGAGACCTGGATGTGGTCATGGACTGACGAGTCCATCACCCTGCAGAAAGGAGCAGAATCCCACGAGTCCGTCTTAAAAGTTTATTAACTTTGTATTTCAAATAACACCAGATAACTTCTCTGTGCAGAAGAGAAAGAGAGCCTGTGTTGCTGGAGGCAGCACAGCAGAGACCTACCTTTGGGCATGATGCGATGCATTGCAACTGACAGGAAAAAGATGGAGTCGCTGTAGTAGGTCCCCGATCCAGCGCTGAAGTGTTTCTGCATGGCCTCAACGATGGGAAACAGCTTTTCTGTCAGCTCATTCACATCATGGACAATTACCTGGCAGAGACACCAGAAACACCACTCAGCTGCTGCTTCTGGGGACAGGCCCAGCTCCAGCAGCTATCGAAGCAGTGTCACTCCCCTCCACTCTGGCTCCATGTTGCAGAAGGCTGAATAAATTGTTTTTGTTAAGTTAAATTATATTACATTAATACTCTACTATACTAGAACTATATCATACTAAAAAGATACTAAAGAAAAACCTACGATTGTCTCTAGACAGTCACAACACAGCTTTGACCCAACTGGCCAATCAATCCAAATAACTTTCACCAGTGTCCAATTAACAAATCACTCTTTGGTAAACAATCTCCATAACACATTCCACATGTGCTAAACAACAGCACAGTGAATAGAGATAAGAAATGTTTTCTTCTTTCTCTGAGCTTTCTCACTGCATTTCACAACTTCCCAGGAAAAATCCTGGGAGAAAGAATCATGTCTCTCTCCCTGTTCAGAGAATGTGAATACCAGACAGCAGCCTTTGCCCAGCCCCCACCAGCATGGGGCAAGGGGGAGGTTGGTAAAGCACAAACAGTGCTGGTGGCACTGCAACTGCACAAAGCGGCCTGGCTGCCCTGGTCCCTGCACATCGTCTTGATGCAAGAATAGGTCAAGTGCAGGGAAAGGATAAGGACTTTTCCAGCCATTTCGTAACTGTAAGGTGGGCAGAGACTGGAATCCCCTCACACAACCAAGTGTGTTCCATGTTTTGGGCTATTTCTCTGGCTGTTCCCCCTGTCTGATACAAGCACATATCTGGTCTCCCATATGGAGTCCATCAGAAGAGGCAACAGTTTGCTCCAGGCTCTGGTGTGCTGCTGTTCAGAGCCAAGCCAGACCACATCACTTACCCTGAGGACCAAGGCTTGCTCTCTCCTACAGAAGCAGGCTGTGACAGGGCCAGGGATGCAGCCCAGATTTGCTGCTCCTCACCCTGGCATGAAGGCAAGCTCTGCAGCACGTCCCAGCGGGGCTGCAGGGGGAAAGGGAGCACAGGCCACAGCAAGCTGATGAAAATCCGAACATCAGGAGCTACAGCAGAGCAGATCAACTTCTGTAGATGGATCTCAGCCTGCCTGTGCTGGAGTTTTGCTGGTGCTCAGCCAGCACTGCTCTGCATCCCTCAGCCCTGCGGGAGCCCATGCACCAGCACAGGCCCTGGCACGCCTGCGCCAGCTGTGGCTACATCCCAGAAACAGGAGCAACCCCAAATGCACCTTGCCAGCTACTGACATTTTACAAGCTTATAATTTATTTTGGTCAAAGTCCAATGAACAGGAACTTTCATGCAGCTCGTTATACCCACAGAAGGATACAGGTCACTGAATCACACAAGATAATGAGAGGGATTTTCAGGATAATTAAGAGAGACGAGGGACACGACCCTGGTGCAGATAAGGGGGAGTGCGGGAACTTGAGGGTGGAGACTTGAGGTCGTGCCACCTTCTTCTGGTCAGGGAAAGCAAGAAAAGCCCTGCTGGAACTAAAGTACAGCAAGGACATGAGATTGCAGCAGTACTTGAATTTTGTATAGGGGAACCTATCGCCCTTGTTTGAGGGATACCAAGACAGTTCCACAAGCTGGCACCGCCTTCAGCAGGGAACACAAACCACAGTCTTTGTAGATCGCTTTCAAATTAAATTATTTCAACAGTTCTACAGTTTCACTTCTTTCCCCTACTTAAACTTCATCTGCTTAAGAAAAAGGGGCTCTGTACTATATACTTAAAACATGCAGGATAGAGCACTTGATTTTTAATTTTTTTTTTTTAATTAAAAGAAAAGCTAAACTAAGCCAAATGCTTTGGAGGAGAAGGTAGCTCTGGAGCCTGTGCTGGTGCAATGACCATCCTCTCCATGGGGTGCACAAGGGGCTGCACTGATTGAGGCAGTGAGCAGTCTGGAGCTTCTCCTTCCACAGCTTTTTGCAGAGCACATTGCTCAGACCAGCACGCTCTGAGGGCAGAGCAGAGCTCGCTGGATGCAGGGCTGTGCTCGTGGCACCCACGGTGCGCTGAACGCGCTGAGGCGATGGCTGTCCTGGCAGTGGCCAGGATGGCTGAGCCCATGGCAGGGCACTGCTGGGGGACAGGCACAGCTGAGGCCCCATGGCCCCGTCCTGGGGAGGGCACCCTGAACACCCACGCTCAGCCCTGGCCCTGGCCACCAGCCGGGTGCCGCAGGAGCCCTCGGCCAGGCCCCGTGGCCAGCACGTCCCTCGGCGGGGCAGCCCCGCTGCTGCTGTCCTGGCTGCTGGGCTCGGAGCCAAGGCCTGCAGCAGAACAGCAGGAAAGACACAGAACAACACGTACCAGGAAAGTGCATTGGGAGAGCTCATTGGCAGTCACACCTGGCCTTGGATAGCACAGCACAGTCCCCAAGACACTGCAGGGAAGGAAACTCTGTTACCATCAGGCAGCACCTCACCCTGGCCCTGCTGAGCTGTGTGGTTGGTTGTGCCATCGCGGTGACAGCGGCCACCCCAGGGGACCAAACAAGCAAACCACCACTACTCTCCAGGTGCAAAGGCACTGACAGCCTGTTCATGAAACTGAGCACCACCAGCACAGGGATGTGAAATGCTCTGCTTCCCAGCCCAGCTTGGCAGGGGCAGGTTTGGGGTCTGGCTGGGCTGGAGAAGCATGGAAGAGAAATACAGCACCTGTAACCACCTTTCTGCATCCAGCAAAGGCAGCCTGAGGTGTGTACAGGCTGGAAAAATGCCAAACCAATTCCAGTCATCTCTAAAGTGAGCACAGTGCCAAGCACCAGTGGACAAAAGTTATAGGAAAGATACTCCTGAAACTTCAGACACAGTGTCATCTGCCTTTCCACTCCTGCCAAAGAAAACAGGTAAAACATGTCTTCTGCCTACCCTTTTGTACTTCTGCAAAGCAAACTCCTGAGCAGCTGAATTTTGCTCCTGCTGCCACAGGCCAGGCAGCCTCTCTGGGACTGTGAAGGCTTCTTCCCTCCTCACTGCTAACTTTAGCACAGCTTGTTGATCTGCTGCTAATTTTGTACTTCGTTATTTATTTGTGTAACAGCTCTTAGTAAATCCCTGTAGCTAAATCCAACCACGTTTGCTGAGGACATTAAGAAAAGTTCTAGGGGTTTCCTGTGCAAACACAGTTTTATAAACACACATCCCACACTGATGACAGACCCTTTCTACTGATTCACTAGGAAAAAACAACCTGCATTTCTTTCCCCTTTAACTTTCCCTCCTTCCCACGTCAATCATCCTCACAGGTCTTTGTAAGTGTGGCATGATGGCAGCCCAGTCACATCCACCCAGCAGTGTCCTTAGTGGGGCTTATCTGAACAGGAAACCAGGATGAGCAGAGAGCTGAACATGCAGTCCGTGTTATTACGGTAAGGAAATTGAATCAATAAGAGATAGGAATCGTGCAAGGAGTTGCAGCACACAGCCTGGAGTGGCAGGAAACGGGGCAAGCTGCCGCTCTGTGTAAGCACAGTGTCAACTGAGGCTGGCCCAGGCTCGCTGCTGGACACCTCCCGCTGGCCGGGAGAGGCTACAGAGATCCCCCTGCCAGCCGTGTGCTGTCACAAAGCCCCGGTAAGAGCCCACCGAGGCCCCGCACGGGCAGGAAAGCCGCGGGCTGGGTCCTGCCGCCGCTTCCCGGCCGCAGAGGCGGAGCAGGAGCTCCCTCTACCGCCCGCTGCGCTCCCGGCTGCACATCTGGGCACATCTGCACGGCCAGCGCGGGCGGTGCCTACCCACGCCCGGCCAGCCCTACCCTGCTGGGAGGGTCCAGTGCCTAAGCTGCTCCCACACACCCACCGCCTGCACCCCACAGCCCCTCTGCCCTCACTCTGCACGCTGCCCCCGGGCTGCAGCCGGCTGCCGCAGTCTCCAGGACACTCTGGAATCCCTGAATCTGCCTAGGGAGAGAGAAAAGCTGCCCATAACCTCCCCCAGTGGTTATGATCCATATCTGACTCTGGGCTTCACTCCAATAGAGAAGCTAACTGATCCCAGCTTTGCTAGGATGGGAGGGCAAGGGCAGCTCCAAAAGCTGGGCCTGAATCACTTCCTCATGAAGAAAAGGTAAAGTTCAGGGAGTTTTATCAGTCCGGCCTTAGTGGCTCCAGCTGCCCACTGAGCCCTTTATCAAGCCTTATATCTGGGCCTGTGCTAGGAAAACAGCATAACAACCAGCAGAGAGTTCTGCACACACCATGAGGAGCAGGAAACAAGAGGTCTCAGGATAGAGATGGGTTACTGCTGGAGCTAGCTGAGCATCAGGATCAATCATCTCCAACATTTTAGCAGGGGCACCAGAAATCCAAGCTAGGCATAAGTTTCCTGCTGGTAGAGAAGAGGAATAAAGAGGTGCTGTCACCTGCTGGCATTGCAGAAACTGGCACAGGATTAGGACAAGGCTGCATGCTTGAGAAGCAGAACAGCCTCTGCTCTGTACCTAAAAGAGAGAAATGGACCAGTCCAAAACGCACTGGCAACCACAAGCTGGCCAGTGAAACCAGGGTACATCAGGCTCTGCCAGGAAAGGGAGAAGCAGCTGTCCCACTGAGCAGATCTCAGTGAGATCTCACCTGAGGCCTCCAGATCATGCTGCCCTGCTTAAATCCAGGAGACCAGTTCTGGTGCCAGACATACTCACCAAGCCATGAGCCAGGTTTCACTGCGACTCCACAGGCACCTACAGACAGGGGCCAATCCACAACAGACAAATCACTTCATGCCTCCAACTCCCAGCCGTGTTACTCTGGAGAAAGGAGGCTGGCAAGGCTGACTGCTGAGAAGTTTGTTTCCCAGAGAGGCACATGGCAGTAAGGCAGCCACCCACACTAAGGGGTGACTACAAGGGATGTGCACACCATAGTGGCATGGGGGTCCTCCCACTCCAGGAGACACAATACCACCAGCCTGGGTTGGGCTGTTGCACCATCATGGGGCAGTCAGTCCATCCTGCTGTGGAGTGCAAGAATCCTCCTGCAGGAGCTGTGCACACCCTCCAGACAGCCAAGCACTGCTGCATAGTATGGGTCTCTCATCATGGGTGCATAACCTGAGGGCCAGCACTAGGAAAGGACTTGTTTAAAGAAAAGCAGTGGTAGAATTTACCAGAAAAGTGTCTGTATGAAAAATGTTAGGGTTACACTTCTAGTTTCATCTTGGCAGAGTTCAGCGAATATGAAATACAGGATTTATGAGCAATAAAAGTTACAGCAGGACTAGAGGACACTTCCAAGGAATGCTCTGCAGCAGCACCTCAGGACAGGAGAGTCAAGTTACCTGGAATCTCTGAATTTAACACCCCTCCAGTTTTCAGACACCTGTTTAATGCAAAGGAAAGCCAAACCTCGCATAAACTACACTGGTTGTGGATTTGGGAGGCAGAACCATTTCCCTGGAAGAAGGAACTTTCGGACGTGGATGCACTAGAACCCCTGCAGGCTCTCCATTCCTGCTCTCAAGACCCAGCAGCAGCAGGCCAACCTTCTCTCCTGATCGGGAACCAATCGAGATACAAGCACACGTGGTCCTTGCGTCGAGATGTTGAAGCAGCACCAACAGGGCCTGCAGGAGGGCAGCACTGCTTAGAGCAACTGCTCCTCTCCAGCACAGGTGGTGTGCCAGAGGTGCTCCCAGGCCACGCTGCTGCCCAGTCCCAGCTGAGACTCGCCGGGCTGCACCAGGACAGCTCCCCGCAGGCACCAGCGGCGGGGACACACAACGAGCCCCGCAAGACTCCCGAGACTGGGGAGCAGGGGGCGCTGCTCCAGCAGAAAGCGGGAGCGAGCCGCTCTGCTGCGAGCCGCACACGGGCCGCTAGTTGAGGGAGCTCCTTCCCGCCGGCCTGCGGCTCCCAGCGGGAAGAGCACCCGGGACACGCCGGCAGACCCCACTCGCTCCCCGCGGGCCCGGCCCGCCCCTCGGCCCCCGCGCACCTGGTGGCGGAAGGCGGCGCCGCGCAGCAGGTCCCGCAGCAGCCCGAGCCCGATGTCGCGGCTGGCGCCCTCGGTGACGAGGTGGAGGTGCAGCACGTCGGCGGCGCCCAGGCGGCCGTGCCGCAGCAGCGAGCGCAGCGCCGCCTGCGCCTTGTCGCGGAGCGCGGGGCTGCGCTCCGCCTTGGTGAACATGAACAGGAGGTGCAGCCCGCGGGGCCCCGGGCCGGCCGGGGCGGGCGGCGTGGCGCGCAGGCGGCGGGTGGCGCTGGAGAAGGTCTCGCCGCCGCCGCCCAGGTAGTAGAAGGCGCAGACGGCCACGGCCGCGGCCGCCGCCAGGGCCGCGGGCTGCGGGCAGCGCGGGCAGCCCCGGCGCGCCGAGCCCCGCAGCGCCGCCATGGCGGGGCGGCACCGCCCCCGCCCGCCCGCCCGCAGCAGGGCGGGACCGCGGCCGGGCCCGCGCAGTGACACACTACACACACCGCAGCCAAGTTTAGATACAAATCTACAGCCGTACATCATAACGCGAAGGAGGGCGGAGTATACAGTCTGTACAATTACAGCTTGGGGGGGGGGTGGGGGAAGGTTTTTTTTTTTTACATTTTACTGCTGGAATGCTTAAAAACGCCGAGTACAGAGGAATGCGCGGAGAAAAAAAAAGTTCATTACTTCGGAGAAAGTAACGTCTCTGCTTGAGGAAACGATGATTTCTTGGCGATTTCTGTCAAAACGTGGAAAACTTAGGCTCCTAACAGAAAAGTGAGTGGAATTTTTCCTCCTCTATCATCTCCTTCCATGGGAAGAGAAACAAGAAAATACTGTATGCAGAAAGATAAAGCAAGCATATGAAAGGTTATATACCAAAGTGGTACACTCATCCTTTTCCCCAGTAGTGCCTCTCCAGAGTTGACCCTGTTTTAAAACTGTGCCTCTGTGTAAGCACGGGAGCAAGGCATGTTGCGCAAGCCATAAACTCCAACTTGGGAAAAAGTGTCCATAATGAATGGGACAGAGATTGTAGCCTGAAAAATCGATTCTCAAAATACTTTGTGTGTTGAAGAATCAGAATAATTAGCTAAGTCCTTCTAACACTGTAAAAATATCATGTCCTTTGTACTTACATATTATTATTTGTAGTTTCATCAAAGGGTCATTTCATAGTCACTGTGTTATTTGAGATTATCAAGTTGAAGCAGCAGAGGTAACATCCACAATTTAAAACAGATGGCTGCAGAGAAGCACCGAAGTCCTGGAAACATGACCTCAACCCTCCGCTTGTTCTAGTTCTCACCTTTTTAGTTTAGTGCTACAAAATTTATGCTCTATCCAGGAGACCTAGTAATTTGGACAACATGTGTACTGATGTCATAATGCAAAACAGGAGAAACTTCCTCTTGTACAAGGATTTGCTGACAGCAGTTGGAAGGTCTGGTTGCATTTTCTAAAACTATTTCAGCTCAGTATACAAACAGGTAAAATATAAAACCCCACAGAGCAAAAAATGCAGTATTAATACAGGATCCTTTAGCAGTCTAACATTAAAATCCACAAATGGTACAATCCATAATCTCAAAAATCAGTGGAAAGACTGCCACTGATATCAGCAACTTCCTGAATCAGGTCCTAATGGGCAGAGGGGCTGAAGTCCACAATGCACTAATGAGAACCTGGAACACACATCCATCTGATTGCAATGTGGGCTGTTTGTGAAGGCGAAGAAATACCTCTACAATCCAAATACACCTTCATCCAAATTAATGTAAACAAATTCCAACTGTCTATCACAGACAGTAGCATAATTCAATATGGTAATTCAGAAATTTAAGTTTGTATGCACTGTACTGACACATAAAACATGAAACCTTATGAACAGTCAAAACAATTGATACTATTAATGAGCCACCACAGACACTTCTTTAATCAACATGCAATGGACACACATTACACCTCTGAAGTCAAGATGAATTAGAATGCAAGTTGAATTCCTCAACATTTGTTGTTCCAAGAGACTTTTGGAGCACATAGGAAAGATATTATACTATCCTTCAATGGGCTATCTAATATAGAAAATTACTAAAAATCCATATGAAGGATGGTTTTAAAATGTGTTGGGAATCTTCTGCTTTGTCCCTCACTACTATATTTCATACCTACAGAGGAACATGAACTGGAATTGAACCTTTCTATTGTCTGGTACAAAGTACAAGATGTTAACCCACAATGGAACCTTACTATCTACTATCACTTAGATTCCCCCCTTACTATCTACTATTTCACTTAGATTCCCCTTGGAATAGAAATGGAAGTTTCCTAATATTACTGAGTAGAATATTAACATGAGTCAAAACTCGATATGGAATCCAGATCTTCAGAGCTGTGGTGATAATCACACTGCTGAGGGCTGAAACCTGTGAGTCACAGAGGCCCTAGAACACAGAGCCTACCAGAGCCTGGTGAGACTGAGCCATCAAATTTAATGGTACATTCATTTCTGCTGATAAGCAACACGTTACCATTGCACCTGACCTGAAAAAAGTCCAATTTATACTGGACATCCTATCATACCCAAAAGGACAGGGGAACAAGGCTGAGGATCACAAGTTACACAGCTACTCCCTAAGCCATTAAAACTCCATCGCTCCTGACAAGTCACACCACCTGTCAGTCAGGTGGGATTCATCCTTTAGCACAGACAGACTGATACTGTTTCCCAGACAGATAAAGAGTTGGGAACACAATACATGATGTGTAGGGCTACAGGGAAGCAACTTCTTAGTCTAGAGAAGTCATCCTGGAGAATTTGTCACAGAGATTTTGTGGCCAGGGAGGAAATCACCAGTGAAGATTTGAAATACATCTCTCAGACCTGCTCTTCAGCAGCCTGGACTGAGACAGCAATTACACCACTAAGCTTTAGGCAGCTTTACATTCCAGCCAATCACACTACACACTGCCTGACAGCCAGGCTGAGAAAAGCAAACATTTAGAAAAACCTATGTCTAAGGTGGATATTATGCAGTTATATTATCACATTGTCCCATCTGTACACCAGGAGTCTTACTTTCTCTAAGACCTACTAAAACACCCATTTGCTGGTAAATACTGCTGATTAGGAAGTATATTATCAATTCATAGGCAGCTATCTAAAAACCAACTTACTAAAAATTACTGCTTACAGGTGATATCCTTAAGTTTCTTATTATTCAGACTAAATGTGCACTTTAAATGGGCAGAATTTGCTTTTCCTACCATAATTAGACCACATACAAAGCAAGAACTGTCTTGTAAGATTATTCTGCTTGGAAATAAAATCCACTGGACAATTCTACAACACTACTGATTTTGTAGCAATAATAATATGCAGACTATTACACATTTGATGCAAAATTATAAATGTTTGAAATACTTCTTAAAACTCAACATGCCAGAAAGTTTAACGTTACCATAGTTTACAGATCTCAATTTATCAGTTTTGCTTACCTTTCCATGGAGAAAAGCCAATTAGTTTCCTAAATACACTTAAACAGCAGGTTAACATAATGCCACAGCTTTCAGAATTACTGAAAACTGATTAATGAAAACTCACATTGATACTGTGTCACCTAAAAACTCTGCTTAAGTTGTCTCCATAGGGTAAACAAATAACAGGATAAAGAATTGCATCTGCTGATTTGAGGTTTAGGAGGATTGTTATCTAGGTATAAATAATCTGATATATAAGCATATATCTAGAGACGCCATCTATACATGCACGGGGCAGAGTGGGGCTCACAACTGCATAAAGCAAATTGTCTTTGCATAAAGCAAATTGTTGTGCACTCACAACACAGTTGTAGACTGTGATCATTCATTACTTTACAGAAATGTGCACTGAAATTCTAGCTTTTCTTGTGCTCACCTAAGTTTAGACAACACAAACATCCTTGCAAATTATACAAGGGCTACTGCTTCCTAATACAAAGGCTTGATTGCCCTAAACTTAGTGTGGCTGTAAGACATGAGACTTTTATACTAAGCTTAGGGCCTGTAATGAGAACAGCAAAAAGTAGAAATAGCCTTTCTACAACTATTCTACACAAACTTTGTTGGCTCAACATTTACTTTCATGTCTCAAATTTCAAGTTTTCATGTCAAAATACTACAAACAAACCCAACATTATGTCCAAAAGGATTGTTTATTTTCCATGAAAGGTTCCACATGCTCATTTAGAAGGATACTTGCTGCACTGAAAGTTTAAGAGGAAAAGAAAAAAAAGGAAAATGGACTGCTCTTAGGAATTTGGTCCCCAGGATATATCCCTTTGTGACTGACCTGCAGTCACCAGCATAAAGACCAGCCTGGTGCTAGAGCTCCCAGTGTGAAAGAGCTTGCAGAAGAGCAGGAGTTATCACATCTGTTACAGCCTACCTCTAACTACAGTCACCGCAGGAACAAGAGAATCTGTTGAGCTGCAGTCCCACAAATGGAAGGACAACTCAGTAAATCATTACCCAAATTCCCTTCCAAACAGTCCCAGAAAATGCAACCCAGACCTTCTTGTCAGAGGCACATTCTTTATGGTGACAGGGGGACAGAGGGCAGTGGATGACCCTGGGTGGCAAAGCTGCTGTGACCACCCTGCGGTCGGAGCCCGCAGCGCTCCAGCCGTGCTCTGCCACCCCCGAGTGCGAGCTGCAAACGTTGGGCGTGGAACAGGGGCTGCTCTGCACTCAGCTAGCAGGGACTCAGGCTTTGAAACATCTTCAGCTGCTGAGGTATATGTACTGTAGAACATAAACCAACTCATACACTTCCCCAGCTACCACAATCTAAAGCTACATTGGAGTGGTCATTTTATCCAAACTATCTAACAAAATGCATACAATTCATTCTGTTAAAGTAAAAAAAGACTTGCACTATAAGCTTCAGGTTCTTTTCCTTCTTGACACTTAAGACTTCTGGGAATCTGACTGCTGGAAGCGGTTTAACTTCTCTGGATTATTTGATGCCATTTGAGAAAAGTCACGAAAAATGTCCTGATAAATTTCATCTCCTAGGTAGAAAAGAGAAGAGAAACAGTTTTAAACATTTGTAATAGTCAACATCACCCACCATTGCACAAATGCCCTACTGTGCTATCAATTACTGCTTAACACTTAATTCATGTATGAATACTGCTTCTAGATGGAGTGATACTGATGTGAACTCTGAAGGACTGGTTACTTGCATGCATGTTCTGTAGAAGCAAATTAAACAAAGCCAAACTATACCTGAAATAGTACCTCACAGGCAGCCACACAGAGGAAAGTTCAGAGTTAGAAAGGAAAAGTTAAAGCACTTTAAAGCAACTTAAAAAGAAAAAATATTTATTAGCGATTAAAGGATAAAATCCTTGTTTGGGCAAGGAAATGCTAACCAAGATTTTCTACAGAAAAAAAGATTTATGACATAAATAAAAATTTACTTGGAAACAAAGATCAGAATTCTTACAGCCAAACAGAATTCTCCATGAAAGAAACAATCAGCAAGCAATAATATATATATTTAAAAAGAGCAGTCTTACATAGCTAAATTATTGTCCATAAATTATTTTTGTCTATTACTTCAGCAAAAATAGAATTTCTACATTCACTTCATCTACATCTTTCATTACATTTTTCAGTTTGATCTATAAGAACAATGATACTTCCCCTAAAAATCTTTTCTTTTTCTTTAAATCTTCACCCTTTGTGCTTAAACACAACCCTACTACTAAAACATATTCCAAAATGTGTTCCTCCCCCTCCCTGTCTACACAGGAAAACACATTCAGGAGTGATTATTTCTTGAGTCACTGCCAAGTCATTCTTTTGCCACTTTAAAATGGACTTTTTCATTCATTCTCACATTTTTTCATCTACTGGAGAATTTTGGGCCTTGAGCTCAAGTTCTGTTTTAAAACATGAACCATACCCTTTAATCTTCAAAAGGAATTAAATGCATCAAACATTGGGTTGGGCCAGGAGCTATGTAGCCATTCAAATGTTAGTCTTCCCAACACAATGGCCACACACGACACAAGATCCCAGCACTACTGTTTCTTGCTGACAGCTTGATTAATAGCATGACAAAAGAAATCAACCCCAAATCTCTCTCACTGTGTATGTCGAATATGAAGATTTTTTTTTTTTTTCCTAACATGATTGTGGAAGAAAATAATGCTGTTGTGCTTAAAAGTTTGCACTACTGAGAAAAGTTACATTGTTTTGGTTTTCTATTTTTTTTATGCACATTTCCAATGTCAAAACTATCATTCTTTTGGAGATGAGACTCCATTCTTTTAAAAACACTTTCACAAATAATAACTGACCTTCCAGAAATATTTAACAGGGCAGTAACTCAATTTTTCCCAGACTTTAAAATATTAATACATTCAATACTGCTCTATTAGGAAAAGTCAGTTCTAGAGAAATTCTCTTTTGGTTTTCAGATTTCATTTCAAGTATTTCATTTCAAGTCCCTGCCCATGGCAGGGGGGTTGGAACTAGATGATCTTTAAGGTCCCTTTCAACCCAAACCATTCAGTAACTCTGTGTTCTAGAGATGAAGCAGGCACAGGACAGGTTTTATTGTAACAGCTTGTGAGAACTTCTTCCTCTGGGAGACCAGCACAGAATGGAGCTGTAACATTTACCAAAAGAATAGCTACAAAGGGCAAAAGCAGAATTAAACTTCTGTGACAAAAGCAATGATGCTTTTAATACAGAAGTGGGCTCCACTGGTGAATGAGAACTGCAGTTCAAATTGCCACATTTGGTTCTTTCAAATTAAGTTGAAAGAAGAAAAAGCTATTTTTGGAAGATAGATTGTGGCTCTGGCTTTGTCGCTATTACATAACAAAAATATTACATACAAAAATAGACTAAAATAAAGTGCCCCTTTAATTTGTACGTTGCATTAATATGCTTAATACTGTAAACCTTATAATTATTTTTAAATTCTACTTTAAAATTGAATTCTGGAAGTTCCCTTTCCAAGCAATGTTTTCCCTAAAGTGCAGATTATATGTACAAAAATACTGTAACACTGCTTTACCATTTCACACCAGAGTAACTCAAAAGGCACACATCATACATTCAAGAAAAGGTAGGAAGAAAAAGTAGCAATGCTAATATCAAAGAGTTAGCAAGACATAGTGTAGCACCAGGAGATGAGCACTCAAGTATTATACAGAAACAGTACCATGGTGTAATATGGCTTCTACACCAGAAATAACTTTTTAAAGCTGGTTTCAGCTAGCTCCCATTCCAGGAATGTTTTGGAAGACCAACTGTACCTTGCAAAGCAATATATCCATTCTCTCAGTAGCTCAAACCAGCCATATATATTTAAATTATAAATTTTGATGCCATTAGCTACATGAGCAATTGTTTATCAGCTGCATTGCCAGAGCTGGGAAGTAGGCAGTTGGCTTCACTCTGATGACAACAAACTCATACAATGATATTTACCCTCACACAGCTACCAGCAAATATACAATTATCTTGCAAATCCTTATTTTCTTCTAGAATCATAATTTTGGAACACTGGAGTTCTAAAGTAAGGGCAGTGCAGGTAAGTTAACATGTATAAGCAGTGAAAAAGACCTGCATCCCTTAAAACCACAGAAAGGTGTGACACCTCATGACAGCAGACAGGTTCTTACACTGACACAACCCTTCTATAGCAGAAAAAGCATTCAAAACACTCAAATATTAACTCCAACTTTTAAAAGAAACTTCAACAAGTACCAGAGTGAAGGGTGCAGAGCTGTGCTATCCAAAGATACCGTAAGTTCTCTGGCTGAGACTCTGTGCTCCAGCTAGTGGCATTAATTTCAGAAGTTATTCTAATGAAAGCCTGCCCCTGATTTTGGTCAAGCTCTGCCTGTTGTGGCAAATCTACTCTTTATTGTCAATCTCACCTTACCAGCTGTAAAGTATCTGGATCAGATTGCATCAGCTGCAGTCTCTAGATTCTACAGCTCCAATCTGGTAACATCTCCCCTGCCCAATCCTCATGAGTCAGTGGAAAACACATGAGGGCTTTATAGGAGTGAACTGAGAGTACTCAGCACTCAACCTCAAAAATAAGGTTCATCTTTCACTTCTGCCAGGAATAGCAGGGTATTTTCAGCTGTCTAACTTCACAATCAAGTGCGCCTTCATTATTGGTACTTGCATGATATTATATTACCTTCCTATGGAAGCAAATATCACATCAGAACACGGTGTAAATTAGATCTGAGTGCCTGAGAATAAAGTCGCACATATGCATTAAATATAATTTGTTACTTTCTTGCTGGAGTTGGCTCAAGTATCTGCCAGCTTCTATTTTTTTTAACCAAACAGAAAGAAACTCTGCATACAAAAATACATAGTTAAGAATGACTGCTTTGTTTCTTATTAGTATCTTAACAAATAAAAATATTTAAAAATAAAATTTAAGGAAATAATACTTTCCTATTTTTGTCTGGAGGCAGTTTGAAATATCTGATGTACATTTTTTACACTGGTGTGCAAGCATTTTTTTCTTAAGAAAGAAAAAGCAGACCATTCCACAGGAAGGAGAATGGTGTCTTGGAATAAGATGAACTCTTCAACAGTCTCTAAGCAAGCTGAGTCAGAAAGCTGCTACTAAATAATGTCAGGTAAATCCTAACATGACACAAATGTCAATGGAACAGCAATAGGAGAAAACTGTGGACAGCTACTAGCAAAATAGGGTGGTCATGGCTGTAGTAACACACTGCTATAATGATGCTCTTTAAACAGTCTCCTTTTAGGTTCCCTAAGTACTCTGACGAAGTCACACCACTGAATTTCTATGAAGCTTTAGAATGTGTTGGTTTATAAAAAACATTATTGTATGAAGCAATCTTAAATTTCCCTCAGACACTAAGAATCTAACTGCAAACTGATAAATTCCTGTATACACTTCTTATACTGCATTTCAGTGTGGTTATTAGAAGAGTATTGACCTGGCTGCCCATAGAGTCCTTCTGATTCACGCATTTCTTCATTCATCCTTGCTAAACGCAACCTGCCATTCAGAAAACAAAAGGAACAACGTCATCTTTAAAGCACAAAAAACACTACAATGCAAGACCTGCAACACTCTCCTGAATCTCACATCAAAGAGGTGAGATAGATAGAGTATTTTGACTTTTCTTTTGTTCTCCCCTGTTTTTATGTACGGGAATTTTGACATTTCTTTTATTTTTAACTTGGAGCAAAATCTAAGTTATCAAGTCAGAAAACAGAATGTACAACTTACAGTGTTACAATATCTGCATTTGCAGCTTCCACTGCTATACTCAATGGATCTTTCCCGTCTTCATCAGTGGCATGCTGGTTTGCTCCTCGTTTTAGGAATAAGCACACTTGTCTGTTTAGAAAAAAAACATTGAATAATATTTTTGACAATAAAGGAAGAAAGCTAATAAAGTCAAGCTAGATACAATAGATTTAGCTTAAATCATCAAAAGTCTCATATATATCAAAATAGTGCAGTTTATCTACAACATGTTAACAGGGTAGTAAGCAAACAATTTCTTTAACCCACACGAGAAAACACATATGTTTTGCTATTGGATGAGACGGCTAAATCAAAATATTATTTTCTTTCTCACAGCTAGAGCTTAAGAAAAACTTGTATCACCTGAAATAGTACTAAAATGTCAGAATATCTGGGGCCATGAAGAACCTTCCCATGAACAACTACAGTAAAGGATGGCCATGTACAAATTGTGGGGCAGTGAGTTACCCAGTGTGTCCTAGAACTGTGGCATGGTGCAGGGGCCCCCTTCCATTCATGTCTCTGATGTTCACGTTGGCCCCATTCTGCAGCAAAAATTCACAAGTAACCAGTGAACCCTATGGAATCAAAACAAAGAAACAACTCAGCACCAGATCTCTAGAATTATACCACACTTTTTCTGCCTTCTCACCACTGAGCCACCCAGTAAATGAAACAAAAGGGAGTTGCTTCCAACTTTAAACAGAGAATTCATAAACATTCTACTAGACATAGAATTCCAAACAAAGCATTAACAGGAAAAAATATTCCAGAAACAACTCTGAAAGAACACTGTAAGCATAACTTCAGCATCACATTATCATTCATTAGGGAAGCAAGCAGCTCATAGTGACACAGAAATATCTTTATTTCCCTTGCTCTCCTCCCCCGTATCACTAGTGCTGTACATCACATACCCCTCGCACTGCCTGAATGAGTGGTGTTGCTTTGTTTTCTTCCATGTTGACCCAATTTACTTCAGCTCCATGAGCCAATGCTTCTGCCATGTGAGGAAGATTTTTCTCAAAGGCAGCTTGATACAACTGCAATCCTGGACTAGGCTGCTTGGAGTCACAGAAAACTGGAGACTCTTGCTTGTCTCCTTCTGAAAAGAAAAAAAATTGCTTACCTAATTCCTGTTTTAATAAGGTACCTCTTGGAAATCTGATCAAAACATCATTTCTCTGGCAATAGGTAGCTCAGCTTTTGCAGAATGCTATGTATTGTTGCCCCATTCTGCCAGGGGAATTCACAGATGCCTTTAGCCCCAGTATTCAGGCACAGTCTCTTCATAGAATTATTACTGCATTGAAAACCTTCTCTTCACATTACTGACATGTGTATATACTTCAATCTACATATTCCATGTAATTTATAAGAAATTATTTAAGGTCAGAGTGTGTTTTATTGTAAACTGCAAGATATGAATAAAACTCATTTTCTGCAAAGATGTAGTCATACAAATGTATTTTTATCTGAAACACCAGAGTATGAGGCTAATACTATTCTGACCTAATTTTTGTTAATAGATACCATTGTCATTTACCAATTACTTGCTGCGGCTATAATCTTTTGGACTAACGCACAGTTTTTCTCTTAATCTCAGTAATGGTTATATGGAGTGAAGTCTGGGAGATAAAGAGGTTTCTACATAGGAGCTTTTGTGAGTTACAGCACCATAAATATTTCTACAACATAATCAAAAAAGATCCAAGCCACATGCTGCCTATCCTCAATAACACCTGTGAACTACTGGATTTAAAACATACCTTATAAAAGAGCTTAATGTAGAAGAATAGGTCTGCTTTATAAACAAATGTTTTGGAAATTTTGAGAAGCCATACTCAATATATCTGTCAGAACAGCATGCTAAAATTAGCAAATAATTTAATTCATCAACTTATAGAACTTCTGAGTTGAAGGAACAATGTTTAAAGACTTCGTCAATTCCACAGAAATAAGAAACAGAAAAATGAAGCAAGAATGCACAAATAACACATAAAGGCCTACTATCTGTGACTCAAGAGGAATTCTACCTCTGTGGATTTATTTACTTATAAAAGGATCATGCATTTGGGATCAGCCTCATCTGACTGGGAAAAAACCATAGTTCTCTGAACCCATTTAGAAGGATTAAATGTCATTTTTGGTAGCAAGCCCAAAGAAAGATTGGTCAGGCAAATTTTACCCTTGCTAAAAGCATTTCAACCAGGATAGTAAACATGAATTGTATCACTAAGCATTAATCTTTTTTACAAAAAAAATTCTGCCAAGTGATTACATTTTCATCTTACAGTGCAAAGCCTAACACACCTGGTTCATACAAACTGTTGGCTGATATAGTAGAGGCAAGGTGTTCTCTGCTGTCATCAGTGCTTGGCTGGATCCCACTGTCACTGCTTCGGACTGTTTTGGGGAGAAACTGCAATTACTATGCAGAGCTGAAGCTACTTGCTCCTCACAGATACCATGACAATAAAGCAAGCTCTTATACTTGGTCCTGAATATAATTTTTAAAAAATGGTTGTTCTCATTCAGTATTCTTAATACATTCATAGAAAAATAAGAAGTCACATTTTGTAACCATAACATTTACAATTATAAAAATAACTGTAAAAGATAACTATAAATTTAAAAAAAATCAGGATAAGTAAAAAAGCTTAAATTATTTCATGAAAATACTAAGCAATGCAGCAGCCTGGAGACAAGAGACAGAAGCAGGGAGATGGCCACAACACACAATGGATCACTAGTGCAAACAGAGAACACGCCACAGCTGTAGTACTTACTACTACGGAGTTTTGAAGAGGTATCAAAGTAGGAGAAGAGTGAATCAAGCTCATCAGGACAGAACAGAGACTCCCGCCTTGCCTCGTCGCTACTTACAGCAACCGCTGGGACATGCAGGTTAGCAAAGCACAAAGCAGGCAGTAAGGAAGGGACAGGGCAGGAAAGAAAGTTATTGGAAAAACCAAGAAGGATGAAATTACTGAGGAAAGAAGGTGGTTAATATGATTCTGAGTTATAAGCATCCCCATTCCAAATCCTTCCCCATGTGAAAAAAAAATCACATCTCTGAAGAAGTCTTTTCTTCCCTACACTCTACACTAGGCTACAACCCATTAATAAAACAGATTCCATAGTCTCTGCATGAGGCAGAAGTCAATTAATATAAAAATATATTACCTTAAAAAGAATATAGGTAATACAGCTAAGGAGAGAAGTGTGTAAATACCTTTTTGGGATGCTGCACCTTGTTCCCTTGCCAAAAGAGATTTTTCAGGGCCACTGTGCCTTTTCTCTTCCTCACTTGGAGGCAAAACTTTTGTTCCAGGCTCAGGCAGAGGTACTGATGCAGCTTGCTTCTCTACAAACTTTCTTTCCACATATTTTGCTCTGATGTATGCCTCCTTCTCCTGCCTGTCATATACAAAATTCTTGGAGTTAGTAAGCTAATATTTTAGTATTTTCATGTATTAAAAAAATATCTATTTTTACTAAAGTCAGTAACCAAAACTGTAGCTTGGCATTGCACATAAGACACACCTATAGCACATTGTCAGAAAGATGCAAAGCACACTGTCACTTTAAGGATTCTTGATTAAATTTTACAATAAGGCTCAAAAGGAAGTAATTTTGTTAAGTTCACAAACATGTATTTACTTACAGACAGAGACTTTAGAAAGTGGTATGCAGAAGAAATAAGCATTAGTTACTCTATGTTACCCGTATTAAACCCTTATACATGTTCACATTGTTAATAAACATATATTTAGTTTCTCATGTAAATATAAATTGCAGCATTTGTTACGGGAACATTAAGATTACACAAGAAAACAATAAGCCCTAGGCAGGCACAGCAATCAGTTCCATATCACATATTGAAGTATTTTTCCTCGTAACCTGAAGCTATCAGCTTAAAACACAACAGCAGTTGTTCCAAACTGATAAAAGGGGCTGTAATTATTGCATTGAAACTGCTGAAAAGCAGTTACCACTAGAAAGAATATCTCACAAATTCCTACTTTGTTTATATTATCATCACTGTCTCCAAATTGCCAACACTGCATAAAATGCAGTTTTCTATACTAAAAACTGCTGGGCAGCAAGCATCACAGAACTGGAAAGGTAGTAAAAAAGCACGTTTTAAGAGACAGCCTATACAGCAGCACAAAGCACTGGGAATCTACCTTCAAACATAGATTAGCATCAGAGAAATAGAAGACAGTAGTAGTATAATTTGAAGGCTGTTGTAAAGCAGCAGAGCTCATGTACAATGTAGGTAGGAACAGGAGAAGATTCTGAGTTCAGGGAACAAAAGTCAAACGGAAGAACAAAATCACTGTAAACAAAATGAACAGACACAGGCTCCTTCCAGGAACACTCCCACACCAAGTCCAGCTGGCTGAGCTGGTACCCAGCAGAGAGGAAACAAAACCCACATGTCCAAAGTGATGCTCTCGAGCTGTCATCAAAAGGAGGGAGTGAGACCACAAAAAGAATAAATGAAGAGGAGAAGCAGAAAGGGACCAAGAGAAGGAATGCCCAATAAAGAGAGAGAGTGAGAAAAGGGAGAGAGCAAGACATAGTGGGGATACAGGAAAATGAGTACACAAAAGGAGTGTAACACAGTTAAGTGGCAGCGTCTTTTACAGGTGGAGGCTGAAGGAAGCAACAACAAAAGAAAGCAACAGGCACTGCTGGTAAAATACTACCTTTGACTTCCAGATTGTGGCTTCTTTACTCCCACTTTTTCCAACTTCGCTTCATATATTCTATTTATAACATCATTTCCCAATTCACACATAAGCTATAAAGCAAAATGAATAAATTCAAATACAGTTGCAAAAAGCTTTATCTACGTATTCAGTTGTTTTTAACATCACTCAGCCTGTATTTACAACTTAGTGTTTTCACTGGTAAAAGTACACTTACAGAAATAAGCATGGGTTTATACAATAATAATGAAACAACCAGTGAACAGAGAGACCAAATTCTGAGTAAGGTAAGAAAAAAAATCTAGTCACTTTTAAAGTACCTGAAAAAACAACCACCAGAATGACACCTGCAGGCCTCATTAACAAAGGTGTTTTTCCATCAGCTTTGCCAGGAGCTCTTCTTAGCCCCTTAGCAAAAGACAATTCAGTCAACTGTATTCCACCTTACCCAATGGACATTTTTGCTAAACCATAATCTGATACAACTATGGAAAAGAAACAGAGACAAAAGCCTACTTACAGGAGAATTTAACCCTATTGATTGCAATGAACAGACTTCTTGTTTCTAATACCAGGTAGAATACTAGAACTCTGGTATTTACATGAACAGTACAAGAGGTACAGTTTTTTTGGGTTTTTTTTTTTTTTTTTTTTTGGACTGGGCAAGGGGGTTGGTTGGTTGTTTTCTCAGCATGAACACATTGATAAAAAATTATTTAACCACAAAGCACGTTGTCTTTTGATTGTTCAGAATAGAAAAGCAATTTCTAAGTGGCAGAACATCACAGCTAGAAACAAGTGTTTGCATGAATTATCCAGTTGCATCCATGCATCCATGCATGAGTTCCTATTTCAGGATTTCAGTGTCACATGATTTTTATAACCACGGTTCAAGCTAGAAATTTGGCACACAAGAGCAGTTGCATGAGTATTTTTCTACAGACCAGAAGCCTCTCACTGTTAAGAGCTGACATTCAAATTTTTGAGTATGATAATGCTTTAGGTTGATATATCACTTCCAAAATTTTCAGCCCACTGAAACGACGTTATTGGTTTGTATACAGATTTGCCTTTTTATATATTGTAAGTATCAGATGAAACTTGCTACTCAGAGTGCACTTGGGAACCTGAAGGTGCTGTAAGTTGTTCTGAATTGCAAGTTTGTAGCACAAATTACTGTGAAGTATAAGAAAGTATGAATTAAAATAAACCAACACACAAGTATAAACATTTTCTGCTCAAAACTGCAAGACATACACTGGGTTCAAATGTATTTCTTGCATTGAACTTTCTGATGCAGAGGCTTTAGAACAACAATCTAAGTACCAAACAGAAACCTGTTTCAAAAACACTGTACCTTTAGTAGTTCAGGTTCCCATGAATCCAACGTTAAAGATCTTACTTTTGAAAAGTGGACTCCCAAGCTCCTAAACAACATGGAAAAAATCATTAACTTGTTACACCTTACCTCAGACAGATTTACCATTAATTTATGCAAATAAAGCAGTTACCTTAATTCTATTTACAAACAAGGGTCTCTAATTTTCTTTAAATATACCTTAGAAGAGGCAAACACCACCCTCGCTAATTAAGCCAATGCACAAATGAACTGCAGTTGTGAGTGTCCCCAACCTGTGTATCCCAGAGCACTCGATGCACAGTGTGATTCCCAGGTTGATGCTGGCCCAGCGAGGATCTGCCAAACCACAGTCACAGCAGGCAGCATTACCAGCAATGCACTGGACTCGCTGCAGAGCACTCTCTCCTTTCAACAGCTTCTCTTTTGTCTCACTCCCAGATTCTAGGCTCCCAGTAGAAGGGGATGACTTCTTTTCCTGTTTCTAAAAGAGAAAAGACACAAACAAACCCATTAAGAGACATGCTAAACTAAAGAAATTAAAGTCCCACAGATACTGACTGTACACTAAAATACAAGAAAAGTCTTTTCTACCAAGGTCAAGGAAAGCCACAGAATTAAAAAATGTTTAGGTTTTTAGAAGATATATAAAACTGAATATAAGAATATCCTATGATATTTAGTCACACTAGAGAGAAATCTCAAAAAACCATACAGGCCATAGTGATATTAACATGATGAAGTGAAAGACAGATGAGATACAATTCATAGCCTTCAAAATTTAATTGTATTTCCACTGGAAGACAAACAATGGTTTGTTTCTTTCCTTCTCTCTCATTAAAAGAGGCTTTATGTATTTAGAATTTTCAGGATCTAAAGGGAGGTTGTTGTTTGGTGGATTGTTAAACTCACCTCAGATTCATCCCCTTTTTCTCTATATGCTGTGGCAATACTGGTCTGAACAGCCTTAATCCATGCCTGCCGCAGCTTTTCTGAGTCGGCCTGAAGCATGCAGCTCCTGTGACAAATCACAAAGTACTCAGAGACAGTGGCCAAGCAGCTGACATCCAACAACTCATTGCTCAGGGGTCTGTTTTCATGGAGCAAGATTCTTGCTATCACAAGTTTAGTAGGCATCACGTAATAAAAACATTTATTTTAAGATAACAAAGCAGCTGAGCCTTTGTGAGCTGCAAACTCCTTATTTCAAAATTATCTGTAGGTAATGCTAATAGATACAGAAATGGCTCTTCCAGAAACACTGACAATGACTTAGCTTTCTTACTCCAAATTTTTCTTTTTTATGTCTTCAAATGCATTTTACACCCATGACACAAGACACAGATATCAGTCCTTGAAAACACACTTTCATTCACTGAGATCAAGACAGAGTAACTTTAAAGCTCTCTGACAAAGAATGAACTACTTTTCTCATCAACAGTAAAAGAAGCAGGTCATGAAGCATAAAACTGTTCCAACACTTATGGGTTGAAAAAGCACAGGCAAGCAAGAGCAAAATGCTGTGGCTCACATGTGGGAATGCAAACATCAGGATGGACAGCAATCTACTCAGAAGAGAAATGTAAGGAGCAGTGGAGAGCGTAGATAACCTCCAAACCTAAAAGCAAGTTGACCTCATATCGAAAACTTAAATAATAACTTCACATCTCACAATCACTAACGAAGAATCCAAGTCCTGCCCTTGCTGTGGCAGGATGCCAAAATTTCCCAAGTACAGCCCCCATGCACTGCTGGAGCTGAAGAATAATTTTATTTGGTAGTGTCATTTAGTGCATTCTGAAATAGAATTTATCATCACTGAGACAACAACTTATTTATGTGTTTCTCTCTCATTGCACCAATCAAATGTGGAGAAACTGAGACCTATTTTCTATATTACTAAGTAGCTGATAGTATCAGCTACTACTAAGCCATGGCAGAGCTCTGCGCCACAAGCCATTTATGCAAAAAGCACAGGAATGCATGTTTATTTTAATGCCAAAAGTAAACTAAATACCAGGGACACTTCTCACAGCATCACTTACTCTCAGCCAAAATTTCAGAGAGAATTTTTCAGATACTTTCCCTGTTTTGATCTATCCCAAGAGAAATGTTAATCTTACATTTTAAAGCAACCACATGCAATGATTCTTATTTTTAAATTAACATACTCAGTTGCTTCTCCTTACTTTGTTGGAGAAACCACCTCAAAACAGAAACGTCTTTCTATGTCTTCACAGTGTTTAACTGTGCAGAGCCGCAAGTCTTCAACAACTACTGTGGGATTATCCTAAGAGATAAAAATTAACAAGAAAGTCACAGAGAAAAAATAATATAGTTGATAATAAGATAATAATTCAATCCTGAACCATTAATCATTGAATTCTATTTGCCTGGTTACACTAATTTTTTCCTTCAAAACTAAAATTTGAACTCAGTGGATTTGGAGATCTACAATCCAATCTACTGAATAATCAACACATTAAATTTAAACATTATTTAAGCTACAAAGATACTCTAAGAAATGCAATTAACTCACTATTAAATCAGTAAAGTTATACTTAAATCAGCAGTATTTTAAGTGCCACATAAAAAAACCCAGAAACTGAATGCAGTGGTTTTGAAAATTTGATTCAATTCGTAAGAATTCCATTCTGAGCTATCAGCATTTTAAAGGTCCAGTTAAAAAAAAGAGCAACAAGAATTCACAAACACAGAATGCCCATCCAAACATGTTCAAACAAACTCAACTGTGTGTTTCCTTTCCAACCACAGAAATGAAGCTCCTTGATTTGACAGCATCAGATAGCAAGGAACAGCCTCTGATCCCAGTCTGTTTGCAGTGAGGAGGAGTTAATTGCCATAAGCTCTTTCCTCTTTTTTTCCCCACCATCTCCATACAGTTTCTGTTTTTTTCCAACCTGAAGAACAGCTACAGCTCCTTGGTGTAAAAGCAGATTCTAGAACAGCCAACAAAGGAGCAAGGGCCCAAAACCTGACTGAAAAGGTTTCTATGGCTTGGGGCAGAGCTGAACTTGCTGATTTAACATGAAACAGCTGCACTTCCCACCAGCAACGAGGCAGATAATGACTGCTGAGCCACTGTGCATTTTCAACACTAAATACGTGTATATAGCTGCCCTGACTGCTTTGTAACAAGCTTTTGTGCTTTTTTTCCCCCAGTTGCTGAACTGGGTGTATGAACCAGTAAGTAACTGGTGGGAGCAAGTCCTGAAAGAATTAAACACAACTGCTCAGAGAACAGCATGGAATATTTGACTGCCAGCAAGTAAGCACAAGCCCTTTGGGACCAACAACTTTTAAAACTCTAACTAGGTTACAAAATCCACAGCAAATAGAGTATGTGCTTACAATCAGTGCACAGGAATCTCTGAATCTGTCAGTGTAGCTATTAGACTCATTTTACAAAGAGAGAAACTAATTTAGAAAAAAGCAGTAGGTTGTTGAAGATCACCCGGGAGGCACATCAGCAGTTTCCCCAATCAATCAGGAAAATCATCACCCAAACCCCAAAGCCAGTTTTCAACTCCTACCTTAAACTTCTTCTGGTACACAAGTTGGTTATTTTGTATTGAGAACCAGCGCCTATTCAAATGAAGAGACAGCCAGAGAATACATAACTGATTTTACAGTGCTTATGTGACTGAGATGTGCTAACATACAGTCTACAAAGAGACTGCATAAAAGAATTCAGGAAAGTAATACTGCAGTCAATTTTGGCAAATATTTCATGAGAATAATGAACAAAGGGGAAGCAGAGACAAAACAGAAAAGAAAGCAAGGTTCAAATAATTTGAGTCATAAACAAACACATTCATGTTATGACAACATTAGTTAAGCTATCACACAAAACATTTTCATTTTAAATAACATTTCCTTCAGTATTTTAGCAGCAAGTTACAATTTTAAGTAGTTGTTTGATAAACAAATTCAGATAGTTTGAATAACAAAAATACTTACACCCATGTAAACTAATCCTGAAATAATTTTGGGAGTAGAACTAACTTACTAAAGCACTAAAAATGCTTCGGTGATGCTATCCCATGCAGGTTTCATATCTGTCTACATTGGGCATGTCTGAAATAAAAACACTGCATATAAAAACTAAAAAAAAAAATCCAATTAAAACCTTTTAAGTAGGATCCTAAATTAAGCCTCAGTTTTGATGGAAGATCAAATAAATCAAATAAAAGATTTAATGAAGGGATCCTGTAAAATCCAAAAGATAATATAATGTTTAAAAAATCCTCTGAACTGTATCCTTCCTTGTCAAACTCACTGTTCACACAGGATATATCTCAGAGAATGGAAAAAGCACTCACATTTTAGAAAAAAACCCTCTCAGATCTGTAACAATGATGTTTGATCAGACCACTGAATGAAAAAAACCCCATTAGATATAACCATGCCTTTCTAGCGCTTCCAAGGATGCACAAAATAAAAGCTAACCAATTATCACAGTTTCATTTTCACTGACAAAAATGAAGGGAATGTAAACGACAATTGAGTGAAATTTACACCTTGTTTTGTTCGGGCTTATAATGCAAACCTGTGTTTACCACAGAATAATTCCTCATTTATCTCCAATACCCCACCTTTACCACACATCACTTTTTCCTGCACTACCAGTTAGTTTGAATGGTAACAGTACATAAAATATTGTGTTGCAACAGATCTTGTTATTCTCCACAGGCTGTTGAGCTTCAAGCTACAGTTTACTACAATTAGTAACAAGAGGGCCCCATGTATTTGTTCAACCACCACAAGCCATTCCTGGAAATAAGTGCACAAAGATGGTTAGGAAAAATTAATATATACAAAAAATGTTAGATCCAAAACAGAAAAACTAGTATTTATTAGAAAGGTTAGTGTTTCATAGACAGATGAGATTCTACCTTTTAACAATCTTTTCAAATGTTGTGCAGATATATTTAATTTAAAAAGCAACAACAGGATCTCCTGTCATTCTTGACTTTTTAAATTTATTAACAGCAGTAGTTTTAGTCACTGCTAATGAAAAGGTGTCATCTTTACCATCTATTTGCAGATGCAGTAAGTATGCCCCAAATATAAGGCAGGTTATTGCTAATATTCGTATAGAAAGCTAAACAAAAAAGCAGACTTGAAAAGGAAATAAACTCATGTCATTTTTCATGTGCTTTTTTTGAATGTAACACAAAATAGAACAACATGAAAAGCGGTGCCTAAGTGATAAAGGGAGTGGTAGAGGAGAAAAAAAAAGCAGCCTTGCCCCAAGACAATGAAAAATGGAGCAAATCCCTAGTAAGAGCCTTAGGAAGTGCAATTAACTTCATTAATGCAATGCTTCATTTGTTCTACAGCTAAATATTTCATGAGTTACTCTAGTAAACAAGCTCTAATCTCATCAGTTGGATATAAGTGAACACACAAATTGTAACACGAATTTGTGCCATCTTTAAAATCTAGTCTAGAAGGTTTAAAAGTATTTCAGTCCCTTTTTTTTCCCTAGTAGAGAAATTAAATCTGTTAAAGAAAAATTTTCAGTCCAGCTAGAAAAGATGCAGGTTTTGGTGCTTTTCTAAAATAAACTTTTACTAAATGAGATCAAGAATTTAGAATGTAGATCACACTTTAGCAGTAGGTGTCAGAGTTAATACATTTTGTTTTTTTCTTAACAAGATTAAAGTGTCAGACTGCCCTTCAAGGTGTCAGCACCACTGCAGCTTTATTCAGGCCAAAAACTTGGAGTTATTCCTCATTAACCAAATAACATCAAAAAACTCTACACTTTACTGTAGCAAACAGACTGCTGGGGGTCTATACCAGAATCAGCCAGGAACTTCTGAGGTACAATCTCTGTACTGAAGGTGCTGCTGTAGGGTAACCCACATCTACCAGGTTCTAAGAATAATTTAATAAATCTTCAGGCATCATGTGTGCAATAAGTACTGACTATTACCATATTTTCCTTAAATGTGTCATTCTATCAAAAGCAAGAGAGAAGCATGGTGAAGGAGAAAACATTCTTTGGAATATTACAGTAGTTTACACTGTTTTACTTCATAGTGGTTAAATACAGTTGTTCCTGTTTAGAAACGGAATACTTTCCCCCATGTATACCCACACAATTCAAAACTGTATTTATTAAATAGGAAACAATGAAAAATCTATAGAAAAAAGTCCAATTTCTGAGAACTGAGAGTAATACTGAAAAAAATATAAAACTTTAGTTTGACATAAAACTATGAATTGTGCTTTGTGATTCTCAGAAACAGTTTTCTCCTCTAGTTGCTACCAGCACACAATTAAAACAGAGTAATTAAGAAAGCACAACATTTAAAAGTACATGCCTATTCCCAATGCAGTTGATAAGACAAAAAAAAATATCTCATCAACAGCAATTGGGAAAAGGCAAGGCAATGATCTTATATACTCAGAAGTTTGAGTGCAGAAACTTGGCTTTAATTCCTTTTTTAGCTAAAAACTAGCTCAATCCTTCTAAATCTTTTAAAGGAATTGAGCAGCAGGTATACTGGCATCCCAGGCAGAATCCTTCTGTTATTTTCTTAGACTGAGTCACTTACACATCCATTGCAAGTAATCAAAATTAAATGCAGGGTTAATGAAGAGCTTTTTGCGTGCCAAGGAAACATTGGGAAGGTATAAAAGAAGCTGGTTGGTACCTGATGTGATCTGGCTTTTTCCTGTCATGTGAAAAAATGGGGTAGGATTAAAACATAAGGGAAAGGAGGAAAAGGGATGAAAAATGCAAAATGACCAAAATAAGAAAAGAATTAGCATGATCTGAAAATACAGCAGAATTAAAAAGGAATACATCCATTGCACCCAATCTATATGGAATCAAGCTAGTGGTCTGACAAATGCTTTTCTCCCTACACACATTTATTATTTCTTTGTGATATGGACTTATTTTTCATTTGAATTTCTGGGAACCAAAAGAGCTTTCCAGCTACTGTTCCATAATAAATGCACCTAACTCTTGTCCTGATGCCTTAAGAAACCTGGTGTACAATAAGGTGTATCATTTACCAACAGACAGACGTACATTCTAAACACAGGTGTCCATACCTGTTACTCTAAGACTTTGCAGTACAAGGATATAATTTTGATTCCACTGCACAGTATTATCTGAAATACTTGGGTGCATTATGTCCTTTTAGTCATAACAAAGAGAGATTACAAAAGCTCCATTTCTTTCAAAACATAGTGACACTGAATTGCAAATAACTCAGGGTTTACTTTGCAGCCTGCTCAAACACTTATTTGTTTCTAAAGCCAGTGTCACACAGAAGTGTCCCAGGAAAGGAAACTTGATGCAAAAGCCCAAATAATTAAAGTCTTGAGATGATGAAACATGAGCTGCTAGGTGCCACAGGAAGAAATTTCATTATGCTAGCAAGACATTAGTTTGGATTGCAAACAAATTTTCATTCACCACAACAGATTTACCCCCTTCAAAGGGCTGTATTATAATCTTCTTTTTTTTTTTCTCCCCCCAGCAACCAGACTTTTCCCAGGATAATACCACTATGGGGTCTATGGATTCACTGACCAAGACATGTACACAGAAGCACCACATTTCTCTCATTTGTCAGCAATGATTCTGCTGTGTCAAACCCAGACAAAACCTATCATATCCTTATCTCTACTCTGTTGATTTTAATGTTGGTAAGTATCTGCTAATAGTGGCCATTAGAATGGGTTTTGGTGCCTTTCATTCACTCTTGAAGGAGTTCTTAAAAACGTCTAGAACAAACATAAGACCAACTGATACCAATGGGAGTAAAAGAGAAGCCTCCATTTAAAATCCACATTACTACTGACTGCATTTAGCAGTTAGCAAGGAAGACCAGTGCTGTCACCTTTGGCTCAGAACAGCAGGAAATTCCAGTATTTCTAGACAAATTCTTCTAGTTTTGCTTCAGCTGGTTGCACCCACCTTCCCCAAAGATGGGGATGTAATAAAGGAGCAAACTGCTAATCTGTAAGTATCTTGTCTGTCTTGACTTCAGCTCAGAATTCCCTAAAATAAAATACATAATTCTCTAAATGTTTCCTCCTTTGGTATTTTGTAAAACTTTACACACAAAACAGTTTAATGCAATGACAAAATCCTTTCTTGTACTTTAATTAGCAATAGGAAAAACTTTATAATCTCTAATATATTATAAACTTCAAGCAGTACAATTCCCCACAGCTGAAACAGTAACACTACACAAGTAAAACCTTCCATCACAGGAAATAGGCAATGACGACTTCTGTGCCCACAGTATAGCAAGCAATTACAAATGTATTCAGAAATAACAAAAATATTTCTTTATTAAAACATAGCAAAAATGGCAGACTAGATTCAGAAATTAAAAACTCTCTTCATTAAAGTCTTAAATGTATATTTTATGTATGATAAAAGTAGTTTAATAGCAATTAGTAATGGTTTGTGAATATGTGGAATACTAAATTTAAATGATTGATTCAATTTCAGAACTGTTTATAAATAGCATAGCCAATCCTATTTCTTGCCTTAAAGCATCCAATTTGACAATCTCAGTGAGATAAATTATCAAGGATCTAATACTAAAAAGGTTAAATGGTTTGCTTTATTAAATGCTCCCGTGAGAAACAGAAGAAAAAACTATAAGTAAATATCAATTATTTAATAAAAGTAGGCAGCTCTGACTCATTAACGAGCTGGTTATCTTTGCCCTCTTAAATTACTGCTTGGATATGCTTTTATTATACTTGTTCAAATCTGCAGCCTAATCTGTAGGAATGTCACTGTGTATCTTGATTTAATTACAACGTCTGCTTATTTACTTTGTGTCCATTTAAATTACCAAGACACAGAGGTTAGTTTTAATTGAATATTCTCTAATCACTTCAAGGTAAGATACATGTACAGTACTCCTAGGAATGAAGCCATGTGGAAGCAGACACTCCTGTCCTGCCCTCGCCTGTCACTGCCCTGATATTCAGAGTTTCACCATCAGTCAATCCAGCAGTGGCAAAAAGGACCCTTTAAGCCCCTTGAGAATCCAATAAAGGACAATCTCCTGCCCTATTACTGCAGATTTTTCTCAGTATGCTAACACTAACATTTTAATTTACACCAGGAAGGTGCTTTTGACGAACATGTCCCAGTTTCCTCCTTTCACCATCCTTTGATGCTTCATAGATTTATCTTGGAGAACTCTGAATTCTGTGTGCATGAAACTAACCCAGAAAGTACATTACAATTACAGATGAGTAATAAGGCCAAAGGACCAGACCAGAATCAGTCCAAAGCAAAATCCTTTGTACTAGTTGCCCATGACTTGCTAACATAGATACAGTCATATTGACTCCAGCGGCCCTTCCATCAGTCTATGGATTTAATGAAGTGATCCCAATTTCTTACAAGCTTGTGGTGTGCTGAGATGCCTAAGGAAGTACAGAATAAGTAAGACTGGAAGGGACCACCCACTCAAATGCACATTCTGTCCTTTGAAACACAGCAAATAGTTTAACAGAGGCAACATGGAAAAAATAGCAGAACATCGACAATAGAGAGCTATTTATCACAACAAATTACATCTAAAATTCAAGAACTGTATCCAACCACACTGTAAATGCTCCAGCATATATATTTCCTTGAAAAAAGCACACACCCTTGAAAATGTAAAAGAAATCCTGTTCAGGAAGAAAAATATTTAAATAGTAGTAAAATATACATTGTTAAAGATAAATGACTAACAATATATTTTGAATTCCCAAAAGGGTCATCAAAACTACTAAGCAAAAGCCACTGCACAGGACAGGAATTTTAAAGGATAACAATTGCATTGCTTATCTTTCATGAAAAATAACTTGAGTGCTTGACTGTGTTTCTCTGCTTCCACTGATTATACAGCTTCTATTTTACTCTGTCTTCTAACACTTTCCTAGCATGTGCTTTCACAAGGGAAAAGTTTGCAAACAACTAGTACAGAAAACAAGGGAAAATGGCTGTGAAGTGTCATCTCTAAGTTAACTAACAGAGTCACCCCAGTGTTCTGTCAAAACTATGGACTCAATGAGTTACAGAGATTATGAATCAGAAGAGAATTCAGATTAAAAAGCAGTATTTTTATAAGCAGCAAATAGAGGTTCTGAATAATTACCTGTTCCAAGTCTTGAAGGCATTGCTGGCTCGCTTGAATAAATAACCTTCCATAACAATGCCATTGGCTGCATCTACATTGTATTCTAGTTTAGCATCATCACTGGAATAATCCTAGTACAAAGGAAGAAGAAAAACACACTGCAGTTCAAATGAAACTTAAAATATGAGCAGTACTGTTGTCAAAGAGTAAATATCTAGGAATAAGGTTTTGCTTGCAGCACTTATTCATCAAACAATGACTCTCAGCCCCTGATGGCTTTTTTTTTAAAAGCAATTTTAAGCAATGAGAATGCTGAAGATTTTTACTTTACCTGCAACAAGGGGAATTTCTTGTTCAGGTATTGGTGACCTCTATAGCCAAATAGAGGGTAAACATTGCTGACAGAGCATCTGATGCTTCAACTGCCTGGTCAAATGGTCTCTCATATATGCCCAAGAAAGGGGATAGAAAAGCAGAGGAGAAGAAGCCATGAAAGTTAGGAGTCAAAACTGAGAAACATCTGCAGCCTGTTGCAGATATGTATAAAGTCAGTTGTGCTTTAGCATTTTCTTCAGCTCTGTCATGTTGCAGCTGAGCTGCATAGGAACTTAGAAGATAAGTAATCAAATAAAGATGATGCTATCAGTTAACTCTTGAGTAAAGCAAGCATGGTGCTGGCACTGATGACAAGACCTTGGCAGTAATTTTTTCTTTGTGATCTTGGGTAAGATTACAAAATTACAACTAGGATAAGAGAATATGCATTTCCATCAACCTAATAACAACTAAGCCCAGCTAATAACAATTAATAGCAGCTTTCTGAGCTTTAGAAAGGCTGACTGCTTCACATCTTTAGCAAAGGTAGGTTAGACTAATAATAATTGTAGCAATCATTTGCTTTCACATCTCATTGAGAACAGCATGGGCTCTTCCCAGGGAGGTAGAATTCAGATATTCAGAGAGTGGGAGGCTAACATCTACTAGGGGTGCATGCAAAAGCACACATGGAATGACATAATTTCTCACAACTTTGTCCAGAGCTGAAAATAATATACATGCTGTAATTTTATTTCACTGTTATTAAAATATATCTCCTTAAAGTAGACTAGCAACATATGGCTTCTTCCCTTTAACATAGGTGTAAGAGACACATTACTGAAAAATAAATTTCAGAAGAAAAATACCAAAAAAGTTAAATATTGAAAAGACAGAATATTTTGTAACATGACTTTCCTGAAACTTCAGTAGTTACTTTTCATAAATTGCTAACATCAGCTTTGTGTGAAAAGTATATCTGAAAGTCTCTGTTTTGTACTTTGCTTCTTAGGAATTTGTCTATACATAAAGGAAAAGAGGCAAGAATTATATATAAAAAAGTAGCTTCAACACCAACATGGTCATTATCCCCAGGAAATAGCCCAGGATGCACACAACTTTCGTGCTACACATGATGTTTACTCTTATACATGCAGATGGTTTGGTCCAATCCAAGGTTAATTACACATGATAGTGAAATGGTTACAAATATTAAAACGTACCCTTTAAGCTCCCCAGTCAACAAATTCTTTAAAATTACTCACTGTTTTCATCTATTACTAATCTGGATAGATTACCTAACGTTGAAATGTTAAATATAGGTTTTTATTATTGAATTGACAGACGATCAGTGCAAGAGTTCTGAAAGAAAATGGAACTATCATATCACTACCATACACTGATCTGAATAAACATACTAGTTATAAATAAAATCTTCACCAAAATAAAATCAAGTTTTTGTATTTATAATTCAGCAATTAATAACTTTGATTTTCTGCCTGTTTTCTAGAGCAGAACATGCTGAACATAAAAGGTTTCATGTAAGCTCTCGAAATAAAAAGAGAAGAAAACCACTATGCACAAATTTAGACACACTGATGTCACATTCTCTACATTCCCCAAAAACTGATAAATTACTCTAACTTACCAGATCCCAAACATAATGAAATCTGCTAAAGATTTGCATCTTCTTGCCTCAGTGATGCCTGCAACTCCTTGTCTAGTTAAAGACAACACACATTTCCTCAGTCTTTTCTGTCCAACCTACTATGTAATCACATTTTCCTCTGGGTTTGGAGAACTGCTGCAGAAAATGCAGCTGTCTTTTCCAATGTCTCCAGATCTATGCTTTGAAGCTGTATATGGATCATTTATCATGCCATACTCTCAGTCAGAATTATCTAAAATACTGAGCCTTCTCATGAAATTCATTTAGTGTCATTTTTAATTACTTCCCTGATTGAATTCCACTTTTACAGAGCAGAAAAAGACACCAGAGTATAGAGGCAAATGTCAAATATCTCCTTAACTGAACATGGCAGACTACCAGCTGGAGCAGGGAGGGAATAAGGCTTCCACATGCTTTATCCATAAAACTTTATTGACAAAGTTCGGATCAGTAAAAACAATCAGGGAAAAAAATAAAACCTCATTTTAACTCCACAGATAAAAGTAGAAAAAGATGCTAAATTAGCTGTGTTCTGATCTTAGTCTCTGCTATTCTACAATTTAAAAAATAGGACCAAAGCAGTCACATTATAGTTTATTTTTATCTTTGTGCATGGAAAAGTTTAATGAATCATGAAAAATAATCTGGGGTGGAGAAAAATCCACCCATATCTTTCCAGTGTCCTGCATAAGAGAATCACATGTTAATAAACTCAGTCACTGTATGTGATTCAGAATTGTGTATTCTGCCAGCAGGCACACAACTGAGAAAGACTTCATTTTAAACATAATTAAACTAATTAGGTGTCAGTTAGGACTAAAGTAGACTTCACCTAACCAGAATTTAAAAAATTTAGCCAGTATTGTGTAATTTTCACTGAAGTGCTAGATCACACATTTCATTCAGTTTTGAAAGAATAAACATCTATGGCTTCTCTTCTGACACTGATTTTTCACGGTTGGCTGCTACTGGAAGAGAAACACGTAGAAATGGGTTATGTAAGTGAAGCATACAGCATGCTTTCATGCCTTTTCTTTGCCCCATTTTCTTTAAATGTCTATAGGGTACAGCAAACCAGCTGGCAATGGAAAAACAACTTTCATCTCCAGAAATAATACTAATCTGGTGTGTCACAGAACACTTAATATTCTTGACAGTGTTTCAGTGAATGCATTCTTGTATGAACGTATCAATTCATCACACATACTTGATTTATTCCAGAGCATGTTTTCTGTTTCTCCATGTATGATTTTCTTGTTCCCAAAACAAAACCCTCCATTACTTTTCAGCAGCAGAGCTTTTGATTTACTTTCAAAATTGCTATCAGGCCATGAAAGCTATTCAAAGCATTTTACCAGTATATCTTAGGAACTATATTTTAACACTTAATGTGCAACCAATTTATTTTTTACTTGTTTACTTTTTTACTTTTATTTTTACCCAATGTAACCCAAATTAGTTTTTACTAATTACAGCTTTTTAAAAGTTTTTTAAAAAGGCAGTAAATGGGAGAGCATAAGTACTGAAGAAAACACTAACCTGAAAAATTAGGCCAGCATATAGTAAACAGGAGAAACTAATTGTGCAAAATCCCCATTTAGAAAGCTGCTCTCATTCCCTTTCCATTGGCAAGAGATGTTTGTCATGCTTAAGCTTAAATGTCCCTTGAGGAAGGGTTTAAAACAACAGACACCACCAGTAACAAGATTTACAGTCCAAGACAGAGGGAGAGAATGCGAGATTGTCATTGAGCAAACAAGTCACTTGAAATACAAGCACATCTTTGGTTTTGGAGACAGGAGGTAGGCTGTACAACTTCTCAACAGAGGCTCTGGTTTATGCCTGCTTTGTGATTGTGGTAGCAGCTGGTTTCCTATCACCTTGTTTACTCAAGATGTTAAAAATTTTCAAATCATTCTCACTCCAGCTGTTTCCTGAGCACTCCTTTGGAAGCAGATTTTTACTTTAATGGAAAAGGGATTTGAATACAACAAAAACTATCTGAATTTCAATGCAAATACTTTTCCTGTATCATCTCCCTTATTTTAGAACAAAATATTAGGTCTGACACAACACCAAAAAGCCATTAAGCTGTTTGCAGGTGCAACTGATTTTTAAAATATTTCTTAAACATGTTGCTACAGCAGTGAGCTGCAAACTGCTCAGAAAACAAGAGTCATGTCTAATGTATTGACGTTGTGACGCCCCTCTTTTAATATTAATCTTTCCTTATAAAAATATATTACAAAAAATTCCCAGAATGATCATGAAATTTCTAGATTAATTCACAGCATGTGTTGTTCCTGTTTAATACAGAAAAATATTTTCTTACACTGAAAAAAATAAAGTTAAGAAAAATGTTTCCTGTACATTTGCTGAGTAAATAGACCACAAAACTTATAAGCAATTAAAAAAAGTAAATCAGATTACCAGCTCTGCTAAAAAAGAAATCACACTGTATTGGCGACCAAGCCCTTCCATGACACTTTTAATAGCCTCTCCATCAACAGCCTAATTAAGTAGGACAATGATTATACAGAAAAGTGAGATGGGTTATTTAATTAGTGCAATTATTCTGCATGCATATGCACATATATGCAAACACAGGTAGTAGGTGGGTAGGTGTGTGCACGTATGCACTTACCTATACATTTCAGAAAAGGAACTGTTCTTTATCCACACAATGAAGGAAAGGCATCATTCTGAAGCATTAGATTAGAACTTCAGTATATTAAATACATATATACCTCATGGAATATTCAACACAATAAGCTTCAGAAGTTTCAAATGTTAAAAAACATGGAAGGATTTGGCATTGGAAGATTTGGAAACATAGCGGAAAGCAACATGACAAGACATGAGAAGAGAATTGGGAATAAAGTTGCCATCTGGGACAGGGTGACCAGATGACAAGAAGTGATAAAAAGATCCAGAGTCTAAGGCAGTTCTGAAATCCTGATGAGCTGGAAGCTAACTTGGCATGAAGATTGGGAAAAGCAAGTAGGAGGAGACAAAAACAGACAACATGATTTGAATAAGAAACTAAGAACACGATTGGACAAGCTGTAAGAGGACTCTCCAATAGAGCACAGTCTAGACATTATCAGCACAAAATGCGACAGTGATTTCACTGATAAGGGCAGGAGACAACACTTACAACTCAAAACACAAAACTTAGGAGGACAACATACAGTACATTCTGACTGCCCTGATTATATTTTAGAGACAGCATTAAATTGTCAAAGTTTACTTTTATTGTTGTCAAACCAACAATAAAAGTAACAGCTTTGTGCTTGTCACTCCTACTAGAAATCAAGAATATTTATATTACACACAGATATGGCTTATAGTTTCATGAAGTTTAAAAGTTTCAGTAATAATTGAAACTAGTAGAAGTAGTTTACCTGTAAAGCAGCCTTAAGCAGCATTTGAAGAAAAAACAAAGACTGTAAACACCATTGGCAACAGCAGTGACCATAATTCATGGTAACTAGTTATTATTTCTATGGCTAATTAAAAGATAAAGTTATTGCTCATAACTTACATCCTTCAGCAAGCACCACTGCTCTCTTAACAGAGAACCTCTCAACTAATGTACATTCCTGAAACTGAGCTTTCGAGGCCAAAAAACTTAAAATTTGACCTTCCACATTAATTCTCCAGTTCCACCTTTCCTATTTCTCCCCTTTCTTCCCCTTCCTTGCCTGTAGTTCTCTCCTGACTCCAAGCACAGCATGTCAGCTCTACCCTCATCATCACATCTGCTCAATTTCACAGCAATCCTAATGCTTCCCACCAACTACTAAAGGGATGACAAGATGCACTGATAAAAATGTTTTCAGCAACCAAATATGTTATATTTTCCCGTTAGTATTAATATTAGGTCATACTAAGGTGACCCAATTTATAATCTCAGCATGTTTTCATTCCTTAATTTATTCAGTTATCAGATTTCATTTATATTGGGTGGGATTTTTAAAAATTTATGCCACCTGAACATTTCCAGAACATATCTGAATGAGAGTAAGAAATATAGCATTACCTTTAAACTGGTATCTAATACCTTTCAAAAGTGCCTGTAGGTCACTACCAGAGAGTTCAGTAGAAATATTTTTAATTTCTAGCGTTATATCTGCGAAACCGATACTGATCTAGAGCTTCTGAAACATCCAAACAACAGAAGTCATTCCCCCAACATGAATTACCTAAACTTTTCTCAAGAAGTAAAAAGAATTATTGCACAAATCTTCCCCAAAACACTAATTAAACTTTCTCAATTTCATATCTGTGCACAGGTGAACCAGTACATTAGACACTCTTTACTAAAGTTTACTTTTGCTCTTCTTATGAACAGCAGCTGCCACACAAGCTCCAAGTGCTGCACTTGGATTTGGCAGAGTCCAAAGTGAAACTTATGGCTCTAGGGCTGTGCAGCACATAGACCTCTTCTACAAACACACAGCATAGAAAACAGAAACCTGTACAGCTTATTCAATTCAAGAGGTAAAAGGAATTAGGAGTGCTACTGAAATGCTAGAACCCAAGCATTCAAATAAATCCTGTTCTATTTATGTTTCAGTAAAAACTAAGCATAATATTTTGTTCAGTAACACAAAATTAATATCTGCAATCCAACCTTACACTTAATGACATATCAGTCTGTCTCTGCACTAAAAATACCATCCCTCGTAGTTCTGATGTAGAGATGCTGGGGAGAGATGCTACAGATTAAAAAAAAAGCACGTGCAGCCTGCCTTTTACATTCTGTGAAGTACCTTTTGTTGAATAGTGGAGTGCTTTTGCTCCATATCTCTCTTCTCCTTTGCAGCATCTACAGCCAACTGATCCAGCTGTAAAGAGAAACAAAAAATTGGATCTTTAAATTATCATAAGAAATTTGGCTCAGTAGATTTCACAATGATGACAAAAAAAAAAAGAATGAACACATTATGTCTAGACATTGCAAGACTTATTTCATTTGCATAGTATAATTACTTCTTTGTCACGAATTGTTTACCTTGAATAACCACTGAAGCCTCGTTTAAAGCACTGCTCTGCCACCCTGAATTAACCTCTACAAAGGTGTACATTTCTTGTAAGCATTAGGAGAACTGTTTCAAAGAATAGCATGGTGCCAAGCATATGCGACTCTGTACCGCATTGGTGCTCAGTCTCCCAAGAGGATGACTCATGCTTTAGCTGCTCTTGCTGGCCTATGCAGCAGCACTGGCAGGAGCAGCAAAAACTAGAAGGAGCAAATGCTACGGATTTTTTCCCCCACAAAGTGAAAGAACTGTCTCAACCAGGATTTCGTGTCAATAGTTTTGATCAGCTGACCAGCAGTACTTGAGCAAGGCTCCTTGAGATCTTAGGTAGCGACAATCAAATTAATTTTGGAAATAAAAATATGGTTTTGAAAATAACTGAGATTGTCACAGCAAATATTAAGTTAGTATCCTTATAAAGTCTGTGATGATCAAAAGGACACTAGCTAAAAAAATTCCTTTTACAATCACAAAAAAAAAAAAAAGAGAAAATTTAAGATACCCTGTAAGAGAAAGTTTGATGGCTTTCTTCTGTGGTTAGTTGCTTGTTTTGGTTGCTTTTGTTTTATAGTTTTGATTCTTTTGGTTTTGTTGCTTGCTTGCTTTATCCAGGCCTTCATGTTTAAGTAAGAAATGCAGTGGAGAAGCAGATGTTGCCCCAAAGACCAGTTGTTTGGTAGGTATCTCCTTAGCGCTGTCATTAGGCAGCCAGAGTGCAGCCATGCCCAGCGGTGCAGGCGCAGCGCTGAGCGCAGGGCTCAGCCCGCAGCTCTCGGCTCTGGCACTGCTGCCTCTGCTCTGGGCCCACAGCACAACAGCAGGAGCAGCAGCAGCTCCCAGCTGGGTCCCTCACCTGGCACAGGGCACAATGACTAACACATCTCTGATCCACCCACAGGGAGATCCCCTCCATCCGCTCTCAGAACCTCAAGTGGCAGTCCCTGCCAGCTCTGGCTGTTTCCCCAGCCTTTAACTTCCCCTGATTGACATGATATAAATAACAAAATAGGGACAAGGACAGGCCCTTACACCCTTGTGCTAGACATTCTCCAACAATTATGGAGCCATCAGAAAGCTGAAACATCTGGATCCAATTCCATACTCTTACTTTTCTAAACTCCTCTCCCTGTCTTCCCCTCTGGCTCAAAAGGCCGTATCAGCACTTGCACACCTTTACAGGTATTTGTAAGCAGGAATACATTGAAGGCTGAAGTATCCGAATGCCACATCTATGTAGCTTCAGCACTTAAAATAACATGAGCCTCTAAAACAGACTTGGTTCAAAGATTGTTTTGCATCAACAGCCCTTGAGAAACCCGTTCTCTTGTGATAAAGATGAGAACTGGGTCAAGTGCTTTCAAAATTTTATAGGAATGAAGTTTCTTGCTAAAACTTCAGATTCAGGAAAATGCATATGGCCCCCAAGAAATACTTCCTTCTACCCCATTCGATGAAACAGAAAGCAGCCACTCAGGGTAGGGCAATTACCTCTAATTTACCTTGAATACAGGTGTTTGAGGGTACATTTACCACAGCCAAAACAAAATTCTTAACAGTAACTAATTCCATCAGTTACTTTTTTTACTATGAAGACAGCATTGTACCATTCTTGTTTTCAAGCTCAAACCAGAGTTTCTTCCTTTTCACTCAGGTGAGCAGCACATCAATTGTCTTAGAAGAGACCAAGAGCATGTAACTCTCAAAAGCTGTAGCAAATCACAACTAAATTATTAAAATCTCAGTCATTATAGCATTACTGAATAATTTTCAGAAAATTAGGTTTTTCAAACTACTGCATTTACTGGCAAATGTATTTTTATAAACATAATGCTCTAATTGGCATTCTGAGGAGAATGAAGTCAGACTACAATATTTAGCTTTTTGAGTAGTCATCTCAATGAAAATTCAAATGTCTTCTTTTTAAACTAATACCACATTTCATATGAAAAGAACCAAAAAAACACAGTTTCCATGCAAAAGCTCATATTATGATTGCACACTATTAAAGATTCCCAAGGGATCCCAAGGGATCCTACCCTGACCTGAAGTATCCAGAAAGCAAAATTGCTTAATACAATAAAACAGTTATTCTGAAAATATAGACAAAAATAATTCAAAATCATAACTACACTATTTAATATAAATTTTATTACTTCAGGTGCTGTTACCCCTTGTAATTAAGATCATACACAAAATTCACCTAGGAATGAAAACTGACTCACCAACAGAAGGAATCTAACAGCATTTTCACAAAAATCCAGCAAATCCCCGTTATGTCACAACATACTTTGTTAAAGGCAGAAGCTTCAAACAGTACTAGCTACAAAACCATCAACTGTTAAAACTTTCAACAGTTATTTACAAATCTGCTTCTGTCATGAAAAATATCCGTTACTTAAATGCCCAGGTCTCCTACAAAAGAACAATTCCGCAAGTTGTACAACTTTAGGGTCTTCAGTCCATCTTGCTCCAAATGCAATATATTTAAAACATTCTTAGCTATGGATTTTCTAAATTTAACTCCTTCAGTTGCTATGATACCAGCACCAAAATGAATGCTACACAGTGCTCTTTACCAGATCAAGCAAAAGCATGACCAGACATTCAAAAATAACCTTGTGTTTTCTTGCTCAAATCACGTCAATGAAATGGAAACACTGAAGCCTGGCTGATGGCATAACCCACTATCAACTCCACAGTTTGTGTCTCCTTTCCCTATCCCCTCTTCCACAGAAGTACAGAATACATATGTTACACAGCCAGACACTACAGTTCAACATGTGCAACCCAAACTGGAAGGGTGCTGAAGAATAAAGGGCACAACTATGGAAGAGTAACATCCACCTGAACTGTTCAGGTGCCCCTATTACATGAAGACCTGACATGTCTCTACACATAATTAAGACCCAACTGGGGCCTAGTCTAGCAGAAAAATAACTATTCAGCCATTGGGTTGTTGGAGTTATTTTCTACAGCTCCCAGTCTGCTCCACTGCGTAGCTCAGAACAATTTAATCTCTTAGACGTTCAATGACACATCTATTCAATATAAATGTTAAAGTCTGCTGTCATTTATTTGCTTTTTTACCTGGACAGACCCTTAAAAATCTGGTTGGCTCCTTTGTGGATCTGTTTGGGAAGTGGCAATAGAGGGGTTTGTATCAGCGCATTTGTTGCAAGTCCTCAGGTAGAGGCAGATAGAAAGTGCTCATATAACCTGCACTGAAAAGCAAGTCAAGACACTGCTGAGTCTTCTTCCTGCACCACAGACAGATCTTCATTTCAATACTGTATGTTCCAATCTATTTGCATAACCATTTTCAATGTCTCTCTCCTGTGTGCAGTTGGCAGTGGTCCATCTAAGCTTTTCATGAGTTCCTCACTCATGAGAAGCCAGAAGTGTCAATTGTCTGCTCTTAAAAAACAAAACTGGGCAAGAAGGATTCCATGCAGGAACTGTATTTTTCACTACTTATTAAAATCATACTTTCATTTTATGGTCTAAGTTGCTAACATCAAAGCTATATTTACACACATCAAAATTTAATTATGCAGACTGCATAATTTATAAAGTAAATAAAGTATACAAGTAGAAGGAAAACCAGCCTAATCTACTTTTTATTATTAGGTATATTTATAAACATAGGTCATATACAAACAAATAATCCAGTATCCTGAATATCACAATGTGCATCACAGAGCAGTACATGGCTATGCTAAAGTATGTAAATCCTAAAGGTAGTATTAATTTTAGTAAATAGACAACTTTCAGTTTGTAACTATTTTAATTCCTTTCATTACAGTATATTTTTAATGTTTTGCCTGTATCATATTACAATTCCCTTTTTGTTGAATAAATCTATGAAGTACCTGATATGCAAGCATATATCAAGATTTTTTCAATTTCAGCATATAGTTATGCATTTTTAAAATAATTCGTTACCTGTGCACCAAGCTCTTTCATGTAGGGCTCAAGTTCACTAAACAGATCATAGCCTTGATGGAAAAAAGCCAGATGTGCATACATAAATGATAACATCTAGAAGGAACAAAGTAAATATTTATTCTCTCAAAAATTGCATCACATATCACATAAATATGTTGCTTAATTCACATAACCTACAATTTCAGGTTTACTTTCTCCTCTCCTGTCCTGACAGTTTTACATTAATACCTCACAGAGCTTCCAATGTTGTAAAATAAATGTGCAAAGTAAAGCAAGAACAGAACCAAGCCAAAAACCTCAGAAATCAGTTGATAGCATTAACTCCTTGAGCAAAACAAAAGAAATCTACTTAATGACAGAAAACTACTTCTAATTCATGTCACCTGAAATTTTTATCTCTCTTTAACTGTGACATGCAAGGTACAGAGGGGCTATAGAATATTTTACTAATGATCCAAACCCATAAGCTTTATAATATAGCTGAAAATACTGTCCAGCCTTAAATTAGAAAATAAGTTGGGAAGGTGCAGAGCAGAATAGCAGGCAGTCATAAACTACCTCAAGTAAAGTTTTTGCTTTTTAAGGAATTAAGAAAATTATGGGAGAGCAACTTCAGACATTTGAAAGAACAGCACTGTTTAATTTGTCACTCTCCATCTCAATAAACTTTCAACAGAGATGATGTGAAGTAGAAAAAGGAATACAATGTGAAGCAAATTGGCATTCAGCTTTATATTAATGGTACAGCTTTATATTAATTTAGCAGATACCATACTATTCATATTAAAATTTTCCCCTTCTTAGAAAGAACAGAATTCATCTTAGAATAGATCATAAGTAGCACTTACTGTTTACAAAGTAATAAATCAGACCTAAACAGCAGAATTCACAGCAAACAAAGTTTGATTTTAACCATGGGTCACATACCAAAGGATCTAGAGTAGTGAAAATCTACAAGTGTTTGAGTCTGAACCAGATTGTCAAAACCAGTTAAACATGTATGCTCAGCTACAATAAAGGCCAAACTGACAGTCACTAAACTGCCAAATGTACTGATAATATTTTGATCAATAAAAGGACTAAATTTTTAAGATACTGCTTTGTGATCGTATTTTTAATTTTGGATGGATTAAAATATTTAATATACAGAAAATAAAGTATACCTTACCGATTTTAAGATTTCTGCTCTCCTTTTTGATTGAAGAACATTGATCTAAGAGAAAAGAACAAATAAGCAATTCCTTTTATTCTAAAGTAATTTTATTTTCCATTTTCCCCCAAATAATCACATCCAAGCTTAAAACATTGCAAGATGACAGCTCAATATCAGACTTCCCAAAATACTTTTCAAAGAAGATGCACTCTAGTTCTGTCATGTCATCAACGTGATGTGATCAGAGAACACTTGCAAAGCTTGAGTTTCATGGTGATAGTCACAATTTTCTTATATCACTAGGAAAAATACAGGACACCACTTGCTTCCTAGAAGTAATATAATACACCTTTCAAGGAAAATTTGTTCTCATTTTCAAGAGATTGAATTCAAGATGTTTCAAGCAGATGAGCTAAGCCAGCCCACCAACTCCTTGCAGAAGTTGCACCGCTGCCAGGGCAGAGTGAAGGATGGGGACAGGGTTACTTTTCCCCTCAGACTCGCAGTATTTATGTATCCCAAAAATACTTAATAATAAATAGGCAAGCAAGAACATCATAGTTTCAACCAGTAACCTTCTGTGTATACCTATGCTTTTAAGCTAGCTGAAGTCACTGATTAATGGTGCTGCCCTAGAACTTGAGGAATTCCACATTATATAGAAAAAGTGACCGATTTTTCACATTCACCTAGTTCCCCTATCTTCTTTATCTAATCTTAAAAGGTTGCCATCCAGAACTACAGATTTTACTTTAAAAGACCCACTTAGCAGAAACAGGCATGATTTTGTAATTTAACACCTCTGCGTCAGTTTAGAATTTCAGCAAAATAAAGAAAATTGCTGAAGCTATAATCAAAACCAGATTCTATTTCTACACTTAAGTGGTCATTATTTTGGAAAACTTTCTCCAGCATAAATAATTAAGATTTGCTTGTACAGAATAAACCCTCAATCCGTGAGGCAAAGAAAAATAAAAATAAAAGGAAAGCAAAGGTTTTGAATTACTGTCTACAGCAAATCTAGCTACAAGGAAACAACTGTTGTGAAGCCATTTTCCCCAAAGAATCACTCAAGTAAACACAATTCCTAAAGCTGAATTGATTTTTGTCCGTGTTGAGAGATACTGAAACTGTTCCCAATTACTCTAAATGCATCTTTGTCCCAGGAACTGCTCATACTTTGAACATACAAATTCCAGGAGGCAAAGAACCTGCAGTTCAAAGCCCGCACAAGGACCTGGCCTACTACAGTAGTGACTGCCAGCTGCCCCCACCATTTAGTGCTAGTACAAATAATCCTGTGGGGAATAATTCACACAACTTTTCAAACACCAAAATGACCTTAGTGTTTAAAAGCTGGAGTTCAGAGTTGACCACTGACCACCATGTCTGTGAACATGCCCAGGCTGACAGGCTCCACTTCATTTTACAACTCATAATGCAATTTATAGAGAAGTTAATTAACCTTTAAATAACTGACTGGACTGTCACAATAAAGATGATAATGTGTAATATAAAACCAGCTTAATTGTAAAGAGCTGTTCTGTTTTTGATTATAGGAGAATTTCAGACTCATTTGGGAGCCCCCAACCTCTCACACCATCTGAGTTGCAATAATCTTATTTTCTGTCGTTTTAAGTATGAAGCAGATGAATTTTAAGTATAAAAAGAAAATTTATTACTGTATTGCAGAATACAAAGCAGCATGACAAAGAAAACCTTTCAACATCCTATGGGAGATCTTCACTAAAAAGGTAAAGTATAGTTAAGTTCTTCACTCCCCTTAGAGTACAACGCCAAACTCTGAAGCATCTAGACAAGATGAATACAACCCAAAACATACAGCTAAGATTGCAGAAATACCAAACATCCTGTATGAGAATTATTCAGATAATTTCTATTTCCTGGGCTAGCTTACAGTTTTTACTTTAAATATATTAAAATATTGCAGCATATCTAACTCATTAAACATTTAGGTATCAGGCAAATGCTGGGTTTTTTTTTTCAAAATTCATGTTCAACTTGAAAATTAAACTGTATCATTGCAGCAAGGGCACTGAATATCACAGCATTAAAGCAATAGGAGTGCATCAATTAATTTTCCTCAGATTTTATTAAAAAATTAATTATTTGGAAATAAAGTTCTTCCTTTTTCCCTGAATCTCCACAGCTTCCAAGAAGCTTACAAAAACAACTTCTAACATTGTAAAGGACATGTCTCTAACCATATGTAACAAATGGTTTTGAAAAGTAACTTTTATTGCTGTCCTTACCTGAAGAACATAATCCAGAGCTATGTGTCGAAAACACTTCCGTGTTGCAGTCAAAATATTGGTGGCTTCCTCTACCTCATGTTGCTTATTTCTTTGAACTTGGGCATTTTTCACCAGAGCATTCTCCTTTTCTTCACTCACTTTTTCAAACTGTTTCTTTGCATCTTTAAATTTCCTAATATCTCTAGGAAATATGGATGACAAATTAATTCCAAAGCATCAAAAAGAGATTAAAGCTACACCAGACAGACCAAGCTTGTGACTGCTATAACTGGTGTCTTTTTCAAATTTTGTATTCTTCAATACATGCTTGGGTTTAAATGGAAATCCACAAATTATGACAGAAGCTTCTTGTCTTTCTTTTCCAAACAAAGGACAAAATTGAAAAGTAACTGAACACATCTAATGCCTACTGGAGAAAAGCTTTGTCCCCCAAGCTTAGACAATTACAATCTGTAATTAGATCACTAATTCATCCTATTGCAACATTTCTGCAGCTGGATCTAAAGCCTCAGTGATTTGGGGTGATTTTTGACAAAGCTTTAATACACACTTCTCAATTTATGGGTGACTATTTAAAGAAGGATGTTCCACATACCCACTCAAATCAGATTTTTAAAATTCCATTTTATATATAATTTTACCATTACAAGTGCAAATTGACTTACTCTTTAACAAAGGTCTGAAGCTGTGTTTTAATTGATCTTTGGATTTGGTCAAATAGAATCTGAAAGAAAGCATGATTATGTAGGTCAGTAACTTAGAGGTATTCATACCTTATGATTTTAGAAATACAAATGCAGTTATGCAGAATTACATGAGAATTATTATTATACTACAGTGTATACTCATTTCAATTGTAAAGATATTTGTTAATTTTTTAAGGCCAAAGCACACCTGGATGTGAGACAATTTGTATGCTCTCTTATGACCCAAAAAATTCTAACTGGAAAATGAAAACACACATTCCTCCAGCTTCACATCTGCCCTCTGAGTTTTAGGATGGAGTGGAACAGGCCAATGGCTACTGGACAAATCCTTTTGTCACTTCTTATTGTGCAGACAAAAAATGTTGCCTCAATTTTCAACCCCTATACACCTCCAATTCTGCATAACAGAAATACACAAGGCAGCATCACAAAAATAAAGTTGGTCCAGTTGAACAGAATCTCACATAAAAGGTAAAAATCTTAAAATATTAAATAATTTTCTTGAAAAAGAAAGCCAAAACCTCCAAGTTTAAGGTCAAAAAATGTTTTCCTTAAATCTTCTGAATCTTAGATTCTTTATTAAGATTTGGAAATGGGAAGTTATGCAATGCCAAGTACTGACAGCAAAACCTTTACCATCTCATCTCTCTTTTCGGGAGCCATTACTGTGTTTAAGCCACTCATTAGCAGTGGTACTATGCCTTGCATTCAGTCTCCATGCTTGAAGACCAAAGCAACCTACTTCAGCCTCATATCTTACCCTGATTTAGGCAGGCAGTCAAACCATCCACACCTCCTGAGGCCCCTTCCAACCACAATTCTATCTACTAGTAACACATGGAAGAACCTGTTTGTATTCCCACTTTGGGAAACCAGAAAAGCAGACAACTAGTATAAAGAACTTCTTGACAAACTGGAAGTCAGGCTGGGACTACTCCCACTGCTGACATTTAAGCTTGCCAGTGCCTGGGGAGTGCACCAATCAAGATCAATACCAAAAGATAAAACCAGATGGGAACTCAAATGTTTAGAGGACTCCCAGAAATATGAGCCTTGCATTCTGCTTACAGTAATGAAGAGAAAAAATGTGCTGGGCAGAAAAATACATGGACATCATTTCCCCTGCAAGAACAGAAAGAAGTGCCCAGACCATGATCTGATTAGATTTACAGCCTTGTCAACATACTACCTTTCATACACTCCAAGTCTAAGAAAACTGCTATTTACCATAAGCTGTCACAGCTACTCCCCCACTGCTGAATCAGTGAAGATGCTGCATTAGCCTGGTCCCTGGCCTTATTTGTAGCAAAACCTCATATGAAAAAACTGCCAGTCATCCAGAATTCAGTGAGAGCATCCATCTCCTACCCCTTCCATCCTTGCTTTCCTCTCTCTTCCTCTAGCTTCTCCCTCCTGATGGCTCTGTCACTTTGGTGAACAACAGACCTGTCACTCTGAGCCACAAAGCCCTGTTGAACTAAGCAGATTCTCAGAAAGCAGTGCAGGACCACAACAGGTCTGGCAAAGCAATTGTGCCTCATTCCTGATGTTTGTGCCTTTGGTAAAAGCCACTTTGTCCTCACTATGCCTGAGCACAGCTAGGGCATGGAGGGTGGAAAAAAAAGCAGGGTAGAAGTCAGATTGGTCCTACTTAGATTTGAAAATAAATCTTCTTTAATATGGTTTGTTCTTTGCTTTCTGCCTTCAAACTGCCCAAAAGGAAGAGTTGTGCTATGCCAAATTTTACCAAAGCAGTGCAAGCCACTGTCATGTAGAATAACAGCAGCAATAATACAGAACCTATGTCAGAGGCATCCAAAAGAGCAAGCCATAGATAAAATACATGGTTAAGAGGGATTCCAGCAGCAAGCTGTGTGATGAAGAGGGACAGCCTGGGTTCACCTGCAGAAATTATTAACATGAAAGTAATAATTGCTCCAGTACTGCTGCTTTGAACCTTGGCACTCCCTTCTCTCTACAACCCAAGAACCACTGTTCATTTATTCCCTTTTTTACAGTTTTCATTAGATTAGCTGCAAATATGTACCCTTGGTATAATGGAAAGAAAATCAAACACAATGCTATTAATCTGCTTTGTTTTGCTTCCCTTCCATTTTAAAAGCATGCATTAAAAAAAAAAAAAAACAAAAACACCTAATCAGACACTTTTAGAAAGCTAAGTTAAAGCTAGCAAGCTTCCATTCCCTTCTCTCTCTTGTCAATTTTTAAACTCCCAGTGGTATGAAAACCCCATATTTTAAGTGTCCTGCGTATTTTCAGCACTTTGGAGACACTTCACTTTGTTTCCAGCAATTTCCTGGGAAATTAACAAAGAGCAGTTGGGCCAATGAAAGAGGGACAAAACAGAACAACAAACTTCTGAATAAAAGACCAATGTCTTTAAAGGAAAAGATAACAAATTAGTTTTCAAACCAGAGAAAGCTGAAATTTCTGATTAACTCTGACATGCTAAAAATTACAATTAGTCTTAAATCCTAGCATTTTCTCCATACTTACCTAAATCTGCTACCCTTCCAAAAAGAAAACTATATGCAAATCATAGGTGCTTCATTTTGTGTATTATAAAGAATAGGGGAAAAAAGTAGCAACTATGGAAAAGATAATCATTATTTCAGACCAGCAAAGGTATGAGCTCATAGTCTGTAACTGTCACCATCAGTCTAACAAAAAGAAGAAACTATCCAGTATTTACTGGCTTAGAGCACCAAAGCTTACAAATTCCAAATGAAAAATAAGCCAAGATGGAAATAGGCAGTAAAGTGGATATTTATAAATACTTTGTAAACAAAACATTAATAAAATATTTATAAGTATAAAACAAGAGTTATTTAACACCATTTAAACCATTATTTTGCAAACACTATCAACAAGAAATCTATTATCAAAAATAACTGGAGGTGAGCTATCAGTGCCATGTTACAGCTAGAAATACTCACATTATGATAATTGATCATTTCCTGTAAGGTGTCAGAGAACTTCATCAAATTGGTCTACAGAGAGAAAATAAAGTGGTTTAAAGTTAAGCCCTACTAAAAACACAGCACAAAAGAAACAGTTCAGAGGTTTATAGCTTTTCAGTAAAGAATCTGAAAATTAATTACTGAATTAGTGCTTTTCCTTATAGCACTATTATGGGACTAAAACCACTAAGCTAGAAAGAGAACACAACTGTAATAGCAAATAAATATATTAAAAAAATATTACTTCTACCTACCTGTATATAAAGTACCAAACTGAAGAAAAGCAGGAAAAATTCAAATTGACTAAAGATATGGGAAGCTCACATAATCTAAAACATTAATTTACAATATTTAATATTACAGTAATTAATATTTTTCACATTTAATACTCTTACTCAAAAAAAACAGGTTAGCATGTTGCAATCACCAGTATACATAATAATCTAACACATTTTCTGAAATTTGGCAGACCCATGTCACTGCTGAAACTAAACAGCACAGACGCCTGCAGTGCACCACAGCTGGAAAATCCTCCACTCTAAGATAGTAAAGAAAAAGCAGAAAATAATACTATAAACTTCAACTATTTATCTTGCCAACTCTTATGTTGTACCTTTTTTAAGTTCTGTTTCCCTCCCTCCACTTCCACCTCAAAGACCTTACCTCAACCAATGGATCTTTACAGGAATATTGTGCAAGGTCTCGAATTCCATTCATGAACTGCTTGTTGGCTGTACAAAATGCTTTCCCAGTATCAATCATTGCAATGCAAAGCTTCACCAGCTGAAATGAGTATAAAAAGAGAGAAAGCAGAAGGCTTATTTTGATTTGGTTTTTACACCATCATATAAACATGAAAACACTGAGCTTAGTTAAGGCTACAAAATAAAAATTTCAAAAGTAACGTTCTCACCCTCAGATTCTATGTAAAGCTTTCTACTGTATAGTAACAGCTATAAAAATACTACTCTAGGTCAATAGATATGCTATTGGGAAAGCTACCACTCTATAAACTTTTAAAATTAGTTTTTATTTGATTTATTGTTAACTGGCATGTTGCACATATTTCAAGAGAGAGTTTTACACGGGCAAAAAGTACAGCAACTAAAACATAACTGGTTAGAACCCAAGCAAATGATGAAGTTATTGCTGTTTCTGAGGAAAACCACCACTAAACAAACAAAAATGAAACCCACCCCAGCTGTTTCATACTGAGACACGGAATACAGGCACAGGAAAGCAAAAGACTCTGCACAAAGCACAGCTGAAGAGCCATGGTTACATCTCAGGAGGTGAAATCCATCATGCTTCCACTCACATACAGACTAATCTCTGATGGCTTTCCATCCCTACCACTCACTGCTTCAGGCCTCATGGTACTGCAGTCTGATAGGAGGGTCCTCAGTATCTTGTGATGGATGTTTTCCCACTTCTTAAACCTTTATGCACTGGGCCATTAACGTAAGAGACAGTGGTTACTGCAATTGCCATGATGCTCTCTTGAGATGGGGCACATTAGGATTGAGTTCCCCCACCTTAAGCCAAGCTGAGAATAAAACCAGAAGATTGAACCTTCATCTCTGAATGATTTTTCAAGGATGGTAATAAATTTTCATGAAAAGCAACACAGAAGCATTTGATCCTATGTTGCGGCAAAGAAACCATCCAAGCATCCTTCCTTAGTTATCCAGTAATTTTTATGTTAACTCAGATCCTTAGGAAAAATGGAAAGCTAAACATGATCTTCCATATCATGAATGTCCAAGTTCCTTGAACAATGGACAGAAAAAAAAAAGCACCATTAATATTAACCTTTTCCCTTCACCTTTGCTTATAGTTCACAAGCCCGAACCAGGCTTGCTTTCTTCCAGAGAGCACAAAACTGCAGACAGTGTAGCCCAAAGTCAAAACTGTGAGACCATAAAACCAAGTTTAGTATGAACAACTGATCAGAAAAAGTTACCAACCAAGCCTAGACAAATTATTACCCTCAGGCCATACTTGCTTCAGCTCACCCAAGAAGCTTGGCTTTCAACTTTAGTATTGTACTACAGGGCCCTGAATAATGCCATTTAAGGAATACGAGAATTCTTTTCCCCAAAAACAATCCTTTCAGACTGTTGGAAAAGCCAAACTTTCAAGTTTGATTTTTCAGATAATTTAAATACTTACGCTGTTTGATCTACCAAAACAGAGTCAACATTCCTACAGTAAAAATGTGTGTTACACCCAAAAGTTTCACGAAGATTCACACCAAATCAAAATTATTTTGAATAATTTTGAATTTATTTTGCAAGAGCAAATTGTTAGATTATTAGCTACTAAAAACTAGAAATACTATTACAAGTAGTAAAGAAAAAGTCTTCAAGCTTGACACCATCATTATTTGTCTCCAGCTCTCTGCAGTCAACTCACAGCTGTAGGAAAAAAGGTTGTATTCAAAAAGCAGTTAAGGAGGTAAACAAATGCCATCTGCCTGCCATGTGAAAACACAGATAAAAATAATTTAAAGCATTTAGACAAATGCAAAGGAAACAAGACTTTATACAGATGAAAACCAAAAATAAGCCACTCTCAAAATAATAGCAAAGAAATAACAAAAGTTTCCAAAGGTGAGGAAACCAATGAACAAATATTAAGGAGTTGAAAAGATGCTAAGTATCATTTTTTGTATACATGCACAAAGCATGGCAAAACGCAGGATAAATTTTACAGTCAAGTCCTGCACACAACAGTGAAGGATATATATATATATACACATATACCTGGCTGCTGTGCCTCAGATTACCGAGCAGCACGGATTTTAAACCTCTAAACCAGAGTATCCAGATGTCCCCGCAGCAAGAGAGCCGTTGTGGCCACAGGCTCTCGGGCAGTATGACCAAGGGCCGGCTTTGCTCTTCTGTGAAAGCTGAAGGAGTTGGCCGCAGCTCCCCGGGCTGAGTCCCAGGGCGCAGCAGGACCAGCCAGGAGGGAATTGCACAAGGAAGCCTCAGCCCGGGGAAGGAGCGGGTTCAGCTGAGTTCAGCTGCCCGGGGCTGCTTTGCTCCAGCCCGGCCTCCGAGGCCAGCTGGGAGCTCCATCTGGATCCTTCCCTCTGCGGAGCAGGGGCTTGGGCGGCCACTGACACTTCCCAGCTGCGAACTTTAAAACAAAACCGAAACACACTGTCTGATGTTTCTGAGAACAAACATTGTTGAATTAAAAACTTACCTTGTCAAGTTTCAGTTCCAGCTCCGTCACATCTCCTTCTACCTCTTCTAAAGCAGCCCTGCATGCATAAAAGAGGTTTTCCTTTAAAATTTTAAACAAAAATACTCTGAATCTGGGAAGAAAGGGCAGACACACATTCCATTAACTCATTTATTGCCATGACATTACTTACATTGCACCTATAAAACAGCATAGATTTTAGGGAACCACAAGAATTGCAGGAAATTTTATGGTATAAAGAAGAAAAACTACATCACTGCTAAAATGTCGTCTATTGATAAAGATTTGAGATCAAATTTTATTAATCCTAATATCTGTCACACCAAAATAGATTTCTTCTGTTCTTGTATAGACAATCGTCTATATGTTTGAAGCTAACAACAAAGGAAAGAAACTGAAAGTTGGAGGGAATTTTCTTAACTCTTTTGGTGACCTCCTGGCTCAAACCTGCAAAATAGGGCAGCTATTTCATAAATAACCTTGCAATGAGATTAGAAAAAACAACACTTTCCATGGGTCAATTAACCTGCAGGGAGTTTGGATGGCACACTTGATTAGATCATTTACCTCTGGTCAAATTTTCCAGGCCAGTCAAATTTAACTTGCCAGTAAAAGCTGCTTTCATGGAGCATTGCTAAAGCACAACTTTTTTTTTTTTTTTTTTTTTGCTTCTAAGCTCATGTTTCTTTGTACCCCTCCTTCATTATTGCTACCTGAAAAAACAGGAGACTGAGGATGGATGACTCTTTGTTCTGAGTCCATGAACATTGCTGCTTCATCAGGCTGTTGCCTTGAGAGCCAAATGGACTCATTTCTGGCAAGGAGAGCCCCTGGTGCCATCACAGGGTGCCCATTCTTTCAGTCATTCCAGCATAACTGTTCATGGAGCCACACTGTTTACCAGTACTAGCCTGCCTTGGGGAAAAAAAAGTAATAGGAAGTTTTCTGAAATGTTTTTTGGAAAATTGGATCGGACATTTCATATCTCAGTCCTACAGAAAAACCCAGCTCTTCCTGGAAAAAATTATATAGGCAGGGAAGAATGATTTGGAGCAGGAATTTCTTAAGCCAGCTTTATACCACTGAGGAGAGACTACACACAACCACAGCTTTACTGTCTCTTGCTAATTCCATTCTAGTTCACATGAGTACAAGCCAAGAACACAAAAAAAAAAAAAAAAAAAAAAAAAAAAGACTGGATCAGGCCCCAAGTTCAGGAAAAGCAGTTTTTTTATAAGAACAGTTCTGAAAAACGCTGCCAATTGCTTGCAGATCTTGAACACTGAACATAACATTCCCGGTTTTTGCAGATTGCACTACACATAGTTGCATTCCAGCTCTTGTACCTCAATGCATTCCCACAGTTATGTCCTAGGTTTTATATCCAAGCAATCTCTGCAGCTATATTTTGGCTTTTCCCTCTTCGCTAGCTTCAGAGGATTTCAGGCAACATCAATTTCTCATTTAGTTTCTTTATTTTCTTTCATAATTGATTCATTTCCACTTAAGTCTCTAGTTAATCTTGTTTCGGAAAGCATTAAAGAGAATTAAAAAACAACAAAACCCAAAGGAAGGAAAAGCATCTCAATATTTAGACTGCAATTTGCATTAGTTTGTTTATAACCACAGTGCAACAAATTTTTATTTGTTTTTTTGGCATTAACATAAAAGCACGATTAAGTAGCTTGTTTACAGAACTGCAGCAAGATCTGATAAGAGTATTATTTTTTTGTGTCTTTAACTCCTGAAGAGTTCTAGCTCCACAGGACTTAATGAGCTAAAAGTCTAAGATTCAAAATGAACAGAGATAAAGGCAGTTGGAGCAGGCAGAATAAAGACAACACATCTGTTCAGTAATTAAACCTCTATTCCAAGAGGCAAATTTTGAGACGGAATAAGCTCAAATGGAAGAAATACCAGCAGAACATTAAAAAACTGAAACAATGAAGGGTAGATCAAGTAAAAAGAAGTATAAAGCAAAGCAGATAAGGGTATCATAAGAGAAAGGAAAGATACATCCCACCACCACCCAATTTATTGCAGCTCTCTGAAATGCCACAGGCCCCTGAGGCACCAGGCTGATTCTCTGGCCTATTTCCCACCACTACCATATGATAGAGGGATGGCATATCTGGGCCCTACATCTGGATATGGATTGAACAGCTGTAGGGTTCCAGGCAAACTCCACTTTAATTCTTTGTTTCTTTGCACAGAAATGATTACTTTATTGTTTCCACCACATAAAATCTTAGAAGTTATTATCATGCAAACATATTTACAGATATTAGTCCAAAACTGGATTGCAATCACCAAAACATGGAGAGGATGTCCTCAGACTATCAGAATATAGTATATACATCCAATTATGTACCCCCTAGTCACAAAAATTGTCTCCATGTCTTCATCCTGGGCTTGAAATACAGATATACATGAAAAACAGCTGATCTGAGCCGTGCAATGTTAATGCTACCCTTGTTTTTCTTAATTTAATACTTTTTGAGGCCACAGAATGCAAACGTGCATTTCTCTCTAAAACATCTGTGTCAGGCACAAAGTTCACAGAAAACTGTCCTAATTCTGAGTAAATGTCATGTCCAGCCAAGCCCCACTGTCCAGCTATAAACACAGGAAGTGGTGGTGAAACAGCTGAGGATCAAGTACCAGACCTGACATGTAACAAAACTGTTGCTCCCTAGTGAAGTGGGAGCTGGGAGCAAGGTTTGAATCACAGTGATCTCAGCCAGAAGGCTCCAGCAATAGGAATAAGGATCAAATCAGGTCCAGTGTATGAGTCAAACATCTGTGGCTTCCCAAGACGTTCAAATCCTGCATGGCAACGCACAAAACCAGAACAGCTGCTTAAGGGTGGAGGACAACTTTTACAAATGAGCAGTGTCCCATACTCTTCATGCTCTGTAATGAGGACTCTCAGGAATGTGTTTCTTTGCTGTGACTCCTATCCTCCACCACCCCCCTAAAACACAGTTCAGTTTGCTAGATACAGCTTCCTGCACAGCTGCAGTGCAGGAGGAATACAGGAGATAATGGAAGAAAACTCAAGAGCTGACTTTGCAGCCTTTTTGAATGAGGATAATGTCATCAGTTACCCAGCCCAGCATATGTGAAGGACAGCTGAACTCTGACATCCATCACAGCACTCCCTTTAAGCAACTAGTGAAAGCCTTTCTTCCAGGTTAAGGTACAACGAGAATCCCAGGAACCAAACAGACTGAAGATGGATAAACTCTCCTCTGAAAATTCAAAGAATGGATCACTCTTAGACCAGAAGCTGCAGACACAAGCTAAGGAAACAATTTATGCTGGAGTAATCCACTACACACTGCAGACCAGAACACCACACACACCATGGCCATTGACAGGGGTCTGCAGGGCCTGCTTACTCTCACAGAAGAGTGGTGATCACCATTGCTTTTAAATTTAGCTCCTCTTCAAATAAAATCTGTCATTGAAGCCACACCCTGCCTTTAGTCTTTTGCTCATTCATTCATCATATTCTATCCTGCATTTTCAGACTGTGTTCCTGAAAATGAGGAGACTGGAATCAGTAGTCATTCTAAATCAGATGCTGAAAAACAACAAACTGGAGAAGTCAAAGGTGCTATGTGCAACTAACTAATAATTATTAATTCTAGAAAGAATAGACCACTATTAAAAATTTTCAGAATAATAAAAGCCCAACAATAAAATATTTTCCAATAGTGTGTGCTTATGTGTTTATTTTTTTCTTTTAATTGAGAAAAGTTTTGATTCATTTATTGAATTTACTTTCAGAAGAACAGGAACAAGTCACAAAATCAATTGCTATTCATTCTGAGGCTTTTGAATGCATTCATGTATTTGGACTCATGACATGGAAATACCACTGCAGTTTCAATGGCATTAGTTCTAAAGTCTTGTCCTCAAATCTTAGAAAGACACAGCTCTCTTACTTGCACATATTCTATGCAGAACAGCTCCTTAATGCACAACTTAGACTTCACTAGAGATGACATCCTTCCAGCCAACATCCACTACATCTTCAAGACAGCTTGAAAAAGAAAAGGTACTGAGTGTGAAAACCTGGAAATGAGATATGTAATTGCAAGATAAGAATATGAACCTGATGATTTACATTAATGTCTCCTTCTCTATGTCAGAGCCTGTCAGGTGACAGATAGCAAAAAGGACAGTAGGCATTAATCAGAGGATAGACTATGCCTGTAGTGTGATGCAAAGGCAAATTAAAATGCAGAAGATACTACACTTGCTCACCTGCTTAGTCTGGTTTGTCTCTTCCTCTGCCCCCGCCTCCCTTTCCTCCCAGAGCAGTTGCACCTTGGGGTCACCCTTCAGATGCAAAGCAACTGCTCACAGACGAGTTCAGAAACAGCCACAGACAGACTGCTGTGGGCAGCCTCAGGCCAGGGGAACACACACACCACTGTGACTAATGCCACTGGACTCTGCCACTTTGGACTGCTCACCAAGGGCCATTTGCTGGTCACCAGGTTGCCAAGGTCCCTTCCACCAGCACAGCCGCGCAGGGCTGTTACTTTTGAGAGGAAGTCTTCACATTTGTCTGGGATAAACTTAAGGAGCTTTCTACCTGTGCTTTCCCCTATCTTGCTGAGGTCCTGCTGGGTGGCAGACCTACCCTTCAGCTTCTCAGAGGTCCCTCCAATCACTGCCTACTTCATTTAATTTCCTTCATATATAGTGACATATACAAAGGTGTCTGGGGGCACATTAACCGGTTTGCCAAGAAGGAATACAGTTGGTGCATGTGTTACGGCATCAGAAACCAGAGACTAAAAAAGAAACACGACGTATTAAAGGGACAAAAAAAGCATACATGGAACAATAAGGCCTAATAACTTCAGATAACAGCATGGCTAGAGATGAGTTTTACAACTTATGAGATGTGCCTTAACCATTAATATGGTCTGAAGAAAGAACACTGTTGCAGACTGTCATAGAGCCCATTGAAGTCCTGGTTTGGCTCTGCAGAGTTTTTCCCCCGCTGGCACAGAGCCCCTCCATACTGAGGAACAGATGATGAACTCTCCCTGACACACCCAGATAAAATTCCTCATTCATGTTAGCACTCCATTATTAATTCTTCAGTCATTGCCACAAAACATTTTATCAATAGCTTGGAAAAACTTCTACGTGCCCAACAAGAACAGTAGGGCTTTTAATCAGAAAGTTGAACCCCCACCCTGAAATCCCAGAAATTTTCTCTGAGCTTGTGGGGACTGAAATATGGAAATACATTTCCTGAACAGAAGATTATGATGTTGATGAATAAGCCAAGTTTTCAGGTACATAGCAAGCACTATCTGCATTTCAAATTTCCCTGGAGACACAGGAACCAAATCCTCAATATTAAAAGGACCATTCCTCTACGGCTCTCAAGTCAGACTTCTCTTAGAAAATAATCAAATGAAATAAAGCAAGGGCATTTACTGAATTCATAAAATTATTAAAGCAAAAGTCTGCTTGTAGATATCACTGCATCTACAAGGTTTTGTTTCTCCTCAATAATTCATATGGTCTGATATAACAAGTAGGACAAATCCTTTAAATATGTGCACTTCAATTTGTTCTTTACTGCTAGACTACACACAGCTCAAAGATAATGAATGCTATAAACAAATCAGTCTTCAAAAAGGAACAAGTTCTATTGCCCTTAAGATACATGTCTGGAAGCCAAACTCATTACCACTAAACCTGCACTAGCATATAACAGTCTATATGATCCAGTCTATCACACACAGACTATAAGGACTTCTCTGCTACCTGCTGGACCTAAAATTTTAAACTTTTCCTCTCAATACTCTTTCGCAGTAAATTGTCAGAAATGCCTAACAGTGCTATTTTCCCAATGGTTTCCCCTAATATTCCTCTCCTAAGCTTTTTCTACCCCAGGAGAGCCTGACAGTAAGCCTAAGTAGGAAATCAGCAACCTGTTTCTTCCACAAGAAGTCTGAGAAGCAGGATTTTCTTCATCTTTCAATTTCAGTGTTTTTTCATCAGGAGACAGCTGCAATGGTGACCATGAAAGCTTCATGGAAAATAAGTTGATTACACTGCAAGTTGGGAAGAGTGCAACACATCACAATACATGTCCTGCACAACTTTTGACTAATGATTCCAACATCCAAGATAGAGTCAAAAGCTTTTTAGGAGGACCTACTACCAGATAAGGAAGGAGGACTACAGTATCAAGACCTTGCAACAAAAAAAAAAAAAAAAAAAAAAAAAAAAAAAAGGGCAGCAGAGAGAAAGAGAAGAAAGAGAGAAGCTAAGGAACTGATGGTGTTGTACAGAAGCCTTGCTGCTGAAAATCTGCCAACATCACAGAGCTGCTTTAATCTTTTAAATCTCAGCAACTACCCAGGATCTTGAACACAGAAGCAGCAGATGGAATGAAGGATTTCAACATTTGAAAACTCAAGTATGTAGTAAGGTCAGGAAGTGGAAGCATAAATATAACCATCAAGCAACCAACTGCAAAAGATACAAGATAGGACATCTAACGAATACACCCTGTTAGCCTCAAGATCTGGAGTTACCAGTCAGATGCTAAGGAGTCCTGTCAAAGTCGCTTATAAAAGCTGTAAGTAATAACAGTCTGAAGAACAGTGAAGATACTAACCCCTGGTTTGGAAAGATACCCCTTATGTACCTCACCTGCAGCTAATGCAGAAAGAGTAAATATCACTACACAGCCCCAGCACAGCATTCTCAGGATCAATATGCTCAGAACTGATAGAGCAGCACTTCACCACCAACACAGGAAACCCCAAGCAAAGTACAGGCAACTGAAGGTCTGAGTACTGTCCAATGAAACAAAAGGAAACCATATAATCATAACATGAATCTTGTGTTTGCTTTGATTTCAGAAAAATTAGGTAATATCTACCCCTTTCTTTCTGTAACTCCCTTAGTTGCTAATTTAAACCTTATACCATAGTCAGAGGGGCACTGCTGTGTACAAAGCAGCATAACCTGGCAAAGTCTGTGTAACCAGAGCTCACTCACCATGTTTCAGAAGAGCTGACAACCATTAGCTGTCTACAATTCCAGTTTTATCAGGGGGATCTTCTTTACTGAAACCTGAGGGAAGCTTCAGATTTGCTACGAAGACTGAGTCCTCAGCAAGCATTTACCCTTTTCGCCCATTTCAGAAGCTGAATATTTCAGTACAAATGCTCTATTTGACAGCCAGAGAGAAGGCTGCAGCTTAGTTGTAATACACAAATTCTGAACCTGAATTTTTTATTTAGCTGTTAGGTGAATATACTTATATGGATATCACACTCAGTAACCTGAATTTACATTTTACATGTAAATTCAGAGTTTTATTGTGCAGTTTTAATGTTCCCACATACTGCAAAAAGCAGTTTGTTTGCCCTTTATGCCTTTGCACTGAAGCAGCCAGTCAAACAAATTCAATCTCAAACCAAAAGAGTGCATAAGCATTAGAGCAGGACAACAGAATAATGTGCTGTATTCATGTTTTCCTCAAATTTACTGTTCTCAAATTTGGAAAGGCCAGTTGCCTTTCCTTCTCATCCATTTCAAATGATGATAAACTATTTTAAAAAAAAAGCATTTGGAACTTTATAATATAAAAACTACAAAATGCATACAGTACACCCACAGCCCTGGAACTTCTCTGGGTACATTTAGTATCTTTTCTCCCACTACTTTTAGTCATCAAGAGATTTTAAAAACCCTAGGATTTCATTCATCTACCAAAGCTAACTGCAGGTAAACTGTTTTTCAACCAAACAGAAGCTTACCTATCCTTTAATTATCACATATTAAAGGTTTTTCATCTCAAATCAACTGCAAATATTTTCAAACAAAATCTTGCAAGATTGATATTTACAATAGAGTGGATATTTTGTAATAGTAGGCACAGTCAATGCTTCCTCTTGTCATTTTTCATCATTCTTTTTGGGACAAATCAAGTAGGATAGAATAAATAGGCACATACATTCTTCAAAATCAGACACTTGACAAAAGAAATTAAGTTAAATGAATACTTTTAAAGATCATTCTCCACAAACTGGAGATTGTTCTGAAGAATAATCCTGTAGATTCTTTTGAGGAATAATCCCACAGAGTGGGTGTGTAAATGTGTGTAGTCTTTTTAAAGAGAGTCCAATTTAGCAACACACAAATTCAGCCAGAAGCTGCATGCTCAATGGAGCATCAGATTCCTTAGTCATCCTGAACAGTTTTTATCCTAAACAGCAACCCTGTCTGGCAAAGCCAATGCAAGTGTTCCATTATTGCTGTGGGCCTTATCCGATCAAACACTGGTATCTATGCACGGATACCCAAATTAGTCAAATAAAGCACCTTTGGAAATGACAGAGCAGAAACATGTGATTTCCAGGGCACAGGTCACCTTATCCTGACACATATGGCTAAAACAAAGCAAGAGCTGCTTGGGATCAAATCTTAATCAAGATCAGTAGTTGTAAGGAGCCTAAACCTAAGATCTGGCTTAAGAGGAGGGATGGTACACAGCAGATGAGATGCATTCTTCTTTTCCTGTTTAAGGAAGGGGCCTAGGTCATTATTTACTAAACACTTTCTATAGATAGGAACTCCAACCAACGTACATGAATGGTACATGAAGTCTAGGAAGGATATAAGCCACATTTCCAGTTGGCCCGTGAGTCTTTACAGTGCCTTTGCTAGTGCCAGTTAAGAACACAAGGCTCAACACTGCTGCACTTACATTACTTTTCTTCTTCATCCATTAGTTTTTATTTAGGTTATCTTAAACCAAAAGTATAATAACAGCATGTTTTATAGAACCAATAGCATTGTTATAACACCACATGTTCTTTACACTGAAGTTTATCACAAGAATCCAGTCAAATGCTGAGTCTGATTACTTACACAAAATACTCAAAACAAAAACCCCACACAAACTACATCTTTTTAAGTCAAAAATTACCAACATTCAGACACCCATTAGTGCCCACTGACCAGTGGCTTGAGCAACAAGGGAATAACTGGAGATCTGGAACCTAAGAAGGAATCAGAGGGTGGGACTTCCAGCACAGACTCACACCAGCCACCACCTCTGCCAAGCAGAGGGATCCCTGTCTGATGCAGGACAGGGACAGAAGAGGCTCTGTGCCTCCCTGGGTAGAACCCACAGGAGCAGAAACCCAAACCCCATATCCCAGGTCATACTCCACATCTCTTTTTTTGGTAGACAGAAGGGACAACATTCATGGTCAGAATTCTGAATATAACACACTTTTCCTTTGTTCCAAATGATTGAATTTAAATTTCCGTCTACAACATGTCATTCTAAATACCAGGGCACTAAAATCTGCTACGTGATCTCCAGCATTACATAAGTTATCCATATTTTTAACAATAACTACAAGATCACTAAAAATTGAAGACTAGAATATTTCAAATGCACAGAAATGCGTGTTTGATATGCATGTGTTCCTACTTAACATCTGGCAAGAAGAAAGATGGAAATCTGCAATTGTCTTGCATAGAATATGGTTTCTTAAATTTTAGCAGGCATAAGACATTTCACTACATGTGACAACTTCCATTTTTTGGTATTATATCCAACTTAGAAACCTCAAATTCACACCATGCAAATTCTCACTAGCCCTGCTTTATGTTTATCAAGACAAAACCATAAGCAGAGGTCTTCCTTTAACAAAGGAAGTTTGTCATCCTTTAGATGACAAACTCATGAAATTAAAAGGTAGTTTGTGCATGTGTACCTACTGCCAGATTCTTGTCCAAAACCACAATACAACTATTTCACTGCCCATTAATATTGAAATGTGAACTACAAAAGTTATCCAAGGGTATTGTGCCTGAATACTACAGTCTTAAAATATCAAATAGATTAACTTAAAACATCAAAAAGGAATCCTGATTTGCAGAAAGACTCAAGCTACTAGTATGCCACTTACTTAAGTTTACCAGTCATCTGACAGGCATCTGCTCTGTTCAAAATATCCTCTCATTCATAAAGGGAACTTGAAGGAACTATTTTGCAACAAATTATTTTCTTAGTCTATCATTGTATCTAGTCAATATGAAAATGTATACATGAGATCACTCCATAAATCAGATTTCTCTTCACACAGTCAGTGCATCATAACAAAAACTAATTTACTCTAGGTCTGAGGCTTGGCTACTTCTGATGTTCATAAAGTAAATATTAACCATAAAATCATTATTCTGCCACATACACAATGAATCCTCTTGAAAATATTATCAGGAAGGCAAAACAATGTTTGAGTCTTCTGGACTGCTTAAAATTGTCCAGTTTATGATCATAATGATATAATCTACTATTTCTTATGTTTGTAATCTAATCTTTAAGTCATGTGAGAGTGTGACAACAAGCAGGATTTACATTGCCTCACACAGAAGTATGGAAAACTCCTGCTTGTGTTAAAATAACATTACAGTCCAACACTAATCTGCATGTCCTCACCATGGTGTTCCATTGCAGATAGCAACTTCAGCCCTTGCTTTTGTTACAAATCTGCCACTAGCAAAAGGCAAAGTACCTAAATCGTTGCCTAAACTCACAGGAATATCTAAACTTCAAAATAGCAGTATCTACTCACAGAGATCAAAAATGCATTTTCACAGTTTAAACTTCTACACATGTTCATAAAATGAATTCTGCAAGTGAGAGGCAAAAAAAAAAAAACCCAAACCCTGAATTACTCGGAATTTATTCTTCTATTTCCTGCCTATGTAAACATGACATTTCTGCATTTGTATCACCTTGAGATAGTAAACTGAATCAGGCAGCAAGGCCTGCATCAAGATTAAGACAAAGAGTTCTTGTCTGCAAACTGTAATTTCTGTTGCCAGTGGAAATTAGATGTTTTCCTTTCCTTTTTTCTCCCAAAACAGGTTATAAGAACAAAGTTTGCTTTGGGAAATTTTTAGAATTATTTACTCTACTAAAAGTTAGCAATAATTTAAGCCATATTGTTCACTGCACTAAGTAAGAACTGGAAAAATGCTGACTAAATAATGTGGTTCTGAGTACAAGGCTGTCAAGAAGCTCAGCCTCAAAAAAGATCACAGGACGCTGCAAACATTGCTGAAATCAGCACATTTGCTATTCAGAGGCCAACAGTTTCACAGATATGTACAGTGAAAAACAGAGCCACCAAAAAGTCCATCTAGCCCAAGACAGAGATTTCTATTTTATAGTTGCCACCTTCCCAATGAATATTCTATTGACTGATCTTCTTTTCCAGAGATTTTAACATTACTATTCCTCCCCTCCCAAAAAATATAAAACTACCATCTCCATAACCTTGGTTTTTTTAATGCAATTACATGAGACGTGCTTAGCCAACATAAAGGAGACACTCCAGGCTAAAGAACCAAACCACTTCAAATCTATATTTAAAAACTGAAAGGCCATGAGGACTTGTATAATTACAGTTCCATTGCACACACACATAAATAAGCTGTCCTCTAATTCTGCAAGTACTCATTAAAGATCAGTTGTACGGGCTTAATTAACATCAGTTCTTCAGCAGCCATCCTGCTGCTTTGCTACAGCAATGTTATGGTAATGTGCAGATTTTGTCACTACTTTCACTGTAAGGTCTCTTCTCACTGTTAGGGTTTTTTTAAATATTTCCATATAAAAATGTAAAAAGACCAAAACTGAGGAAGTTAAAATGTTAAGCTCCTATTAGCAATTTGAGATACAGTTAAGATTTTTAAAGATTTTATAGTTTGCTCTTGCTAATATAAATCATAATTAAACAATAAAGAAAAATATTCACCATTAATAACCCTATCCTTTGTTATGCATAACTGTGCCAACCAACTTTTTGTTATTTATTATAAATAACAAAAATACATTTTATATAAAAATGTAAGTGCACTAACCAAATGAAGACATCCTGATTTCAGGAAATTTCTCTAATCACCACTGGGAAGGATTGTTAACAACTTACTACTAAGTTTTTTCAGATATTCAGTGTGAGAGATTTTTCAGAGATGTATTTGAGAGTGATCTTTAATGAACCTTTTTCATTCTTGAATGATTTCCCTCAAAAAAAAATGCTCTAACATTGCACACTATGCTCAAATACATCCCCCTTTCTTTAAGTCAATCATTTTCTTAATGTACATTTGAAAGGCATAGTTGCAGATTTAAAAATAAATCCATTGACTACAGTCTGAGTAGAACAGGACAGTCACTGCAATCTCCACAAAAGTGCAGAATTAGAAACCTAGAATCAGTTTAACTGAATTTAACTCCACCAGACTCTCAACAGCATGGACAGGGATGTTGTACACGTGTAACTTACTGACACCCCACCAAGACTGTCCTCCACGTCACTTCAGCTACAAGAAGTGCACTTCTAAAGTCTCATACAGGAAATTATAAACGTTAACAACCACATAAGTATGAAATATGCGAAATGCAAACTCACAAGGAAATGCTTGGCAGCTTTTTCTTTTGACTTATTGTATCTTTTTTCCTATTCTTCTGCAATTCTTTCCATCCTCCCTTGCCAAATATGCTACAAACTTGCTTTTCAGTCCCAAACACCAAGGGCAGAAAGCCCAGACCAAACATTTCTTTGGAAATTTGTTCTAAACCAGCTAGGTAAGTCTGAGCAAAACAGATTTTGTATGCAGAGTTCTTGGTCTCATTCCTCTTCACACTGGCCATGTGGCTGAGTTCAGCCCCAGGAGCAGCCTCGGTGATTTGTGGAGCCACATCCACGCAGGTGGGCTGAGCTATACCCAGGCTGAACAGGAGGGTCTGCTGCCACTCGCAGAGGTTAGGAAGCAGCTGCCCTCCAGCACCCTTCCCACTGGAACTCAGCACTGAAGGGACAACTCTTCCCATGGTCCTATTTCTACATTTTCTACAGAAGGTCATAAGCAGACCAAAGCATATGGCTTAGGCACCTTTGGTAATTTCTCTGACTACTGAACACAACATACTCCAAATAGGTTAAATAAATCACTTTCTTATATTACTCATAGTTTAAGCGACAAAACATTTCCTATTATTTGGGAAACAGATTTTGGTGAAACAGTGAAAAAAGAAGAAAGAAAGAAAACCATCATAAATCTAGAAAGCCAGAAAGCGGCACAAGTGACCTGTTCAACCTGCATCCCCAGGTACACCACGAGGTACACCTCAGCTGGTCCCACACAGAGCAGGGCCAAAACCACAGGAGAAACCAAGCAGCACACAGCAGGGAACTCGGGTGACAAGCCAGCCCCACACACAGGCCTGCCACCAGAGCAGTGCTTTAGCTCAGGCGAAATGGAAGACTCCTCACATGAGTCCTTTTGAAGGGAATACACTATAACTACAGTTATACCCAGAAACTACCCAAAAATACTTTAACTTAGAATGGTAATTGACAACAGTTTCATTTATGTTTTGATCTACCTCATTCACCCATCATCTGTTCTGCAGCTGGGGTCTCAGGAAATGAATAGAAATTTAAATGCAAAAAAATTTAAACTTAGGCAACAGTGACAGATAAGGACAAAGAAATTATCTCAAAAACACAGCCTTTTATTAAAGCATTTTTACAGACTGGATCAGCCTGAATGTTCTGGAAGAGAGTTCTACAATTGCACAGATTACAAGCAATTGAATTTTGCTTTTTCTATTATTTGTTGTTTATCAAAATTGTTAACTGCTACTTCGAGCAGCTGTATTTCCACGTGACCTAAAATTGCTTCTCCTTTCTAGTAATTTAGTTCCAATGATTCATGTGGTTGCTACAGTGATATCTCATTGAGAAAAAACATTCCATAGGTAGAAGAAGAAAAACTGAAAATGAAACAGCAATGAAGAAACCTGTTCCATTAAACTCTCATTGCTTAAAGGAGAAAGAATTATTTCACAATGCTATTTGCATATTTAAAAACTACTGCAGGAATGTGTGATTATGTACACAGAACTTGCCAGCACAGCTCAGTTCTTACTGTTCAAGGGCTGCTCCAAGGCCCCTCCCTCAGCCAACTTCTTCATTTGATGGGAAGTCATTAACACAAACTGCAAATGCATTTCCTTGCTAGATCCTTGCTTTGGCCATGTTTTAGGAGAGGGGATCATGACAGAAAAGCATGTGATTTCAGCAAGTATATTTTCAAAGCGAGTTTAGGAAAAACACATGACTACACATTTGCAAAAGTGTGCCTGAACTCACAGCCTCTCCCACTACCTTAAAAATCAGTTTCTAAACATCAAGTCTCCAACTACAAACTGATTTGGCATGTTGTAAGTTTACAAATCTAGTGATGCAATAAGCCATTATTGTTTCAGGTTTTCAAATTCAGAGACTTATCATCTACTAGAGGGTGAGAAAAAAAAACCCAGTATGCCTTGCTATGAAATAACTCATCATACTTCTGATGTGAACCTTTATAGTCATTATTATCTAATCACATATCAGCACCTCAACAGCTGCAATCCACCAGCCTTTCACAAGCATTTTAAGCAAGGAAACGGATCTTAGGTGCTGTGATTTGGGGTCCAATTAAATCTCAAAACCAAGAAATATCAATATGAACTTTGTGAGAAACAGATAAGCAAGAATGAAAGCCACGTAGCTGAAGCTGCCTGTAGTAGTGTGTTTTGAAAGATTTAAATAGCTCCCCATGAAAACAGGGATTCAGTGACTCAAGAACTCTGATTCACCCATGTCCTCCCAGTTACCACCACAACCATAAGAAAGTAGCCTGTGACATTTCTATTCATTACATTCCTCCCAACAGTTGTATTTAAGAGCTCTGACAGGTATACTGACAGGAAGGACAGAGGCTACACCCTCCTGCTCAGCCAGGTCAGGAGAAAGCTGCAGCTCAGCTTTGCTACAAGGAACACAGAGCAAGAAGCTGCTTTATGTCCACAGTCCCCCCTGCAAGAACATAGGACTTTGTCAAGACCTTGCTCTACATCAGTGTCTCTACCATCCCTCAGTAAAACCACTGCAGTAACCTTCATTCAGAAGGTTTCTACTGTTTGGGTTGGGTAATTTATATGTGTTACATTAAGAATAACCAAAATTATAACAAGTATTGATGACTAATAATGAAAGATATGAACCTTTTCAGAAATACTACAGGAATTCTGCCTTGCAATTTTAACCATTTCCTAACAGTTAAAGGTTATAAGGATGTTTTACTGGCATCAAGTGATTATGCCATAAGGTTTTCTGCAATTCATTCAAAGATAGTAGTATCAGACTGGGAAAAAGACCATGACTTACTAGAAGACCCTAACAAAGTGTTTTCTCCAGTTTCTTTTCCTTGAAGGAAAGGAATCAAGAGAGGCAAAAGGAGATGACACAAAGTGAATTCAAATGAACTAGTATGACTTACCTTGGAAAAACAGCAGCACACTTCTGCTCACAAATTTTAGTCACAACTTCTTGTTTGGTCAAGTGTCTTTAGTACTTTAGCAGGTATGAGTAATTAAAATAATGCAACTACTGGTACAGTTTTATGGTTAAATTATGCCAATCTACAACTGCATTGTCACCAAATGGGATGAACCAACACTAAATTCAGTTGTCTCAGAATGTATATACACTAGCAAGCATGTCCAGCTCAGGACAAAGTTTTGTGAAAGAGCTAAGCCAATGTAACAGTTGCCTGCTGCCCTGAGGGTGGTGGTCTTGCTCTCCACTGCCTTCCCCTAGCTTTGCTTCTGGCAGTGAAGTTTCTTCTCTCTGCTCCCCATAAGCTTTAGGTTTCACACCCACTGAGATGCTGACAGAACTCACTAACCTGGATGGCAGAGAACCATCCAGTCTCTTCCGCCAGGGCACCCAGCCACTAAAGGATCCAACAACACACGTCACAGTCACCAAAAAAACCGTGGGAGAAGCAGCCAGTGACAAACTAGCAGCAGAGGCAGAAGCAAAGGAGGGAAGAACAGGAACTCCAACTTCTGCCAAGGGTAAGCCATTCAACCAACCTTCCTTCTCCAACTTCCTCTACATCCCAGATACCACAGGATTGCTAAAGCTGATACAAAAGAGGAGGCGTGAGCATACAGCCAGAGAGCAGAGAAAGAGCAGTACTATTTTCCTCAACATCCAGAGCTCACCACAGAGTCACAGGCACTTGAGATATGAGCTCGGCATGGGACAGGAGGGGCACAGCAGTGCCACATCATATCACGGAGATGTTTGCATCTCCACCGTCTAGCAGGGTAATAGCAGGCACAGAAAATGGGTGAATGTAGGCACAGACCAGCCACACATCCCACAGAGAGACACAATTACGTTGATTAGATACAACGGTGTAAAATACATATATATAATGGGTAAAAACGTAAGGAAAGACAGGGGAATGTTGCCTGACATAAGCAGAAATAACCCTACAGCAATGATAGACAACCGGTCACTCGAGTGGGGAAAAACAAAGGAGTGCGTGCCTTGCTCTGACAACAGGAAGTAAGACGATACTGAGCTCGTTTGCTACTGGCACCCCAACAGTGGGCACACCGAATACGGACACACAACAGACGTAGGCAGGAGACACTGGGAACTGAAATGTGAGCACAAGTCTGAAGAACGGAAGACAGACCACCAAAGAGTTCACCCTCCCGAGCCTGAGTCTCAGCTGACATTGCCTCGGCTGGCAAGCACTCCCTGCACCAGCCGCTGCCACCGCTCACCCCCATCTCCTCCAAGGCGTGACCCCCGCGGCGCTCAGAGCCCAGCGCTGCCCCCGCCCGAGCCCGGAGCCCGCACCGCCCGCCCAGCCCCACGTACCGCACCCGCTGCCCTCCCTTCCCCTCAGAGCCCCCACACCCCGGCAGGACCCGCACAGCCCCTGCCCGCCCCTCCGCTCCAGGCCGGCTGCCCACAGCTCGCCAGCACCTGTCAGCCCCAGCGTCCCACAGCCCGGCCCGCCCCGCACACACCCGGCCCCGCTTCCTGTCCCCCGGCACGACCCCGGCCCGGCCCCTTCTCGGCGGCACCTGAAGCGCGGCGAGTCCTTCAGGCACTCCTCGAAGTCCACGGTCACCTTCATGGTAGCGGGGCGCGCCGCTGCCTCCGCTGCTGCGGCTGCTGGCGGTGGCGGCGAGGCGAGACCGGGCCAGGGCCGGCGGACGGGGCGGGGCGGGCCGGGGCGGGGCGGAGGCGGTGCTCGGGGCAGGGGCGGCGGCCGCAGCGCCCTGTGCCCGCCCCGCCCGGGCGCGACTGACGGCCCGGGCAGCCAGCAGCGACCGCCCGCGAGAGCGGGGGGCGCGCCGACCAATCACAACGCCAGAGGGGCGGGCTCAGTAGGCAGAGCGCCCAATGAGCGTGGCCGCTCGGAAGAAGCAGCCAACCGCCGGCAGCGCAGCGATTGCTCCCGCCCCGGCGTGCTCAGAGCGACAGCCAGGGCCGCCAATGAGCAGGCGGCCGCGCCAAGCGGCAGCGCCATGGCCGCGGATGCCCCGCCACAGCCCGGCCCGGCGTTCGCCGCCTGACGCTGCCTGGGGCGGGGCGGGCCGTGTGCCGCCGGTTGTCGGGACCTGCTTGTTTGTTTTTTTTAATTACAGCTCCTCATTAAACGGGGGGATCGCTCCCTCGGGGGTGAGACGCGCGGGAAGTCCCGGGCGGGCCCCGGAGCTGCTGTACCGGGTGGAGAGCGGCCTCGGTCAGCCGGCTCCGCCCCCCGGCCCCGGCGAGCCGCGCACGGCCCTGCTGGGGGTGCCTGCAGCGGCAGGAACGCTCCCGCTCAGTCCGCTCGCCAGCGTGAGTCACTTTTAGACAGAGGAAATAACTGGGGGGGGGGGAGACTCAAAGGAGTCTCTGAAGGAGAAACGCAAACCGCAGGTTTTCCTGTCAAGGACTATCAAGCGTGCATGCTTGGGTTTCTTACGGAACCTTTGTCCGAGAATACTCTGAGCTAGAGCGGATCATATTTTGAAGTGGAGTGATACAGAGTGAACAGGACCACGTTGCAGTCTCCAGGTTGCAGTGAAGGACAGCAGAACATTGTAGACTTCTGATCGTTTAAGAGAAGAGAGGAAAAGATCTCTAACCAGTTAGGTGCTGCTTAATGTTCCCAGATGTAAAACGGACAGACAGGAGCACCAGCCATCCCCACTCCTCTTCAAAAGGAGCAACAGAGAAGCAAAAGTTGCTATCCAAGTTAAACTTGTCAAAAATGAAGCAGTCACAGGGACGGTGCTTGAGAAGCTGACCGAAGTAGATGATGTTCACTCTTGCCTCCTCCCAGAGTCTGACGAGCTGCCATACCTGCTTCCAGCGAGCCCACAAATCCCCTGCAGCTTTCACACCCTCCCTCACGCCAGCATCTCCACTGAGTTTTGCCTCTTGTTTTAGCTCTTTTGGTTTTTCATATTTTTCCCATTCTCTCACCCCCACTTCCTTTCAATGCTACAATGAGAAACAGTCAACGTGAAAGGAGGGGAACATATAACTTCTTCCCAAGAAGCTGGATGCCTGCTGTACCTTTACTGAGGGACACTTGGTTCAGTTGTAATTTAGAATGTCAGGTTTTTTCTTACAAGACTCGTGAAATGTCAGAACCAAACTACAAGTTACATGGATGTAACTGTATATTTTTGTGACCTGTCCCTCACCAAAACTAGCCAAACTACCACTATTTTGATTAGGCATTCAAGTCACACCCACTCAGGAAAAACAGCATGTTAATATTTGTGTCATTGAAGCTGCATTTATGTTGTCAAATCCACTTTTCAACTGAAGTATGCGACTGAAAAGAGCCCAGCTCTGTTTTGAGGAAGTTTTACTTCCTAAGAAGTAGCTGCTGTTAGTCATTTGCCATTACTCCATGCTAGTGGGTGATGACTCAGTGTTGACCATGAAGAGACAGATCAGTTGTGCTTAAATCCTACAACACACAAAAACACCTTGAAAAATGCAGCCTTTTCTGAGGTACTGCTGTCTTAAGTTCCTGACTTAGGTTACCAGATCTACCCTCAGGTAGGGTAGATCTAGGCCTCAGATTTGCTAGGCAAGCCAGCAAATCTGTGCGAACAAACCAATTTACATCAAAGTTACAATAAATGAGAGTCATGAGGAAATTACAATATTGGTTTAAGAATTTATCTATGAACACACCTGCAAATTTTAGCTGCTAGTTTCTTCTGAAGAGCTCCAAGAAGCCAAACATTAGATTAGTATTAGTGTCATAAGGTAGTAATGAAAACAATGGTTTTATTTATGTTGTGACACTTAACACTGGTTTCAAACAATAATTACATTTGTGAGGTGGCATCATAATACCACAAAAAAGCATGTTACAGAAACAAAGAGTTCTGGTAAGATATACAAATTTCACATGAGAGAGTTAGCTGTGGAAAAAGTATCTGCAGTTTCCATGAGTTGTACAAGTTGGTGGGAAAGAAGCTATAGACAGAAAAAAAAAATCTATACACATGAGTTAAGGCTCTTATTTGTAAGTGATCTTCCTACTGGAAGCATATTGAAAATGCCTTCTCTAAACAGGATGCAGCTTGAGGACTTAAACCTTTGCAAGAAGATTCACAATTATGGTACTGTGGAGCTCACTGTCCACATAAGTACTGTGTTTGTTTCCTCTTTACACCACTCTGTATCGTACATGAGTATTTACCATATGCAAGCTAGCTAAGTCCTCATCAAATGTAAAAAGAGAAAGCACATTTCTTCTCTTGTCCCCATTCAGCAGGGAACTCTTGATATTTCTCAAGCAGAGGGAAATCGAATATCCCTTTTGTAAAAAAAGCTGTATGGAACATCTGGAGCTACTGCAATGTAAAACTTGCATGACTTAGCTTTTAAAATGCATCAAGGTGTAAGCAAAGTGAACCAGCCTTTCACTTAGAAGCAGTGGTAGGGACATTGGCTTGCACTTCTGCTGAGGAAGACAGAGAAGCACTGTGAACAGAATTTCTGCGAGCACTGAGGAAAATGCAGAGAACAAAGCCTTTAAAAAAGCCCCGAACTAAATCAAGTTTCAAAATAGCATCAAACTTGGAATTTAGGTGCTTGGTGGCACAGAAAAATGGAGATCACCCAAGCAGCTCAAAATCACCTGAGTAATGAAGGGACCTAGTATACATTATGTGGTTAATTTAAAACTGTCTTCATGCATTTCTGTACCTCCCTCAAAGCTGCATACTCATTTCATCTAGGATTTTGGAAGCCATTACAGGAAAGGTCTTTATTAGAAGTTAGCGAAGTTTGTTTGTTAAACAAAATGCTTTCTAGACCTTGTAAAATACAAAGGAGCCCTGCTGAGCACCAAATGGCCTTGGACGCAAGAAAGCGGGGAGTAAGGAGGGCAGGACATTAGCTCGGGTAAGAGCTGCTGCTGCTGGATTCTACCTTAATTGCAGGTATGAAGTACCCATGGGTACTTAGCACAAAGCACAAGCGCTATGTTCCACAGCTCACATCCCTGTAACCTGCACACACTGCTCACCTCGTCCATGCTCAGGCTGACAGCGACACAGCTTTGCCGAGCACTGCCATGCTCTCAGCAGGATTTCAGTGCCCAGATGGGGCAGGCCAGGCCAGCAGCTGCTCAGTCTGAAATACAGCTCAGTGCACAAAGGCCAACACTCTGAACACTGCAAGCTGGTTTATAAAAGGTACAAACAAAGTTTTGAAATCCTATTCTTAGGAGCCAAATTGAAAGCTACAGTACGTGACTTGATGAGTCGAAGTATCTAAATGCTTACCCTTTGCCACTGTTTACTCCATGGAAGTGACCACATTTGATACAAGAAGTAATAGCACTCAGCATGTTGAAAAACTAGCATCACCACACTGGCCAGAATCAAGAGTTCAGTTCTTTCTTGTGAAAAGACCCTATTAATCTCAATTCAGGACCTTAGAAGATTAACTAACCCAAAACTGACCACCCTACTAAGGAGAGGAGATAGTTGGGAAAGGCACCCTACAAAACACAGCATAATTCACAGGTATCTTTGGCAATGCGTCCAGTCTGATGAATCATTCCTGTAAAAATCTTTCAAAGGACAGCATCCTATTGCCTTATTCACTCTCAATTTCTCTGGGACTCCAGGAAAGCTCACACTTGAGAATGCATGTAACTGTAAAATAACTTTCATTCCTTTATTCAAACTTCACATATACAGTGGAGAAAAAGACGTTTTAAAATAGATCCATATAATTATATGGATTTTTGCAACATATCAAATTCAGATCAAAATTAAGATATACACTGTATTTCATAACCAAGCTAAAGCTTAAGTGTGTACTTCGTTTGTATAATAAAACCCAGGAACTACTCTGAATACTGGAACATTCACCAGTCAAATTCCACCCAGTGGGAAGTTTTTACAGCAATTTGGAGGTGCAGAATCCCTCTTTACAGCTATACAACCACACTGTAAACAAGTATTTGAATTAGGTAGTTTCCCTTCGAGCTTCAAAAAAGCCTTCATTTTACAAAAGCAGTTGTTGTAAGTTGCAATGGACACAGGAAGATTTAGACCAATGGTTTTCAGTATGGAAGTTGCCAACCCCAAAAGAGTAAATCAACAGCAGTTATCTTTAATAAAGAACAGCCAGAGCCTAGGCTCAGCACATCTTCAGTCCTGCTTTATATTTCCTCGTGGCTGGGTGTTTTTCCTCAGGTGCTAACAGCACAAACACTGTTCATGCAACTGGAAAGAACCAAATGTTTGAAACAAGAGCCAGAAGAGTAACAGTGGATGTGATTTAAGAGAAAAGCTGGAAGGAACTTGCACGGTCTCACAATAAGCCAGAGAGAGCTCCACAAAACAACCAGTCCTGATGGAAGAGGTTATGACAGTTAACTGCAAAGTTCAAGTTAGCCATTTCCAGTGTAAAAACACTCCCTCCACCAGATGTTAGTACTGCTTTAGTCAGAAACTAACAACCAATTCCAAACACCGCTCTTAAGAAATAGCACAGCTCTTGTTCTAAAGACTGGGAAAGTGCAGGCAAAAACATACTGAAATCTAGATTAACAGGTCAATACTTTACAAAAAAAAAAATCAAACTTGTAGGACTTGAATAATCCCTTTTTAAACTGCTTAACATATCTGATAAATAGCTTACATGTCAATCTGATATTTGCTGTACCGTTTGGCTCTTGAATCCCAAAACTTTCCATATGAGACACCACATCTAGAACACTCAAATAAATAGTGTAAAACCAAAAGATAGTGAGTGCTTCAAAGCAAGAGCAACAGTACATCACGCAAGATAATCAGTGCTATACATACAGGGAATGCCATTCTGGTTGAACAAATTATGAAGCAGTATTCTCCATGAAATACTAGGCACAAGAATAAATCAATTAGACAGTGCTTTCTGCCTAATGGACAAATCTAAAATTAACATTCTTGGCAATACAACATTGTAACCGATATGCTTCTTAACACTTAAGAGCCTTAATTGCAAAAATCATGAAGCGATGTTTATATTTGTGTCTTTGACAAGCAGTTACAGTTCTGGACAGATTTCTTCTATGCTGTGTGCTCCACTTTCCAGCTGGTCACGAGTAACATGTGCTGCATAAGAAAGATTACAAAAAAACAGATAATTCTTCACATCTGTTCAATATTTTCACAACACACACAACTATCCTCCTGAAACCATCTTTGCTTCTCCAAAGATAATGTTTGCCAACCCATCTTAGCAATGTATAAGCTTTTAGTTGTAGAGTGCAGAAACGTCTAAAACAGTTATTAGACCCTCATGTCCTAAATGATGGCCAACACCCTGTTGAGCACACCAAGCACTGCATGCTCATTCCCCCAGAATTGGGAGGATTTAACTCAGGTGTTTAGAACTAATGCATGAGGTTCCTGAAACACCAGCAAGCACAGTACTTCCCAGGTCAAATTTCAGTTCCAGATGAGGCACTTGAAATAAAAGAACCCCAAGTTTATGAAGGAGTACAGTAATGTGTTTTCAGGAAGTTGTTAACTCATGCTTTTGAGCAAAAGCACTGCAATAAATCAGAGGAAACTTCTCCTCAGTGCTGATCAAAGAATACCTCATTTAAAGGACAATATTCTTTTTTAAAAGTCAGTTAGGCTTGGGCATGAGTTAGATTTGGTAACGTGCAGTTTAACAAGCAAACAACTCAGTTAACCAGCAGAGCTGATTGCTGTGTGCTCCCAGCCCTCTCACTTATTTCATCTTTAGGGTGATGCTTGCCCTGCTTAAGAAAACACAATACATTCTGTATCTACCAAAGGCCAAAGGGCACACCCAGTCAGTGACAGCTCAGCTACTGGGTGCCGTCTGAGCGGGGTTACTAGAGCAATGCAGCTAAATGAACCAGAGGAAGAGAACAATAGTCTTACTTCTTGTCAATTGAACTGCTATAGGCAACACCCTCTGGCTGATACTTTTGTGTAGCAAAAGACGGGTCTGCACTGAAATCACCATGCTTAAATTTACCTACATCAGGAATATTTCCTTCAGTGATTTCAAAGAGAATTTCTAAAGGGAAAGTTTTTATGGAGAGAAACAAAGGTCACTTCTGCTGGCAAAGTCTATTTATGTTATTCATGGAGTCATAAACAGCAAGTACCCAGAGAAGGTGAAATGCTGAAGCAAGTAAATGTAGAATCATAGAATGGTTTGTGTTAGAAGGAATCTTACAGGACATTCAGCTCCAACCCCCCTGCCATATGCAGTCTACTACAACTTATACTTTCTTTTCCACAAAAAAGCTTGGCTGCTGGAATCCACACAACATGGCTACTTGAGGCAAGAAAGGAATGATCCATCCATTTAAAACACCTGGTAGCCACAATGGAAAGAGGAGCAAAAATATACAGAGTTCTCACCATCACTGATTGGACTGGCCATCTTCATTTTATCAGCAAGAAATCTCAGTCTGTAACCAAGAAGTGCAACTTGTATTAGTGGACCTGGTGGTATCTGACAGGAGCATCCTTCAACCTGCCCTAAGTCTTTAGCCCCTTCTTTGAAAGCAGACTGTAGAGATTAGAAGTGTACTGTTAGTTTTACTCAAATACAAAGCAGACTGAATTAGAGAGTAAAAAGAAGTATCAGGTAAGAGAAGCACAGAATCTTTAAGGGATCTTCATGGATAGAAAAAATTCCAAGTGAGAAGAGATTCTCAAATTGGCTGAAAAACAACCCAGGAGCCAGTGGAACCCCCAGAGTCACAACAGGCCACTAAGAAATGTCTGTTATGTCACATCTTTACCTGCAACAATCATCAATACTACAGAAGTCATGTTACTCCATTGGAATAAAATAACATTTCATGGCACCTCTCACTCACATAGACTGACTGGCATAATAGTTGAGTGGCAGCCACATCATGTCATGATCTCCACAACTACCCAAGAACTCAAGTCAAATGGAAGAATTTATAAAAATATAGCTAGAATACAACATGCAGAAAACCCAGGACATTTTCATTGAAGTTAAAAGCAAGCATCAGGGCTGTTAGTCAGTTTGATGCCAAAACAAGCCATTGCAAAAATCAACTCCTGTATCACCCAGTACAAGAGTAAGGAAACCCTCCCTTTTCTGCTCTAGACAAAAGCACTTTAAAATACAGTTTCAAGTCAAAGAGCTCTTTGAAAGTTATCCAGGTGAATAATCTTTCCATATACTGTTCTCAGGAACATATTAATAGGATTTTGAATTCCTTCCATGAAGGAAACAGCCTAATTTTTAAATACTCAAGTGCTTAATGTAACCAAAAACACAGCATGACCAAAAATACAATGACCAAAAACCCCAAGTAGCAAGTGTTAAAGCCATCTATTTGAGAAACCTTCTGTAGCTCCAATTAACACTTATGAATAAGGAGATTTTTCTGTGTCCTCAGAATACAGATGAGAGAGCAATAAATAACGTAATCTCAAAAAAGTTATTTAGAAAAACTTTGACATTAACATAGCTGCGTGCTGAACATTTCTCATCTCAATGTAGGAATTTCTTAAAATGTGGGCAGTGACAGAAGACTGGTTTATTAACATTTTTGTTCGTATCTCATCATCCTTTGCCCAACGCTGTCTCATTATCCATCTGAGGGCATTCAACTCACCACCTGCTCCAAAAGTGAGACCAGTGCTTAACCTCAGAAGAACTGATCAAGGACAGGGATTAAAGGCTGTGACAGCTGATACAGAGATTGGGAGATAACAGAACATGAAGGTTTAAGCAGAATGATAGAAAAGTGAAGAATTGAGAACTACATCAGCTTAATGGAAAGCATTTCTATATGCTATGGTGTGGAGGTGAACCAGTTAGTTAACAGGTTGCTACACTGGCAGACAAGTTACACCTATGGAATCTATTAGCCATGAGCAGTCTAAAATTGATAATTACCAGTTGTGGCTCTGAAGCTGGTTATGAGGAAGGTGGAATGGACTTCAACAATAGAGATGGAAAAATGCTGCAAAGGTCTGCCTTCTTTCCACTGGCGAATGCAGCTGGGGAGCGAGGTTGCCTCTGTTTTACAGCAGAGTGCAGAGAGCTGGCAGCTTCAGGCTATGCAGAAGGCTCATACGGTTGGCTACTGCAGCCCTCCTTTCCCCTGGAGAGTGAAGTTCTAGTAAATAGCCATTATAAGGCCTATGTTCAGTTACTGGATAAAGTCAGTCCAGTAATGGGTCTCAGACACGTACCAAGTGACCCTTTCAAAGCAATTGTGAAGGAATTAGTCCTCCTGTAGTAAATAACAGGACGAAAAGGTGCAATCCACAGAACTTAAACACGCAACTTTGCAAATCACCTTTTTATTGAGTGGGATTTAAATGAATTTTAGATGAGTTCCTAGTTCACATAGTTGTGAAAAGCAGATGTGAACTAAGTTAAACCCATGCAGCATCTTCCCAAGTCTGCAGACCATGCTAGTATCTCATAGCTTTGCCAACCACAGATGAACAAGGCTTACAGACTTCACTGCCACCAGTCTCATGAGCAACGATGTGTAGTTTGTTTATGTCAAAAATTTATTCAAAGTGCTGTTACATAAAGAGGTGGGGAGTGAACTGTAATTATTCACCAGAATACCACCACAGAAGTCTAAGACTTTTCACCCAGAAAGAAGTTTAAAGATGAAAGAGAAGGTGTCAGCCTCTATAGTTTTAGGAGTTTCCTATGAAGAGACAGCAACAGCTCCCACTTAAACATCCCAGACTTTCTTCCAGTAGCTGCACTAAAAAGCAAAGTTATCCCAGAGTCTTATCTCATACTATAGCAATGAACATTTCTGCTCAAGGACAAGTCTGTATTGAAGACTTAGCAGCAGTTTTACATTACAGTGTTTTTCCTCAGCAAGATAAATACAGTTTTCTCAACAGGGAGGAAACATTGATGGTAATCTCCCATTGCTGGCTACAGGATGGATTTGGAGCAGAATGGGAAATGACCCACAACAAAAAGCCAGGCTCTCCCATGTGGCCATTAAAGTGTTCAGTACAAGACAGCTCCTCCTTTAAAAAGGATGCTGGCAACTTCACTACCCAAAGTCAGCTATTTTGGGGAAATTGTAAGAAGCGGAAATATTTGGTTTTCTGTTATGCCACAACAAACAAAAGCCTACATGCTGTTTATCAACACTGAGTTTTTGTTCCATGTTACAAGTCTACCTATCACAGACAGAGTGCAACAGTACTCATTGAGTGTTACATACATACTGGACTCCTTCTAATCATCATACTCGAGTATGTTCACTTCCCAACAGCTCAGAAGGCCACCAGTACTTACAGGTGCTTTTTAATTCATCAGTAGCTCACCGTGTTCAGTAGGTTCTGTACTCATTGTTTCTACATCTGCAGCATCACGCATCTCTTCATCCTCATCATCTTCCTCTTCTTCACCATGTAGTTCTTTTGCAATGAGCTGCCTTGCCAGTTTGATGTTTCTTCCTTCATTATAGTGCATTTTTCTCTTCATTTCAAACTGTTTCTTTTTCTCTGTGGGCAAACAAATGGAAATAGTTGATCCTTCCCTTAAAAAAAATCAACATATCTTCTTTCAAGACAAACTCACTGAATAAAAATTATTGTCTTCAAGAAGTGGAGTGTTCTTTTAAAACGAGTCTGACTTACAAAAAGGATAGTAATTGGAATCTCAGAAGCACTTTTATAAGAACCTGTTTGAAACTAAGAGTAAGTCTGAACCACAAGAAGCATCTGGTAAAAGTACACAAAACTCCGAAGTTTCACAAGCCTTGTTTCTAAGTAAACTCAAGGACAAATTGAGACATACTGCTGGGATAGAAGATGAACTTTTGCAGATGTGTGGTTTGACTCCTGGCTAGCCACCAAAGGTCAGTTATGAGAGATATATTTACCACATGTAGAAGAAAATATTTTCCACTTTCCCCATGGCCTGAAGCCAGCTCTGCTCCATATATTAAACATTAGCATATCCAGCAGTAATGCATTATAATTCAAGTAAATTTTGCTTACTGCCAGCCCCAACACTTTGTTCATTTCCTTCCTGTAGTATAGCATGGTTTCACACTCAAAGTTAAGGCCAGGAAATTTGAGAAGCACCAGCTAGATAATACAAGCCTGAAACCTTAGAAGTATTGTTGTTTCACTGTTCCGTCCAAATGTTCTAGTCCAAGTCAACATGAAACAACATTGCTGTTAAAGATGCTATTTGCTTTGGAATAACTGCAGTCTTCCTGTTACATCCATCTACCAGTTGCATTGAGAACAACAGAAGCATCATTTGCAAGCAATTAGCAGCATTTTATTTGTAGTTGTACTCATTGAATTAAGTCTACCTGAAATATGTACAGATGAAGAACTAGTCCTTCAACCCCAAACCAGAACCCTAAGGTGTCTTAGAGGAATTCCCATACTTTAAGCTTGTATACAGGGAGGCAGCCAACAACAGCGAATTCCTGTTTATATGTTTATAAATCCCAAACCAAACATTCTGACTAGAAAAAAGCAGTGTATTTGTTCAAACACTATTTATCTCTTTTTTCAAATAATAACATTTTTCTGAAAGTATTTCTTCTTCGCAAATACTTCTTACAGAAAACCTGAGACTATTTGTAGGAAAAGAGTCTAAACAAAAGAAAGAAAATAACTTTGCCTACCCCGTTCTTCAGGTGTTAATTCTTCATCCTCGTCCTCCTCCTCACTGCTTTCTTCTTGCCTTGCTATAACCTTGGGTCCTCTACCTTCAGCTGCAGCTGCCAGTCTACATAAATCATGCAATACAAAATACTGAAACAGCAAGTTTTTCACTATTTAAAATACATGACATTTCAGAATACTCATACAAACAGCTTTGTTCATTATTTTGCCATATTTGTATGTAGTAACAATGTGCAAGAAGTCTGAATTACAAGCAGCACTATCAAACACTGAAAACCACTTCATTTGACAATAGCAAAAATACAGGAACAGCTTTCCATAAAGAACATCTACCCCAGGAAAGAGCATATTTTCTTCACATTTAGTTAGTTTTTATAATTACAATACTTACTTTTTACTCAATACATCTGCTTTTAAGGGCTCGTATTCTGAATCACTCACTGCATCCTCATCATCTTCTCCTACCATGCTTGGAGGGCAAACAAAAAGTAGCTGCTTTTAGTCATTTGCTCAAGAAAACAGTCAAAACCTTACAACACTCAATTAAAAGACTCCTTTAATGCTTTAAAAGCTTTACAAATCAACTTTAAATATTGATATGACATTATATTCTAGTACTGAAAAAAATAAAATCAATAGAAGTCAGACTTCCTTATTCCATTCAAAGGCTAAAGCCTGCTAGAACAAACCTTCTAAACCTTGTCCTTCACACTTTGTCCTTTCTGACTGTTCTCCTTATTTAGAAGCTTTGTAGATCTGAGTATGTTGCATACACCCAGCAGGCCTGCACAGTAATACTACATCACCCACAAAGTAAACTTTGCTCTAAACCCACAATTCCACTGGCAGCACACAGACCAACACTTCAGCAAGCGTACCTGTGGTAAGGAGTACTTGGCTCATCAATTTTCATCAAGCCATAATCTTTGCCTGGAGGGTGGTATGTAGCTATGATGTTCATTTCATCCCACTTCTGTGATTTTTTACTGAAATAAGAAAAGAAAATAAAATTTTCTTATATTCTAAAACAATTAGTTCTGCTTTACCAGAGAAGGAATTTTTAAAACATCATCTGATCTTTACTACATACTAAGCACAAAAAATATCCTTATGACACAGACATGTTCAAAGTATGACTATTAAATACTGCTCTGTACATACTGAAGTCATAACAAATTTTCATTGCAACTTAATTTCCCTAACAAGTCACAATAGGTAAACAAAGTCAATTATCTATAAACATATTAATATAATTCAGAGACCCCTGGTCTTGTTCAATGACTATCTTGTGAACTATTTGATTTTACAGTTAACTTGTAAAAAGAGAATTCTTCTCCTTATTACAATCCACAAGACTTCACCAGAACCCAATGCCTTTCAGTTCACCTCTGCTGAAGGAGCTGGAACGTTTATTAGCAAAACTGTTGCTAAAACAATAGCAACCAGCATATCCCCTCCTGCAGTGAAATCAGTAGCATAGAACAAGGTGATTATTAATACTGCTTTTGACATCCAAAATTGGAATAATAAGCCAAGTGAGTCACTGCTATAATTAAGCCGAGGGAGTTTCACATCTTAAACAGACAGGCACCAGTGATGCTCCATTATCTAGAATTTTCTTAGTCAACCAGAAAAATGTACCATTTTATGTATATTTGAAGAAACTAAAGCTCACCCACACTGACTGCTCACTGACAAAATACATAAGCCACAAGAAAAGCAACTGCCTTGGGGCCAGAGAAAGAGCCATTCTTCCCCTGATCTAAAAGCCACAAAAAATATTTAATCAATACAAACCACTATGTTCCATATTTTCTCTAAAAAGGTTATTGCAAACTTCATATAAGGTGGTCTTTCCCTTAGATTAAGCCAATAAATTTAATTTCAGAATAATACAAAAATTTGACTAATTAATATATTCTTCTTGTAAATTATTAGTTAAGGAAGCAAACATTAAAGGACTTTGTGGGTTTCGTGGGGGTTTTTGTTTGGTTTGGGGTGGTTGTTGGGGTTTTTTGAGGGGTGGGAAGGGGCAGTTGGCTGGAAGACTTCAATTTAACTGCTCTTGTTTAAACTAAGACTGCTCCAATAACAGATCTGAAAGATATATTCAATCTCAATAACACCAGTGCTCTTAAGACAGAATAACATCTGTAAAACAAACTTGATAAAGCAAAATTCCAAGCACTAACTACATTCTATATTTACAGCATCACTGCATAATACAGTGTGGGGGGAAAAAAACTAAAAAGAAAAAAAATAGATGTGGGGGTTGATGCTGAATCCTACATGCCACAGACTTATACTCCAGAAATTAATACAAATTGAATGATCTTAATCCCCTCAGCACACAGTACCCAGTGCCAAGGTCTCATGTTTGAAGCTTCAGGTCCATTTAATCATTTTGTGCAAACACAAGGACTGCAGCATAAGCGGACAACTCGTGAGTCAGATCGTGGCTCTGGCAGGGCAGGGAGTCATGAGCTTCGTGATGACAAAGCAAGAGCTCCGGTCTAGGAATGCCGCTCATTCAAAACTGTCTGGTTAGGAGTCCAAAAAATCCCCAGTTTACCCAGTTTAACACAGCCTGAAGTTCCTCCATGACAAGATGCTCAGTGAGGAATTTTACCAGCCAGAGCACTTAGTCAATGGTACATAGGGTACACAGCTGCTGTAAAGGGACAGAGCTCAGCTGACAAGGAAATAGAACAGATGGGAGAGATTCCCTTCACATGCCTTGTGTTCACTTGCCCAGAGCACATCCAGGTTTATAGCCCAGGCCCACAACTCCACCTAATAATAATACTGGCAATCTTGGAACAATCCCTTTGGCATGCACTGTGCTGGAAATCAGACAGCCCACACTGAGCAAGTCGGTGAGTCATAAATAAAAGACTGAACAAGTTTTTAGTGGCTTTGTTTTTCACACTTGTTTTTTTAAACTCAGATTCCAACACTAAAAGCCTTGGCTGTGGAACACCTCCCAAAGTACAACTTAAAGTCAGCCTGGGGGGGGAAAAAAAGTCATTAGTGGCAAAGAGACAACCATGTAATTTCACCCCTGCTTGTAAAAAGCCCTCACAGGAGAATGACTAAGTGCTCTGAAAACCCACACCTCTCCTCTTTGTTTCTAGTTTTGCATGCTTAGGCATGCCTGCAAAGCACAACACTAATGACATGGCTTAGGACCATCACAGGGAAATGCATCCTCACACCCCTTCAGATACAGAAATAGGAAATCTAATCTTCCTTAGGAAAATGAGATTTGAAAAATCTCATAAGTGCTCATTTGTATGTTCTCACATCTTTAAAAATATACAATAACTTCACCTGACATCACACCAGGTGGTGTGGACAAGCAAGAAGTTTCAGCAGCAGTAACAGCCAAGGAACACCTCTCACACCTGCCTTGCTCCTGCCGTAGCAGACTCACCTCTTCCAACACAGCTGCTTGTGCACAAACACACTTCCATAATTGCTTTGTAAAATACCACATCCACTCGCTCACAGGCTCGTACCCCAGTGTGTATGCCAGGAACACATCTGCCATAAAACCACGATCTCAGCCCTCAGGATGCAGTTCCAGTGGTATCCCAATCTCTCGAGCTTCCTTCTTATCATATTTTCATGAAGGAAATTTTCCAAACAATGTTACCATCACTAACAGCAGCACAAGGTCAGTAATGATGCAAGTACATGAGAGCTCTACTGAACATCGTGCTTTAAAAGACTGATAGCCGACACAATGAGCTCTTTCATCTACAGATATTTTTAAGGATCTGCAGACCTCAATTTCAGTATTAGAAATAAGCAGAAGAATTAAGAAAACAGATACCTGAATTTATTAACTACTCTTCAGTCTCAAAGGAAAATCACAACTGTGCTATATCATTCTTCTAAAACCAAAATTCTTTAGTTGAAATCAGAAAAAACACTGATATATCGATACATTGCCAACCAAAAATAATACCTGCACAGAAACCAGCTTTATATTCCCTGTACTGATCTTTCCAGGAAATTTTCTAATGCAGCCTGCCAAGTTTAGCCAGTATCTTTCAACTTGCAAGGCAATTTCAGAATTCATCTGACTTTATTGGCTCACAATGGTAAGCAGGAAATAGAAGCTGGACTCTAGCCCACTAACTGCTTCCCAGGAAATTACTGTGTGCAACAACCAATATACCATACTTTCATAACTTCATACTCCAATTTCTATTCATGTTTCAATATGATACAAAAGAAACTGTAGAAAATTAAACACAGGCTACCAACAGTCAATTGTAATTTATGTCTGGTGTGGTGCTAAACACATCAAGCTACATAATATTAGAACTTAAGAAAAGGAAAACTAAAAAAATCACATTTGTGTAACATATTGCTACTTACACTTGCCGGTTTCAAAAACACCATCTCATTCATTCAGTTAAATTTTTTCTCTGGAAAGCAGGAGCAGCTAACACATGCAACACTGCAACCCAAAAGCTCTTCTTTCTTACCTTGCTGACTTTAGACTACATTCATGACTTAACTAGGCAAAGATGAAAGGAGTATTACCATAATAATTAAAATACTGACCAGCATGACTATTTTATTTCTCTCCTTGCAATACTGAATAAGGTACCAAAAAGAGAAAACTGTCGAAAGCAAATTTGTAAACACTGAGTTCAGGTCAAACCTTGCTCATCATAACTTGATGGAGAATCAGAGCAACGGCAGGCAGCACATGCTGGGTGCATCAGGAAAAGTGTAGGATTCTTAACCATCAAGGACAGGTGCTGGCCAGCTGAAGACCACTTCTGGCATGTCTGGACTAACTCGGCCAAGATTTTAATGTCATTTAAATAACCTCAAGGGCGGTGCGCATTCTCAAGTGTGAGATTTTTACAGATGGATCCTGCCCAACCGAGAATACATCTTGATTATGTTTCAACCCTGGAGAGGTCCCTTCTCCAGAGACATGCTTTAGATTACAAGAAATGAGCTACCTATGAGAAGGCTGAGAATAAATCAAGCGCATTTCCCAAACTGTGAACTATCCTCGTAGCATCGGTGAAACCCTTTGTGAGCTGCCACACTCAGCAGGTGACCGCCACTCCTCGACAGGAGCCACGGCGACAGCTCCCGCCGGCCTCATGCAGCGCTCCCGGCCCCGCTCAGGTGCACCCCCCCGGCAGAAGCTGCCCCCGCCGGGCCCGGGCCCGCCCCGCCGAGCGGAGCCGAGCTCCGGCCGCCGCCGCACGGGGGACACGGCCCGGACCCCGCCCCGCCCGCAGCATCCCCCGGGCACGGGGCGCAGCGGCAGCCCCAGCGGGAGACACCGCCCGGCTGCTCCCGCTCCGCGGACCCCTCCAAGGAGCGGCACGGCCGGAGCGGGGCCCTGAGGGGACGGGCCGGAGCGGGGCCCTGAGGGGACCGGCCGCCGCTGCCCACCACCACCGGGGCCTCACCCGTGATCGTCCTCGTCGCACGCTTGGCTGGGCTGTCGCGCTCCCACGGCCGCTCCCGACGAAGCCTTGCTGCCGCTCTTCTTCAGGATGCCCTTGATGGGCCCCCGCCCCGCCGCCGAGGCGTCCGGTACCGACGGCTCCTCCATGGCCGCGCCGCCCTCCCGGTTCCGCCGCCGCCGCCGCCCCGGCCGGGCCCGCCCCGCGCCGCCGCCGCAGCCCGCGCGCCTGCGCCCCCTGGCGGCCGGCGGACCGACAGCGCCCCCCGCTGCCGTGCGCCTGCGCGACCGCCAGGGGGCGCTCTGCGCGCGCGGGGAGCGCGGCACGGGCACGGACACCGGGATAGAGGGAGAGATGGACACCGGGATAGAGGGAGAGATGGACACCGGGATAGAGGGAGAGATGGACACACGGACACCGGGATAGAGGGAGAGATGGACACCGGGATAGAGGGAGAGATGGACACCGGGATAGAGGGAGAGATGGACACACGGACACCGGGATAGAGGGAGAGATGGACACCGGGATAGAGGGAGAGATGGACACACGGACACCGGGATAGAGGGAGAGATGGACACCGGGATAGAGGGAGAGATGGACACCGGGATAGAGGGAGAGATGGACACACGGACACCGGGATAGAGGGAGAGATGGACACCGGGATAGAGGGAGAGATGGACACCGGGATAGAGGGAGAGATGGACACACGGACACCGGGATAGAGGGAGAGATGGACACCGAGATAGAGGGAGAGATGGACACACGGACACCGGGATAGAGGGAGAGATGGACACCGAGATAGAGGGAGAGATGGACACACGGACACTGGGATAGAGGGAGAGATGGACACCGGGATAGAGGGAGAGATGGACACAGGGATAGAGGGAGAGATGGACACCGGGATAGAGGGAGAGATGGACACACAGACACTGGGATAGAGGGAGAGATGGACACACGGACACCGGGATAGAGGGACACACAGTCACGGCAGGGACATGGACACAGGGATAGATGGACACACGCACACGGCAGGGACACGGATAGAGGGATAAATAGACACACGGTCACGGCAGGGACACGGACACAGGGATAGAGGGACACATGGACATGGCAGGGACATGGACACAGATACATGGACACAGGGACTCAGTGACACAGGGGGACACAGGCACAGAGATATAGGGACACGAGGGCACACGGACACAGAATCACGGAATCAGTCAGGTCAGAAGGGGTCACATTGCACAGGATCGTGTCCAGATTGTTCTTGAATGTGTCCAGTGATGGAAACTTCACAGCCTCTCTGGGCAATCTGTTCTAGTGCTCCATCACCCCCACAGTAAAGTTCTTCCTCATATTCAGGTGAAATTTCCTGTGCGTCAGTTGCTGCCTATTGCCTCTCATCCTGGTGGTTGGCACTACTGAGAAGAGCCTGGTTCCATCTTCTTGGCATCTCCCATTCAGACCCATACGTAGTTCGATGAGGACACACGGACACAGAGCTCTGGTGTGAGCACAGAGCCCACGCACGGGCCCGCACACGGGAGGTGTGTGCTGCCCTGCTGGGGGCTGCACATCCAGGAGCTCCTGGAACCGTGTGGGCTTCTGCCTGTTTGGCACTCCCACCCACACTCGGGGTTTTGCATGTGCAGGTGTCCCACGTGTGTGCTGCTGTGCTGGGTACACCTGCTGGCACGTGCAGGGCAGGCTGCAGCTCTGCTGGTGTCCCTGAGTTCTCTGTGCTGCCATGTGGACATGACACCTTTTCTTTTGTACCATCTTGACCCTCTATCCCTCTATCCGTGTCCCTGCAACGTGTTTGCCAGAGCAGCCCAGACTTGTCACGGTCTCTGTGGCACAATGCAGGAGCCAGTGTGGTCTCCAGAGGGCCCAGGCATGGCAGGGGTTGGTCTCTGAGTGAAACATTCCCATTTCTCTGCCACACCTGGAGATCCCAGTTCCCAGCCAGATCCAGGGCAGTGCTTGCCCACCCGATGGGGCTGCAGGTTCCCACCCTCAGGGCATGGTGGTCTGTGCCATGGGCTTGCATCACACAGAATGGGGGCCACAGCAGCACCATCCATGTGAGAAGGAAAATAGGAACCCGATGGAGCAGTGATGAAATGATTACACCCAGAAGCTGACACACTTGGGAACAACCATGCAGTTGTTTGTATCCTGGCGTGTCCACCATCCTTATAGCCTGAAAAATTGGGTGGGGTGTTTAATTCTGTGTCACAGGAACTGTGGCATTAGGATTTGAAAGTTTAAAGGGATAATGATTTAAACATGGCAGTTGTTTCTGGTCCCTCCCATCCTGGCCTCCTCTGACTAGTAAAGATTAGTGATATACTGGCTTCCTACTCAGCTCCTGTAGCTCTCCCAGGGCAAGAAAGTGCTCTGCAGCACACCCACACCACCAGGATCCCACCAAAATAAGTGCAGAATGTTTCCTGCAGATTTACAGCATTCTACATCCATGTCATTATTTCTGCATGTCAGTAAAGGCAGCAGGAGGTGAGGGTCACTGTCAGCCAAAGCCACAACACAAATTTGCTGGCAGGGCCCAGACGATGGGGGGTGCCCATACATCCAACCCTGGAGAGCTGGAAAGAGTTCCAAGCTCCTGGAACTCCATTTCCCTTCAGCCGTGGCTGTCATGTTCAATACAACCCTGCTGCGGCTGTGCTGCGGCCTCAGAGCAGGGGCAGGCCCCACACAGAGCCCCCAGCCTGCTGGCAAAAGCTGTGCAGCTGGAAAGGTACAAAAGGCCTGAAGCAGGTATTTTTATTTCATTTTTAATGACTTGCAGGAATGCTATTCAAGCAGAGTTGTCGTGGTGCCTGCTGAACACCTGCCAGGGCAGATGCAGCGCCAGCAGGCACTTGGCACGTGCGACAGCAGTGGGCAGGAGGTCAGGCAGAGCCTGCTGGTGTTCAGGGAAAAGCCTCTGGAAGACAGAACAAGGGAGCAGCCCCGACTCTTTATGTCTGCTTACAAGTACAGCCAGAGCTGGCCTCTTGGGAGGGCAGAACCAGTCTGATTAGAGGCAAGAGAAGGACACATATAGACATTGGGGCCGGAGTGATGCTGAATCTCTGGATATTTTTAGATTTAAAAGGGCAAAATCTGATTTCTAGCAAGGAGGTCTGCTGACTTAGCAGCAACACATGCCTACAGCCCTGCATTGGAAAACTTTCAAGACCCCCAGCCTCAGTTCCCAGGCTGCAGGACTGACCTGCCATGTTTGGATGTTGCTGCTGCTAAGGCAGTGCCCACAGTGTAGCTCAGACACTGTAGATTCCTGGCAGGCCCAGAAGCATCAAGACAAACTTTGGAAGTGAACATGGGGCTGTGTAATGAACAATTTTTCCCCAGGACCAATACTTGCACATCACAACTCATACCCTTTCCCATGCATGCACTGGAGGACTCACAGCAAGAGCAGAGTTTCAGGTCTACACTTCAGGGTTTCTTTCTTTCACCCATTAGCACTGACTCAGTCAGTTGTGCTGCAAAAGTCAGAGCAAGACAAAAAGAGGGGGAAAAGCGACACGGGGAATGACAGCAAGGAGTACCTCTGGGCTGGCAGACTACTGTTAGCAAAGAGGAAACTATTGTTATTAAATTTCTCAGGTACACAGAGAAATTCTAATGGATAATAAAGCAAGCAACAAAGTTTATCCCTGGTCTGGTGGTGTGTCACTGCATGCCAGGAGTTACATCTCAGCGGGGCAGTTGGCTTGATCAGTGGGCATCATTTTCTCAGTGCTGATCTTGTAGGACTCGAGAACACTCTTCAGGTGCTCCACGGTTTCTGGGTGCATGTCAGGAGCTCTTGACAGAATCCAGGCATAGTCCATGTGGAAGAGCCAGAGGATGTTAGTGCAGGAGTAAACCAGGGAGTAATTTTCATAGTCAGTGGAGATGACCCAGTAAGGGGCAGCAGGCATGACTAGGAGAGAGGAGGGCACCGTGATTGCCGTGTGTAACCAGCTCTGGACAGCTCTGCAGCACCCCAGCCACAGTTGCTGGGACTGTTCCCACTTTGGCTGCTGCATACTTGTGGTCAGTACAGGCAGCTGTAATTTATAAAAGCCTACCAGGACTCCTTGTCCTGCCCATAAAAACTTGGGAAAGACACAAAGCCCTGACTATGGAGGTCTTTCTGGAAAACTATGACCTGAATGGCTCTCCTGGGCTGATGAAAGCCAGCCCAGCCTCACCAGTGTGGGGGTGCTGGCTGCCAGGAAGGAGCTGTAGTGCTGGGAGCTGGCACCGGTGATAGGAGGAGCACAGACCACCACCCAGTGCCATGGGGAGCCCTGGCTTGGGGAGCCAGCTGAGCCCAGAGCTGCTCTCTGGGGCTTGCACCCAGTGAAGGTGGCTGGGGCTGCACATGCTGCAGGTGAAATGGCTGCCAGTGATGCTGTAGCAGCACAGAATTAAGTCTGGCTGTGCTCATGGAACAGTCTTGTACTTCCTTTGCATCTACCCCTCCTCCACCCATTTCTCCAAATAACCCCTCTGCAAAAGAGAGCTCAGAAATTGCAGACAGAGGAAAGTGCTGTGCAGTGTGGCACAGCACCTCAGCAGGCCCCTGTTGAGTGTTAGAGTGACAAGAGAGGGAACAAGCTAACAAAACCGTATTATTAATGGTTATTAAAAGCCACTTGTACGTAGAGGCAGCGTGGGCAAATAGCTGTACCATGGTGTGCAGAGAAACAGGCTTATTCTTGGCTCTTGCAGCACTGTGAGGCTGCCTTTCCCACCTCCCCACCTCCCTGTCCCCATCTGTGACATGACCTGAGGGACAGCAAGGCTGCTGATCGTTCTTGCTTTGAGATCAGCTGGTGAAGAGTTCTCCACCACTGAGGGGGCTGTTGCTGTAAATGGCATATCAGTGTCACCAAACTACTGCCTGCTGGTCACAACATCTATTTTAGCCCTTTGCTGCTGTGCTGAAGTCACATGGGGAGCTCCACCCGTTGCTTTGCAGTTTCTGACCCCGGTGCCACGGCCCAATGCTCAGAGCACAGCCCTGCCGTGAGCAACTTCCCAGCACACTTACACCAGTTAAAGCGGACGCCCAGCTTGGCCGGCTGCTTCACGTCCATGTGCATCAGTTCTCCTTCAGCTTCATTGATTTTGCCATTGGCACTAAGGGGAGAATGACAAAGGTGAGAAATAAAGTCAGGGAAGTGGGAGATCTCTTTTCTTTATTTATTTTTATTTTTTTTCACTTCCACTAAGTCATCCCTCCTGACACAACTACCTGTCAAGAGGTGGGCTGAAATAGGTCCTAGTAAATCCCAGAATCCCTGAGGATGTTTTCAGCAGACTCAGGGCACAGCAGGCCCTGGGCCAGGTGCAGCTGGGTAGATGGTCTCTCAGGTTAAACCACCCCAGCATCCCAGGCTTCCTCTCTCCAAGTGCCCCTGCCAGCTGGATGTCCTTTGGTTCCAGGGTGACAATGACAGAGAGGAAAGAGAGCAAGACTGCTCTGCACTGGGTGGGAGGAACCCAGCATGGGAGGATGGGAGGATCCCATCCATGATCTTGGATGTGCCAGGGAGCAGCTTAGCTCCTGGTAGTTGTGGAAGGCACGTGTTCACTTCTGTTTAATCACCTGGGTTTTTTTCCAGGTCACTGCACATTCCTCTGCACGCAAATTACCTGTACCTGTGTGGTGAGCCAAGGTTTCTTTGGCTGCTCATTCAGAGCACTGCCCTGCTGGCAGCAAGCCCCAGGACTTGAGCTGCCCAGATCCTAACAGCATTTTCGCACAGATGCCTCAAGACCTGGATGCTGCCTATCAGGCAGGAAAGTTTCACATTTCCCTTCAAAACAGGAACAGCCAAGGAGGCAGAGGCAAATGCTGCCAGCAGCAGAAGTCAAGGGGCTGATGCTGGAGCCATGCACACCCAAAATATCCCTAATATTTCAGGGTCCTGAGCTGCTGCAGTAGTGACAGCAATGACTGGATGGATCTCTCACAGATTAATGCAGGCACAAATGAATGTCCAGCTGTTTGCCAGGCACAGCCCGAGCAGTGGAGCTGCTGAGACAGCACTGGGCACTCTGTGAACGGCAGGGATGCTGCTCTGCTCTGGACACAAGGGATGTGTTCCTGTGCTGCTGTTATTGTGAGCCAGAACAAAGTCCCCATGCCATGCCAGGAGCACAGGGGACAGCGCTGCATTCACTGCTCGCTCCCTCTCATCCATTCAGCCCCTCACAGCAGCAGCCCACAGCAGCACAGACTGGTGATGGAATAAGATTAATTAATACCTGCACCTTTCTGTGTAAAAATCCAGGAGGACTCAGGACAATTGCAAACTATCCTAATTCGCTAATAAAGGGAAAAACATTCCCTTCACCACTGATTTAAACTGACAATGATTTCCAATCCCCTTGCATAGCAGTTACTACCTGTGCAAGGTAAATTCTCCAGAAATAGGCTGACAAATATTTAAGTAAAAATTACTCATGTGCTTTGCCTTCCCTTCCCCTTTTTCTTGCGTCTCTTTACACTGGAGCTGAGAGGAGCCCAGGGCACAGGCACTTCTGAGCATACAGGGGCACAAGGTGGTAGCTGCCATCCCATAACCAGCCCCATGATACCCCCAGAACAGCACCAGGGCATCCAGCTTCTCAGCCGTCTCTGGGGCTGACAAGCCAGTCGGGGGGATATCCAGGCTATTTTATGCTGAGGTCACCATGTACATTTGATCTATTTTCTTATCACTCACCTTGAACAATGAGACAGAGACCTGGTGATCCGCAGGTCACTGGCAGGAATCAGAGACCCACATCTCTCAGCAGAGCTACTGCAGCCACAGGCTGCCTCCCCCAGCACCCTCAGCCCCAGACTCAGTCTATTTAGAGAAAAATGAGCACCAAGGACAGCAAGAGAGGTGACAGGAGTGCCACTGCCACAGTGAGGACACGGCCCGAACACAAACACTTACAGCATCTCCTTGTTGACCACCTTGAACTTCCCGTTCTCCTTCAATGAGTAATTTGCCTGGATGCAGCTTCCTTTCTCAAAAGTTGAGGGCAGCTTCTCTATCTCGTACCATTTCCCCAAATACTGACAGAAGAAAGTTTAAAGAGATGTTTTTAACATGAGTGAGCTGAGGCAGAGCAGCCTGGCTCCTCTGTCAGCACAGTTTTTGCCCTTTAGGGGCTGGGGGGTGAGCAGAGCTGCAGACCCACACTGGCAGCTGTGGCACAAGGTGTGACAAGACCTGCCACCACCCCCTGCATCCAGGCAGTTTGCTGTCAGTCCCATGCCCACTTAGCTGAGCTAGCTACACCCTACGAGATTTTTAGAAAACTTTTCACACCTTGTTGATATCGAATTCTTCTTGAACTGATGGATCTGGGCATGGTCCCATATGAAACATCTGGCCTTTCCCAATGCTGAAGAGGCTGAGCAGGACCGAGAGCCGCACTGCGGGGCCCAGCATGGCTGCACTGGGATGCAGGCGGGAAATGGACCTGGGCAGAAGGAAAACAGCTGAGCTGGGGCCTCCCTGGAGACCCCACACAATCCCTTTGTGTGAAATGCAGCATGAGGGATAGGACATGCAGCAGGGCACCTCAGGGGCACAGCAAGGAGGAAAGAATCATTAGAGGAGTGCCAAGAAAGTCCCAAGCCCACAACAGCCTTAAGCCCTGCCTGTGCTCAGGCTGTGTCCAGCAGCCTCACAAAAAGCCAGGCAATGCCTGGTGAGAACTCTTGTACTCATCACCCACATGTGACACCTAGCAAGATGCAGGGGTGATAAATGTCCAAGGACCCACAGGAGCATCATTGTTTGTCCAAAGCTGAGGCAAGGGGAAATGCAGGATGTTTGCTTTAAAATGATGGAGCACAAGGAGCATACTTCAGAGCCAGCAGAGATCTGGAGCCCTGGGACAGGGACATGAGCACTGTACACCTGCACGGCAGGAGGGACATCCCCAGGTAAGCCAGGGCTGCCTGACACTGCAACAGAGTGGGAGAGACCACGCAGCTGCCTCTGGAGGGGTCTTTGTATGCCAGGATATACACAGCACTGCAAGATGGGGAAGTACAGATTCAAATCAGCACCAAATACAATATGAACAGACCCCCAAAAGCATGGGGTGAGGAGGGAAAGGACAGGTTTTCCTGCAGAGCAGAAGCAGGAGCTGTGCTGCTCACACCCAAACAGTTGCTGGAGCCAGAATGCTGCCCACATGCTGCGGGCTCAGCTTGGGGCAGGTTGGCACGCACAGACCCTGCAGCACTGGGCTGCTCTGCTTCCCTGGCTGGAAGCTCCTCCACAGGAGTAGTGGTAACATTTTCCCAAAGTAAGAAGAAAAGCCCAGTCTGTCTCCAGCTGTAGGCACAGATAATCCCCATTTTGAATCTCCAGACATACCTTGGTGACGAGGTGCAGTGATGCTCCGCAGAGGACCAGGGCGGCAAGGAACAGCCCTGTGGTGAGCTCTCTGCTTCTCTTTATAAGTGTGCTGGGATCATCATTATTCAGCTCTGGCACAAGCCACTCCCTGGTCCTCAATGTGTTTAGGTTTTTTGGCAGGCCAGTCAGCTGCCTTAGATCTGCAGCTGGTACGAAGCTGGAGATGGGCTGCAACTTGGCTGCTCAGCCAGGCAAACAAAGGCACCCCACGTGTCTGGGCATGGCCTGCAGCTGCAGAGCTCTCTGACTCACAGCCACTCGCTAAAGCCGGGGTGGGTGCAAGTGGCAGGGAAAGGACAGAAATGCCACAGCCTTTGAGAGGGGCTGGGGACAGCAGCAGCTCCCATCCCATCCTCTGGTCCAGCAGCAGCCATGGCCATGCTCCAAGGGGGGACATGCAGCCTCCTCTGCCTCCTGCTTGAGCCCTGGAGATCCTCCCGGCCACTGCAATGTCCTTGTCCCCACCACAGTCATTTGCTGCGAGTACATGAGGAGCATGAAGCAGTGTGTCACAGGTTTGTCTGAGGAGCTGTAAGACCTTTCAGCAGTTTTCTTCCAGACTTTTAAACCCTATTGTAAGGAAAGATGCTGGTGCAATTAATTCCCTGCTGACCTGGCACTTTTTCCAACAGGTGCCCAGCAAATGCCTTTGACAGCAGAGCAGCCATGTGTGAAGGCAGCGGGTCCCAAAAGTTATGCAAGAAGAGTTAAGTAATTGACAGGAAGCTCTTTGTGTTTAATTACATTTTAATCTAATCTCTGTTGAGACTTTCTCTCTCCAGGTGTGTTTTTACATGCTGTCCTGCATGCCTTACTCACACATGCACACACACACGAGCTCCTGACTGCCCAAATGCCACCCCAAGAGCCACAGATAGCTCAGTCCTGTCCCCTTCCAGGGCTGTGCAGCCGAGGTGTGTCCCAAAACACAGCACAGCCAAGGTGTGTCCTAGGACCTCAATGACTGCCAGAGCTGTGCCAGGCTCATCCAGAGCCAGCAGCACCAGCTGGGGGTGAATGGCCCAGGCGAGCACACGGTCCGTGGTCTGCCCCAGCGCCTGGCACAGGGTAGTGGATCATGCAGGGCTCTCCCTGCCTCCATACAGCTCATTAGTGCTTGGGCAGCCCCCCATGTCCCTGATGGGGCTGCTCTGGCTGCCCATGTCTAAGTCAGAGATATCCTGCAGACTTTCTGCAAGCCCCACATTCACCTGCATCTCTTGCAATACAAACAGGTTAGAAGTCAGGAAATCCCTGGACAGACCCTGACCTGAATGGTACAAGTGCTGCCATGCTGCAGTGCTCTGGTGGGATTCCCCACGCACTGCACACCAGCAAGCAGTTCTCCTGAGCTCAGCTGCCCACATCCTGCAGAGAAATCAGAGGAGAAAGTCCTGCAAAAGAGCAAGCTTGGCCACAGTGGAACATTTGCATGTGGAGGTGTGACTGTGTGCTTATCCACGTCTGCACATGGAGCATTCTCCTATGGGATGGAGCCAGGACTCCTGGGCTGTGGGGGCAGCAATGTGCCCTTGGCTGGAGTGGTTCTGAGGAAGCTTTTACACTGCTGCAGCAGGAGGGGCTCCTGCTTGCTCTGGCCCATAGGTACTGCCCAGTACCCAAGGGCTGCCCTGCAGTGCCAGCCCTGCCAGGGACATAACTGGGCTGGGCACTGCCATTTTGCCTCCTGGCATGTTGGAGCCAGAGTCACACCAGAGCATCGAGGTGTTCACCCAGCCATGCTCCATGGAACTCCTGCTGCAGGAGTGTGCAGGAGTGGGCTATGGCCAGGATGCTGAGAAATCAGGAGCCAGCAGGAGCTGACACTCCTTGGGCCCCACTAGGAGTGGAGATGATAGGTGGGGTGGGCTCAGCTATAGCCATCACCCCCCTTGCAGCCAGCACCAACAATACTGGAAGAAACCCCATCTTTGCAAGAAATCCCACATCCAGCCAAAGGCAGCACCCTCAGAAGTGCAGGAGCTGCAGTGGAGCCCTATTTCTTCACTGGCCACTGCCAAGCCAAGGAGCACCCCATGGGTGCCAAGGCACTGCACATATGATGAGAGCTCACAGTTGAGCTCACTGCCACTGCTGGGATGTCTCCACACAAGCACTGGCTGCACCTTCCCCAGGGGCACATTTCTGGGCTCTGGCTGACCACAGAAGGAAGCACCCAGGTATCTGCTGCTCACCTCTTGGAAAGAAGCAGGTTTGGGATGCTGCAGCTGAGTCCATATTTGGGGCCAGCTGGCCAGGACATGTTCAGTGGTCACCCCAGGACCCTCCTGTCATTCCACCTCCAGCACCACTCACCTGCACAGACCAGAGCCTGCTCCATGTCTCACCTGTCATTAGCCCACAGCAGGAGTCTGCTCTGAGCCACTCCAGAGCAAGGGCTCGGGGAAAAGCATAACCTTATAATTGCACCTAATTGTAGGGTGGGAGCATCATCTCCACCTGGTAAGCAGTTTGTACCCTGGAGCAGAGGAGGGGCCACACATCAAAGGGCAGGAGGGAGGACAGGAAGGAGGAAAGCTGTGGAGAAATCGGGGCAAGGAGGGGGGCACCAGACACGCTCGGAATGCTTCATGCAAGAATGAAACCTCCGCCACGTTTCTGGGCAATGCGGCAGCTGCAGGGCAGGCTGCGGGGCTGGTGTGCGGGGCGGTACCCGCGCAGGGGGAGCGGGAGGATGGGGCAGGGCAGGGGCTGGCAGCGGGGTCCGCTGGGGTGGCTGCAGAGCACACACGGGGCGAGGTGGCATGAGCCACACAGCATGGCCAGGGTGGCGGGGGGACAGCGTTTACAGACACGCCACATTGGCTGCGATGTTCTCACGCTGCCATCGCCCTTTCAGAGACAAAGCTCATGTGGCTCCAGTGAGACGATGCGACAGCACTGAGTGCTGCCAGCAAAGAAAACCCCCTTGTTAGAACAAGCTGGAAGTGCAGATGAAGTCCAGCCAGCAGAGGGCTAGCACAGAGCACTGCCACTCCATCTGTGACACTCCACCTGTAGCCGACCTGGCTTAGTTCAGGAGTGAGATTGTCCTGCTGCACAACCCAGGTATCAGCTCTTGGCACCTATGAAACACAGCAGCTTCAGCCAGCCAGGCCTGTGGGCACCTGGCTCCCCAGGGAAAGGCTGTTGTACCACACTGGGTCTCCAGCTGGGATTTCAGCAGCTGCAGAGGACCAGGATAACCTGGGAGTGCTGAGAGTCCCACCATGGAGACAACATTGTTTGCACGGACAGCTCTTCCTTTTTGCCACTACCTTTCATGGTGCCTTCCATTTTGTTTTTCTTCCTCTTCACCAGAAAGTGGGGCTTTGTGTTGGACAACAAGTTGCAACATGTATGTAAAAAAAATCAACAAGTAGGAGACAAGACAGAGAAAAGCAGGTGGAAATTTTCCTCTGTTTATAGGAGTGGCAAAAAGTGCTTTGAAATCTGTTTAAGCAAAATAGTGTAAAATTTTTAATTACACTTAAGACAGCAAAGGAAGTAAACAGACTCTGGACACATCAGCTGGCCTCTGGGATATAGGAACTTGGTCCCATGCAAGTGCACAAAAGATGTTGTGATTAATTTATATACAATTAGTGAGTAGCTCTCCACCTTGGAAGTTATCCAATTATGTATTCAAAACACAAGAAACCAAAGAGAGAGAATGTAGGAAGTTAGAAAACTAAGAAGGGTATTATTATTTAAGGAGCAGTCCCTATCATGCAGGACCAGCAGTGTTTATGGCTGTGCTGAGGAAGGCTCCACAGCCTAACTGGCATTGCCACCAAGATCTGAATCCCTGCAGAGAAAGAAGCCAGAGGGATATTTACTCTTCAGAAAGTAGAAAAAACAAAACAGAGAGAAGGAAAACAAGGTCTCTGTATACAGAAATACACTGCAGATCTGGACCAGTGACAAAGCTTTGGCCCAGTGCCATCTCTCCCCTGTGGATGTGTCCACTATAAAAACCAGAGTTGAAGCAGTGCCCATAATCCTGGGGTTGTGCTACATTCCAATGCCCCACATGAAGGGCTGCCTGATGCTGCTAAATTAGGTTAAAAAATCTTGTTGATGCATTTTCTGCTGGGTTCTCCCAGCAGAGCCTGGGTACAGGCAGAGCAGGCATTTGGCCAGGTTTGTCCTCACAGAGAGGAGCGAGGAGGGCACAGCCTAAGCGGGCAGAGTAGAACATCTCCAATGGATGTAAGAACAAGATCCCATGAGCATTTATCAGACTCCTGTGGGCCCTGTCTGAGAATGGCCACTCAGGTTTGAGCACTGTGGGCACTGCAGGGCCCTGGCTGTGTGATTTGGCTCAGCACAAGGTGCTGCTCCCATCCTCTGTGCCCCACTGAGCCCAGCCCAGAGAGCACCCCAGCTGCCCTGCTCTGCATCCCCTTCTCAGAGGAGAGCTCCCACATTCCCCAGTGGATTCATTATGCTTTTTTCTCAACCAGCATCATTTAGCCTATTGAAACATACTGGAAATGATCTAAAAAATGTCATTAAGTATGTTTAGAGAGCTTTTTCTGCAAAGGGATTTTCTGTTCTCACGGAGGAAGCACAGTGATCTGTTCACAGCACCACCAGCTCTGTCCAAGAGATGCCCAAGTTAGACTATTTAAAGCCCACAGCCCTATTTTCTACAGCTAAGCCATATTTCAGCCCTTAGCTCAGGCATGCTTTAATGCAGTTATGCAATTTTATTTTCTATGACCTATATACAACCTACATCTTCCTCATGACACAGATTTATAGTGAGTGGGTAATCGCAGTTCTGCTCACGGAAAGTGAGAACAGCCTCTGCTACATTAAGGAATGCAATTAAGAAATCTCCTGCAGATTATGCTGTCCTGCCAGCCAAGCAGGAAGCCCTTTGGCAGGGATGTGGGCTCTCCTGCTGCCAGAGCACTTTGGAACTTGCTTCAAGTCACCAGCTTGCATTCCTGGGCACCAGGAGTCCAGGAATCACACAGGGAGTGCAGGGGTGGCCTCAGACTCTCAGATATCACTCACTCTTAGGCCTCAACGCTGTTTTATATGTTTTACATATACACCAGGAAGACCCAAGGGCAGCACTTCGGGTGCTGAAGGACTTCTTGACCAGCCAGCCCAGCATTTCCATCCCACATCTCTGAGTCCCCCAATCTCACACCACAGGTCAGAGGAGAATTTTAAGAATACCCTTTCTGAAAGAGCAAGTCTCATCCCGCCACACAGGCTGAGAGCACAAAGACACTGGCATATGTGTTTGGCTTTGCCTGTGAATAGCTGCATTGAGGCCACTGAGCCCAAGCACACACAGCTTGCATTGAAACACAGGCCTAAGTGCTTACTAGACTGGAATTTACATTGTACAGAAAATAAATAACATAAATTCAGTGGTCAGTGCTCTGACTTTGGTGCAATACATGGTTACAATATGAAATGGCACAGAGATACCATTCATGGTGAGTTTCATCAAACCAGTTGGGAGATCTTAGGAGTGATTAGTTTAGACAGCATTAAAAATGCTTCTATCTGTGCTGAACCCCAGGAATACTAGTCAGGTGTGTATTTCAGTGTAAAGAGACCTGGCATGAGGACAGGCAAGCATTATCCACATGCCACACCTTGCATTCCCTGACATAATTATTCTTGAGAAATGGCTGTTACCCAAGGACTAGAACAAAAACTTCTTGCACCAGGACAGATATACAGGAGTGTAGGAACTTCCTTGGGATGCAATAGATCAGCCTGGGACTGATTTTAATTTTAAGTGCCTATGCAGAGACAGAGCTGGAAGCCAGATCCTGACTTGTGCCTGCAGGAGGGAAAGCTGCCTGAAGCAGGAGCTGGGCTGGCTGGGCCAAGTGCCATCTCCCTGCCCACAGGGACCTGGGGGTTTCCTGCTCCTCTTAGTGCCTGTTAGTGCTGCAGGAAGGGAGCAGCCACTCTGTGCACATGTCCCCAAAGCCTGAGGGAACCAGGCAGCTCATGTGTGCTTCAGGGCTGTAAAAGTGGCAGTGGTGTAAAAAGAAGATCCAGATGTGCTGTTGGGCTACAGAGTCTTGGGGACTTGTTTGTTGATGAAGGTGTACAGCAAAAGAACACGTGCAGGGAGGGCATGAGGTTGTGACTTAGTGTGTGGGCCAAGAGTATATGGGAAGGATGGGGAGAGAAGTATTTCCTGTGTGTGCACAGGGTGTGGCAGCAACTCCCAGCAAAAGCACTGGCTCCATCCCCACACCAGTGCTGGCCCTGAGAAAACTCAGTGCTGGAGTCCCTTGTTGGGATGGACAGATCCCTACACCCACTGTATGACTGTCCTGCAGCTCTTCAAAGCCACCTTGTGCCAACAGCCAAGCCACCACACTATTTCACCCTCTTTAAAGATGGCCACTGCTACCTTGAAGCCTTTCCTGAGTCCCCAGGCAGGTTTTCTGCAGGCACTTCCTCATTATCAAAAGTGCACCTCAGCTGTATTGGAGTACTTGATCCTCATTTCTTCTTTGGAGGGCTGCCAGGCTAAGTACCTGCACAAGCTTTCCACAGGGAGGGAAGCTGTGCAGCCATACTCCAGACACCCACTGGATGTCTCCAGTGGGGCACAGGGAGTGACACATCCCTCCCTGCAGTAAGTGATGGAGCCATGGGGCCTTACCAGGGTGCATTCCCTCTCCCGACAGCTCCCTCCTTAGTCATGCTTCCTGGAGCAATTGTTGCCTCTCATTAGAGCTGGAAAGGGAAGGTGCTTTGCTGTGCTCTGTATGCTTCAACACCTCTGAGTGAGCAGAAGCCAGGAAGGAAACACCAGGACAGCCTGCTGACTGATTGTCATAGTAATCCTGGTTAAAGTCTGACCAAGAAAATGATTTCTCCTACAGCACTTGACCCCACAAGGTGATAGGTACCACCCACACCCCTGGGAGCACAATTGCTCTGGTGTGCAGTAATAGACCGTGCAGAGTTTTCACCCCAGGTTGCTGTTCAAGGTCCCTGGGCAAGGTGCCTGTGGGGTGATGGTTAACCTTGGTGCTTGCTGAAGAGCAGCACACTGGTGTTAATGCCTGCCCTCAGCCCTGGCACCTTCCTTTCTGCAGCTCTAACAATTCAGAGGACTTTAAAAGCCACTTGTAGCAGCCTTCACACAGAAGACTGGAGTCACTACATTTATTATTCTACCACAAAAAGTAATTCAGCCCAGTGAAGCCCAGTGAAGGAAGATCTCAGGCAACCAGATCTGTTCCATCTGTGTGCTGGAGATGGAAACAACTGGGAAACTCCACTGCCCTTCTCACCATCATCTGCTAGGTCCTGCACAAGAAAGAGTTTTCATACCATGGGCTGTGCTCAGGGGGATGGACAACCTTGTGCCACGCTGCCCTGGCCATACATATGGGGGTAAAACAATCAGCTTCTCTGTAAGGGCAGAGGAAAGTAATAGTGCACACCCGCACCAAGGGGGTGGGCAGAGACCCCCTCTGTCACGGCTCTGTTGGCAAAAAGTGCTGTGAGACAAAGCACCCTCAGGGAAGTAGATTAAGCTGCCCTGCAGGCAGTGAATTATGGCATGTTCACTCTACCATGCTGTGAGAAGTGCACTGAACCCTGGCTCAGCCAAGCGCTGCCTTCAGCACCGTCAGGACGATGCTGCCAGCCATCCTGCCAAGGGCTCTGGAGACTCTTCCCTTCAAGACACCACAGGAGAAGGCACTGGATGCTGCAGGAGACCTTCACACACAGCTACTTTGTGCCTTCTGATAAGCTGCTGTCAGGGCTGAGGTATTATTTATCAGTATTTTGAGGTGAAAACACAGGTCTACTGTTGCCCCAAAGAGCACCAGGGGAGAGAATGATAGGGCTGTATCAGTAACATTCCTGTGGACCTTCCAATGCTGCTGAGAATGAATTAACTGTATCTGGCTCCAGGCCAGAGGTAGAGCTGGCTCTGTTACAAATTCTCTATTTGTAGCATCTCTCCAATCCCCAGGGCTCAGGCTGCTGGCTGAGAAACCTGCTGGTATTGGTTTGGGTTTGTTTCTGAGACATTTTCCAGTATTGTGGTTACACAAGAAGCTGCAATCTTGTGTTTCAAAACCCCAGCCAAAAGCACAGGTGCTGCTGTTGCTATTTACACTGCATCAGCATGTTTAAGGGGGGGTCTTTAAGCTAGGAAGATAAACCCATCCTGGGTTTGTGAGGGCTTCAAGTTTCCAGAAGGCTGAGAAGCCTCCCGTGCGCAGGTGCGCTGGGTGGCAGTGTTGCAGAGCTGGGTGCTGCAGAAAGCCCAAAGCCTGCAAAAGCCCCGGCCACTGGCAGAGGGCTGAGCCAGCACCTCCCTGTGCAAGTCAGGATCTCAGCAGCCCTTCTCACCTCTTTTGGCTGTTGTGAAGAGCTTTAGCAGAGCTTCCTAAACTCTGCTTGACATGTTTGTCCAACTTATAATCCTGATTTTTTTTTTTTTTTTTTTTTCCTCAAGGAAGAGGAGAAGCCCTGGAGGAAACAGTCTGCCTGGGAGACAGAGTGACCCCACAAGGAGACTTTTTGGAGCAGGGGAGAGGCCACCAGAAGCAGAAGCACAGCCCTGACCTGGGGCAGAGGAGAGCTGTGCTGAATAATCTCCCGTCCTGGTTTCAGGGCACAGCTGTGTGTGAAAGCACTGCCATCACGGGCCTCCTTTTCCCAAGAACATTTCTGGCAGTTTCTCAGATACAAGTTCAAAGCCAGATGTGCAAGAAGTGCTTCTCAAATTCTAAACTTTCCCCTAACACTTATCAACTTCATTCCAACTGTTAACTAGCAGAAATTTGCCAATTCACAAGTCAGTCATAGGTATCATCTGTCCAGAAACAGGAGTATCCATAATCTTGGGCTCAAGGAGAGCACTCACTTTGATAACATTCTGGCATGCCTTGTGCTGTGGTTTTTCACTAGTGCTCTGTAACCAGACAGCACCTACAGGTGCTACTACTTGGGAAGAAAGTGGCACACAGAAATACCATGATAATTAACATTATCTAGGAGCAATCCCATCCCACTGCCCACATATTTATCCCAATGCTGGGTCTTGCCCATCAGCATGTCAAGAGTAGTTCCCAGGAGCACCACACCTGGTACAGCAGCCTCCTGGACAGCTCCACGGCTGCTTGAGATCTGCAGCCACATCAGAACAGCAAACCTAAGTCATTGGCCACCCTTGACAGTAGTGAAGACTTATGATGCCCAGAAGAAGAAGTTTAGATTCCCATCCTCTGTGTAGCTCTTTGAAGAGGTGAACACAGGACTGTCAGTGAAGGATCTCCATAGGAACTTGCTGCATCTTGCCTGAACCACTTCTTCTGCAGCTCTTGCCTTCAGAAGAGACATTTGGTTTCTCTTGGCTTTTAGAGAGGATCTTTGATCTTTATTCCCTTCACCCATAATAAACTCTTTGCAATTGCTGCTAGTGGAGGTTTCATATTGGAGCTAAATCAGGAACCACAGATGCCTTGAGGTCTGCAACATGCACTGGGACTTGACACTGGTTTAGGGCTTGGGTTTTGGTCAAAGAATTACACAAAGAATCTGAAGTGATTTGGATTATCTAAACTTGCAGTGATTGCTTGGGAAACCCCAGGAGGCTCCTTGCTGTGCTAAGGGGAATCACAGCAAACATGGCATGCAGAGGACTGACCACCTCTTGGTTCCTAGTGCCATCACAGAGAACCTGTTGATCCGAAGGGAAAACCAGGATTACTTCACAAAGGCTAAGGGGTGCACTGAGGAGCTGGAACATCACTGCCTTCCAAAGCATTGTGAGAAACATGCAGAAAAAGGTAGGACAGTGCCACAGCCTCAGCAGCTGGTGCTTGAAAAAAAAGCCATGGCAAGCTTTGGCAGCTTAATTCCTTGTAGGATACCACAGCAGCAATGAGGGCGGACTTCCATGAGATTTCACTGAACTTCTCTCTTTTGTCCTCTGACTTTGAAGGTCATCTGGAATTTAGTTTTCTTCCCTCTGTTACCAGCATAACAAAAATCTGCCCTCAATGCCATATTAGTGTAACTCTGTGTCATGAAACATGTACTCCTCTCTGCCCCATCAAAGCTCCCCTCCCATGCAGAAACCAGATCAGGCACTAACAGCCCTCCTAAGCACTTCTCAGGGGGCAAAAGAGGGGACTGGGGCTCACATGCTGTGAAATTCTAACCCTGGCTCAACCATGAGGTCCTTGCATGGCCTGGGACACTTCTTGGCTTGCCAGTCTCTGTTCTGTCTGTGAGAGGAGCCAATCCTTATTAGCGGGCAGCTGGAGCCCTTGGATTAGTTACACGAAGAGTGCTGAGGCAATGAATAATGCACAGCACTGCTCTAAACCATCTCCTTCGAGGGAAACCACACAAAATACAAACAATGACGGTGCCTGTGTTTGCAGAGAGGCCTCTCTAACTGCCTTCTGCTGAGGAAATGGGCCATGCTGCCCATTCTGCTCCAGGCAGTTCTCACTGAGACTCCACAGCTCCACTACCTGCTGAAACATCATTAATTGTTATTATTAAACCGCCTCCGTAATTACTGAACCTAATTAAATCCCAACCTCAGATTCAAAAGAGTTGGGAAAACAAATGTAGAAATGAGCACTGGAGCCAGAGACATATGCTTTAAAAATCTTAGAGTTTATTTTTCTCTCTGTGCAAATCAGAGCTACTTAACATTAATCACATTTCACAGTGCAGAGGGTAGAAGTGATTACTGTTTAGGCTGCAGTTCAGTGGGAGGGATCCTTCCAGGTCCCAAATCCCAGGAAATTGCCATGTGCAGATGATCTGGAAGAGACACAAACTGCACAGCAGTATTTCTAGCAGTTGTTACTTGTAAGACAAGCTGCCTCGACAGCATCTCCAAGGGGAGATTTCTTTCCTCCTGAAGGCATCCCAGCATTCATGGCTGCATGCAGACTCCAAGAATTTGCAGACAGTGGCATACAAAAAGTTTAAGGCACAGTTTCCAAGTCAGAGTTAGAAGACACAGATAAAGAAAGAGCAATCAATAAGCTCTTTTCACAGCCACTTAATCTCATATAAGGGAAAAGAGTGGAAGGAAAAGCTGGTCCCTAAGAGTAAGAGGCTCAGGTCCCAGCCTGGCCAGTAGCACCTGCAGCTTGCTGGCTACTCCACCAGTGGTCACCACTGGAATACAGGGAATGGGACATGGCAGGGACATGGCACTTGGAAAACATTATCTAAATCCTGCATATGGCCAACACAAGAGACCCTTCAGGACACTGGGCAAGATATATATCGGCTATCAAGAGGTAGATTGAGAAGATGATTGTGTGACATGGAGATTTCATTGTGCAATATTAAAAATAGGAAATGTGTCCCTTAAAGCATCCTTCCAGAGCTCATAGTCAGGCCACACTAGCTGCACAGTGCCCCATCACTGTCCAAATGCAGAGGATAAATGAAAAAATGATTTATAAAAGCTAACAGCATCTCCCTCACCAGCCAGAGGGAAACAGGGGGATGGCTGGACAATGTCTGTATCACAGTTGAGTAGTTCAGGCACGTAAGGTAATAGTCTGAGAAGCCAAATTTGTTTGCTACATCAGCTTAAACCCTGTCCCACAAAACTCAGCAGCAGCAGGTGGAGAGGGGCTGCTGAGATATGGCTCAGACATCACTATTAGCAGGGCTTTTCACTGGCCATCATGTGCCCAGTCTGGCACCTCCTGGCCACAGTGCTGCGAGGGAAGAACCATTTTTTTGCAGCTAGGTAATGAAGCTGTTTAGAGGCAGTGTTGCTGTTTCTCTGGAAAGAGCAGACAGTCACAGCACAGCAGACCTTCTTGGCAGTACCAGGAAAACAATGGAAGGTTGTGACTGACCCATTTTCAACCAAATGGAAAACTCTGCTTTTGTTTCCCATTTTAGTTTCTCCCTTCAAGCCATCTCATAGCAACAGCTTTGCTCTGCTATTTGCTAATAGCAAATAGTTTGTCCTTGTAAGAAAAAGCAAGAGCCCATTAATAAGCCAAATTTATCTGCTGACCTAATTACACTAGCCACATATTTGACCTATTATATTTACCTTCCTCTGCTTCCTCCATAGTTAAAAGGAAAACACCTTTAAACTTCAATCAGCACAGCCAAGAAATACAAACGACAAAAATGAGGGAAAAAAAAAAGAACCAAAAAACCATGCTGTTCTGGCATTCCACAACACACGACTTGAAGTCATGACTCAAAGTGGAAGCATATGCATCTCCAGGGGAGACAGCAGCAAGGAGTGCAGAGGTCAGCCTTAGCCTGTGTGTGAGTAGGAGCCCTGGAGGGGTGCCTGGAGGATGCTTGTTTACAGGGTGGCTCCGGGGATGTACAGCCAGTCGGCAATGGCTGTGGGCAGGTGGGTCATCACCTGCAGCCTCACCCACCAGTAGGTCTCCATGGGGTTGTAGCAGTTCTTTGGGCATGGGGACGTGAGCGCTTCAGTGATGTCATTCAAGACCAGAGACATGTCCTTCAGGCCACTGTTCACGAAGGACTTCATGGTGGCCACGTGCTGAGTGAAGTACTCGCTGCCATAGTCCTCCCGCACCGTGTCGGTGGCCCCACTCCACAGAGCCTCGGCCTGCCTGTCGATGCCGGCGGCCGTCAGGATGCCGGTGGCTGCCACGAAGTTGCTGGGCTCGATGAGGATGACGCGGACCCCCCAGCGGTACATCTCCTGCCTCAGGCAGTCGGAGAACGCTGCCACCCCAAACTTGGACACGCAGTAGCAGGAGCGCGATGGACTCACCATGCGTCCCAACATGCTCGTGATATTCACCACACGGCCTAGAGAGAAAAGATCAGGGAGAGAGGATGAGCCGCAGAAACAGCAGCCGAACATCCCAGTACAAGGGGACTTACTTGGATGATGCTGATTTCTAAAATCTGAATCCTGAATACTCATCGCATCACAGAGCTTTTCTGTCCTGCCTCAAGCAAGGCCAACCCCTGTTCTCCAGGGGATGGTGCATATGCCTACCTCTGCATCAAAGAATTTACAAAGCACACAAGATATTTCCCTCCTAATTTCCAAGCAGGGAAAGTACCATGATCTTTGAGACTGCTAGCTGTGTGTTCTCAGGAGTGTGCCTCATCCATGTATCTTGCTAGAGAAGGGCTCAAGCTGCCAGCCTAGAGTGTCATGAGCCGAAATCTCACAATTCTGTGTGATACCATACAAGTGTTCTGGTTCTTTCTGCAAGCTTGACAGCTCATCTACCTAACACACGTGTACTTTTAGACCTGAGCTGGATGGCAGAGGATGAGTAGAGATTTCTTTGCACCTGCAGTATGAGCAGCACAACTCCTTCACCAGCTGGTCAGCCACAAGTCTCTACAGTGGCCATTCCTGGGACAAACAAGAGGAGACTTGCTGCGCTGCTGCTCATGGAGCAGTGGAGAGCAATTGTCCTAATTCCTGCCAACAGCCCTGACAGCCCTCAGGCCACTGCCTCAGGGCAGTGAGAGCAGTTAGACAAGCCCTCTGTGCATGTCTCAGCCTTCATCCAAGACAAGACATGTGCACTATGGTTTCAGATACACTTACAAACCAGTCCTTGAAATTGCACCAGCTATTTTTGTAGAGAGGATTTTCACAGCCATGGAGCATAACATCCTTCTGCAGCTCAAAATTACAGCTGAGAAACAAGTGGGCAGCTCTGCTGTCTCATTCTAGACCTAAGTGTAACTTGGAGGGACTGTGAGATCCACCTGCTGACCTGATGGGTAAGATGCTTTTTGTAGTGAGATAGAGCTTGTTTAGTGGTTAATTGCTGTCTGGGAATGGCATCTGAGCAATCTTCTCAATATAGCCCCCTTTTGTCCTCACAGAACATACACCTGTACCATCATTCCCACACATGTTAAATAAAGAAGCTCTTAAGAGTTCTGCTCATACATATCTTTTTTCAATATAAAACAAAGAGTTTTATAATACCATTTTTTTTGGTAAGATATCTGAAATGGCTGTCATTGACTCCTATTTATTCTGTCACTACTTGAAGTCTCCTGTGAATGGAATGACACGAAGGGAGAAGATTCAGTTATCCAAACATGACCACTCTGTGGGCTCTGGATTATCTTGTCTATTGACATCTGCCAACACTGCACAAAGATCTCTGATATCTTGGATGTTTAAGATAGCACCTGCTGTGTAGGTGCCTGGCCTGCCCCAAGAATAGCCTGTACTACCAAATGCTTACATGTCATCCTCAGAAACCCTCCTTGGACTGCACAGGCATTCCCTCAAGTACAGCCTGGATTTCTAGCTACATCTCTTTGCTGTGCTACAAAAGCTCTGAACCTTACCACACTGCCCAGCATGTACCTTTAGCTCTGCGAATGAGGGGCAGGAAAGCTTTTGTCACCCTCACAGTGCCCCATAGGTTGACCTCTGCCACCTTCTTGTAGTTGTCTAAACTTGCAAATTCCACCTCTCCGAAAGTTGAGATGCCAGCGTTGTTCACTAGGCCCCACAGACCTGCCAACAAACACATGATTAAAGAGTGGGACAAGGAAGACTGTCACAGAGAAAACATTTTCCTTGTTCACAGTAACTTAAAACCTTAACAAAAAACTGGGGACTTTCAACGAAACAAGCTGTAGAGAAAAATCCAGCAAGGAGGTGAAATACGGTCTTCCTACACCAGGGGCTTGTTTGGATCATCAAGGAAAGTCATGGGGCCACACAAGTATTGCCTCTCGACCATCTGTACAGTCAAATGCTCTTCCAGGCCTTTATAAAGATGCATCTGGCTGACTCTCTTCTAAGCCTCCTCTTGATCACAGATTTGTCTCTACTCAGTGACTTTATAATGAATCTTGCAATTTGGAAGGGGCTAGACTTTCTCCCGCAATTAGGAGGGGAAAAAAAAAAGGAAAGAAAACAGGTATTTTTTATTTCTCAATCCCTTTCACAACTCTGGCTCACTGTTTTGGAGTGTGCATGGTATTGATCTGTACATTCATGGCCTGGTTAACAGTTGCTGTGTTTTAGTCCAAGTATTTGGTTTCCCTCACCCTAACTTTATCAGGAGTTAGCATACTTACAACCAACCCTAACAACTACTAGAATTTAAAAATTCATGTCTTTTGCACATGCAGCCTTGTCAAAATTAAGTTGACTGCACTTCCCAAGAGCTTCTGTAATGAGCCCTTTACATGTTAGGAATTAGTGGGTCAGCAAGGACTTGACCCTTCAAAGTGATTACTGCAGGACTCCCAGTGGCAAGCGTTAGTAGGGCTGAATCCATCCTTCATGCGTTTATTGAAGCATGGGACTATGCAGCTGTAAAGTGCACAAGGAACAAACAGAGGAGCTGGAACAAGACAACAGAGTTGCTCCTCATTAGATGTCCTGCCATACACCATGGTTATTTTTCACTGTGGTGGAGTCAGGGCTGGACTCCTGCGGCTGCATTAGACTCAGTTGAAGATGGGGCTCCTTTCCACTCCAGGACCTTCATTTTACCAAGAACTAACACAGGGCTAAGAAGGAGTCTTCATGTCCAGGGAGCTCCAATATTGCTATCAAAAGTACCAATGTCATGCCACCCTGTTGATAAAAGTTATCAAGCTCTCTCTCAGAAATTTTCGGGCTATTTGCCCTGCCTCTACTCCATAGCTTCCCTACTCTGATGCATGAAAGTCTTTTAACTTCCACCCTGAATTGATTCAGTCAGATAGTAACCATGTATCTTACCAAACATAGTCCTATAAGCTAATTGCAATATTCTGCCAATGTGCAATGGAATTTATCCTCCTGCTGCACTTAAAAACATCAACATGCCCTTGGCAGACTGACTCTGGGCTCTCACATGAGCTCTGGTAACCCTGCCCCATTCCCAGCTAAGGCAGTTCTCGCTGAAGGCTGTTGAACAGCTGTGTACAGCAGCCTATTCCTGCCTCACCTACTGAAGCTCCAGTTTTAGTGAGTCAAGATGACTGAAATTCACACTGATCTGCATTCAGCACAACATCTCAGCCTGAATGGGGTCCCTTTGTAATTTCAGAGTAATTTCACCACTAACAAACAACCTGCTGAGAAAATTGGCAGGGATTTATCAAAGACATAAACTGTCAATCACAAACTGACCTCTGCATAGTATTACTTACAAATTCCTGTAAATTTCTGTACAACAATTTCCCATTTCCTGAGTTGTGATGTTAGTTCTCATGAACATCCCTGAATCATTATTTGCCATAGTTTGTTGTTGGAATTCCATTGCTCGCAGATCAGGGCACGTTACAAACAGAACGAAGTGCTGAGGGGAGCCCAGTCACTGGGCTGTTTTCTGGACAGCAGTGTGTTTATTGAGCAGAGCTGTATCACTATTACATCTCCAGGATCAACAATACAATGGGAACTGCATGAGACCAAAAGCAAATGGCCACTCCTATGAAAAGAGTTCAGCCTTATGTACACAGCATAGGGAGAAGAGGTATAAAGAACTGTACAGCCCAAAACCTGTTCTGCACTAGCTCCTCTGGGGCCACATTCAGTGTGCAACCACACCTCTGTGCAAGACACCTCAGTCTCAATAGTCTCTATGTTCCAGTGCCAACTTATTGAGCACTATTTATTGGGAAGCCTCAAACCTCAGTCACACCAATGGGCCTAAAAAGAAGCCTTTGTTGCTTTGCACACGGGGCTGAGGCAAACACCTACAGGAGGAACCAGTCCAACTTGCTGATCAGGGATGCAAGACTTCTCTGTCCCTGAACACACACGGTTTCGCAAACACTGCTGCATTTACAGAAGCAACAGAGCTGCTCCCTTCCAAGCTTTCACTCAGTGGGAAAAGGCTTTTTGCAACCACTGTTGCTGGGCTCTTCAGGAAAAGCTTAAGAAGCTGTGAAAAGCATGATGAGGGCTGGGTGATTGTGTAGGAAGAAAAATCATGCAGAGAGAACATGTGTGGGATCAGAGCTTGTACATTACTCAGTTACATTTCATATGCTTGTTTTAGAAGGAAAGGTGTGCTCACGTAATTTGTGTGAAGATTAGAGCTGTTGTTATTTACTAGCTTCATACTTGCTGTGAACAAAACCAGTGCCATGGCAGATTCATCCAAGCCTCAAGATGACCAACCACCCTCAAGTCACAACCCTGAAGTCCTGAAGCCACAGATGTCAAACTTCAGTTCACCCTCCATCTGTGCCTACAGCTGCTGGCCAGCTTGCTACTGGCACAGAGGCAGCAGAAAAGCCTATGCAGGGCAAGAAGTCTCGCCTCATCACATGAAAAGAAGTCAGGTGGTGTCACATCAGGCTCTGACCGAAAACTCACATTCCACTGCCAAAGCACTTCTAAGAAGGAAAGATGGGACTCTTATTTCCCTTGACTTGCTTTGGGATCTATGAGTTGGACTAATTCTTAAGGTTACATGTGGATTAAGGTCAACTATGCCAAACCTACTCTGGATTCCACTTCACATCACCTCTGGGATGTTGCATGACAAACTGAAAACATGGATTGATCTGACTGAAGACTAATCCAGGTTTGGAGGCAGTTCAAATCTGTGCTCCAGCTCAGCACTCAGTTGTACACATACAGCAGAGGGAACAGCAGCAGCAAGCAGCCAGGGCCCATCACCTCTTCATTAGCAGGGTCACTTGCAAGGTCTGCATGAGCTAAGAGCACATGTGGCAGGAGTGCAAGGACGGGATCAAGCTCTGGCTCTTCTATGCCCTCCGCAGACATTCAAGGACAAAGACACAGACACTTGTGGGCTCGCTGCCACTCATGGCTTTTTATGGGATGTAGAGTTAAAGCCCAATCCTCCAGCCAGTCTTGGTCTTTTTCCATGTGGCTGCCACATCAATAGCAAGACAATTGTCCTCACTGACCTGGGTACAGCACGGCCTGACTGCCAGCCACACATTGTCACACGCCTTCAGGCTTGTTAAACTTCTTTTGATGGTGCACAGAGCGAAAGACCTGGTCAATGCATGGCCTGCTCTGTGAGCAAAAGATCTCTACATACCTTCTTCTGGCTCCTTCAGGGTCCTCGTCACAAAATCCACCGCCTGAGCCACCTCTTGGTCACTGCACACGTCCATCTGTAGCACTTTCATCCGGTCAGACTTCATGTTCCTCAGCTCCCTGGCTCCATCTCCATTTTCATCCTGTTCAGCAGAACAGAAGGGTGTCCCACTAAGATGGACCAAGAACAGCAATGCAGCTTGGGGCCAGGCATATTCACAAGGACAGGAAATAGAAGCTACTGACACTGCACACACAGGTGTAAACTTGGTGCACAAACATGCACCTTTCCCTCCAGCACCACTTCCAGAAGTGCATGAGTGACCCAGTGCCCTGAAGCACCACAAAGCCCACCTTGCTCTTGGCTCCTCATGATGGGTTTCACATCCCTAACATGCTGAAATATTGTGCCAGCCAGGGAGAACCATGGATGACTCTCCACTCCTCGGTCTCTGTGCTCTACAGGTAATATAACTTGTACAGAAATTGGAGTCAGATGTACAGGAATACCTGCTCAGTGAAGATCTGCTACACAGCAGCACAATTACAGACATGAGGTATGAAAGCAGATTCTGGCTAAGAAGAAATCTTTTTTGTTTGTTTGTTTTTGCACTCTATAGGCAATAAGAACTTCATGGCTCTGCTTTCCTTTCCACCCTTTTCCTTTCTTTCTCCCCATCCCACTGCTATCATTAGAGATTCTGTTACTACTGCGGTGGTTTGTTTTTGTGGTTTTTTTTGTTTTTTTTTTTAATTTAGTCAAATGTAAACAAGATTGCTGCCTAAGCCTTTGAGCCTTGCTCAGGTAGCAAATAACAAATAAAAGTGAAAAAAGCACAGATTAGCTACACAGTTCTACAGAAGGCTTGAGATTTAATTCACAAAACTATTCCCTGAATCACAAGCTCTGCCTCACTAGGGAGGAAGAAGTTATGAATTGGTGAGTCACCATGCCTGGCTGCCATTCTTCCTTTATCACTTGATACCAACTCCCACAGCACAAGGGCAAACAAGGTGAACAACCCACCCACAGTCACCTGCTCAGCAGCCTCTGCAGCCAGGCAGATATAAAAAACACATAACTGCTTAGTTTTTTATAAATATTTCAGACTATTTAATTCATATAGCATACAACATCTCATCTCCACCTTCACTCCAGTGAACAATGACACATAATGAAGGAAAAGAGCTGAAGTCCATCATAAACATGAGCAAAACAGGGCAGTTATCTTAAAAATCAATATATAGTTACACTGGCATTATGACAATAGTAGGAATGAGTTCTTGGCCCCACGGCTGCATGTCATTTCTCAATTGACTTCTTTCCCAGTACAACAGGAACAGCAAACAAAGTTTGACGCTTTTCTAATGCACATCAAATGTGGTGACGGGCAGTGTTGGCCCTCTTATCTAGCCACGAAAACAATCTCAGAGTGGTGTTACAAGTAGTCAACAACACGGTCACTGAAATATTATAGTCTCTTTGAAACAGATGAGGGTTGTATGATGCCTCACTGTATTTCTGGAAGATGCTCCTGCATTTCACCAAATTTTATAAAGCAATTTTCCACTATTTAACAGTGAATAAAGTGAAACTAATTCAGGTTGTAAAGAGGGAGATTTATTGTATCTATATAAAACAAAGCCATAACTATATCTGCATGCAAGTGCCAATTGACATTTGAGCACTGAAAAGACCTTTCCCTGCATTTTTTCTCTATTCTTGCATAATACTTATAAAATAAACAATATTTGCTTTTTGAGAAACAAAGTAATAGACTGGCAACTTAAAAAATCCAGTAAAAATTGTTTGTATTGTTCATATGGAAATGAATTTTCCCCTATCACCAATACAACTCTATCTGCAAAGTTACCTTCCCAGCTACAATTTACTCATGATTGACAAAACATGTTGATTTCGGAAGACTGACTTCAACATGCAATATCAATTGGGACCACTTTTCATAGCTGCAGACACCACCTTAGCCACTATTTAACTGTAAAACAAAGTGCTTAATTATTTTGTCCAGAACACCTCTTCACAAATGAAGCAGCTACAGATTTTTATGGAAGCAAGTGAACATAGGCTTATGTTCTGTGGTCTTCAGGGGCTTTAAGTCATTCCTTGTTAGGTACCAAATGGTACTTCCTCCTTGTTTTTTACGTGGTAGATTTATTGGCTGGCATAACATCTGGAGCAGTTCCCATGGGAGCAGCTGGACTGTCCTCGCAGGGATGATTTTCACGATCTTCACCAGTAGGAGCCACACAGCAGCACAAATCAAATGAGGTGCTGGCAGCAATGGCCCAACTGCTTCTGCAAAGCCTCTCTCACTTCCCTTTGCTGTCTGATTTTTGGACTCTCAGAGAATCTTCCCCTTCCACAGCTTCCCTTTCCCAGTTCCATAAGAGTTCAAAGCCATCATGCTCCAGCCCAGCCTGCTGCCCAAGTTCTCTCCACAGGCCTTCAACGGGACTGTGTGGTTTCCTCCCAGCTATCTCCTATCCCCTGGTTATCCTGCCTTTGCAGCCCTGCAGGCTCAGCCTGCCCACCCCACCCTGTGCCTAGCAGGGCTGCTCCTGGCTGAGAGGCCCAGCAGCTCCACAAAGCCTCTCTACCCAGCTGAGGAAACTTGCTCCAGCTTTTGGCTGCCTCCCCTTCCCTTCTTTACTCCTCTCCCCTGTTCTGGTTTGGAGGATCCCAGTGCAGCGGTGCTGAGGAGAGGCAGATCACACAGATGTTCATTAGTGGAGAGCCAGACACAGACACAGCCATGGCTTTTTTTCCCAGGGAAGCTCCTGGGATTCAGGAGTAGGTCCTGGCAAGCACTTAGGCACCTGCAGTGAGATGTCAGGGGGAAGCAGGAAGCCATGAACAATGCTGAACTCCCATGGATGCAACCATCTTGCTCCATGTGCGCCAGTTCCTTCCCACCCTGCTGCCAATCCCCATGCTGCCTTCCTGCGTTTCCTGAGCGGAACACCTCCTGCTTGTCACTGCAGGATTCCACGTAATTGATTTCAGACTCCATCTGACCTGTCACGATCATGTGCAACCCTGTTCCCCAAAAGGCCTATAATGTTCTCTGCATGGTTCTGCACTTTTTTTTTTTTTTTTTTTTTTTTGAGTGCAAACTCTCTTCTGGGGGGTACTGCCACTGGCACAAAACAGCAGTCACTTAGAGGATGAGTTTGCTCATGGGACTATCATGAGGGACTGTAACAAACTGTGATAAAACACTTACTCAGGATACATTTATTCCCTCTCCTTTAGCCACTCTGCTGCTTAGCCAAAATGAGATTAGATTGACACAGCACAGTTTGTTCCCAGTAAATTTATACAGGCAGGGTGCATCACACTATGATGCAGTCATCTGTAATACTGACAGGGCAGTGTGTGGCAATTGCATCAAGTGCACTGAAGGTGAGCTGCCTGGCTGGCAATTCCAGAGGTCTATCTCCCTTGGGAAGGGAATCCAGGGTTCTGGGAATCCCCTGGCCTCCAGGTACTCTTGAAAATATCACCCATGGGGCAGAAATCACAATGGCTCATCCTCCAAATGCCCTTAAGTATATTTCATCAGGCCTGATGAACTTGAGCACATTAATTTATATAAACATCCCTTGTTCTTTATCTTTTCTTGCCTACAGTCCTCATGATAACTGCTGGCAGTAGGCATACACAATTTTTTTTTTTTCAGTAAGATCAAAGAAAATAAAACAATTATTTAATCTTTTCCTGTACTTTCTACTTTTAAGGTTATTTAATAATCTATTTCTGTGTGATTTTTCCATCTCAATCCTAATATATTAACAGAAACGTTCTCAGTGGACTTACTTGCCCTTGCTTATTGTAATCCCTTTTCCATTTGATCCTTTCCAGTTCTATCCCAGCCTGCATGCAATATTCTTTTTATTTCTGTAACTTTATATTTGACTGTCTGATCATGAAGAAACTCCTGATGCACCTCACAGTCTATTATGCTGTATTTAATACAAGAGCTGTCAGTGGTGGTGTAGTACATCAGGGATCCTTTAATTCTCTGTATAAAAGCATATAAGTGGTGATGGACTGACCAGGTGTGAACTAAGAGCCTGGCATCTGCTTCATGACAACTGCCCCCATAGCTGCTCTGACCTGCTGGAACCTACAGCAGCTCACAAGCAATGAAGCAAGCAAGCAAACAGGCCTCAATTCAGAAGCATTTCATTTCCTCATGGGGTTTCAACAGAGCCTGTTCCTCTCTGCTCCACATTAGCATGTGCCTTCCAAACAGCCCCCTCAGCCACCCTATTTTCCCTTTCCTTTCCATTCCCTACATCTGCTGCTCTGCAAAATGCCTGACTTGCCATCAGCACTGAGACAGGCATCCCAAAGCAGCAAATGACATGATTACTGAAGGTATTACAGAGGCTCCTTATGGAAATTTCCAAACAGTGGCAATAATCCAACAGGACTCTCTTACTCTCAAGTTACACAATATGTCAGCTGATAATAGCTTTCCCTTCTGGTGTGGTGGAAGAACATAATGTCTGCCACGATCACAAAGGCAGAGAAGGCCACCCTTGTTTGTTCTCACCTTCCACAGTACTCAAAAATCTGTAGTCATCATGCCCTGAGCACCTGTGCTGATGTGGTCATCTTCAAATAAAGAAATGAGTGACCATTAACTGATTTTGAACAATTCAGGCCAGAAATCACCTGACATTGCTAGTCAGAGTTTTGACTAGCAATACAGCAAAAATGCATAGTAAAGGTAAAATCCCAGCTGAGACAGAAGTGGAGCCAGCTCAGTTTATAAAAAGAGTTTCACAACACTAAGTTGTAAGTCCTTTGCATGAGCAGGGACTGGAATGAGGAGCCTACAACCACTTCAGATTGAGTGTGTCTAAACTTATCTCTTACAAGTGATGCCACCTGCTAAACACACATGACAGAAAGTGAGACCTAAAGATGTCAGAAATGTATGATGAATTTGTTTATTCAGCCATCCATAAACTGAACAGCTTGTACAGAAGCTGCAGAAGCACAGTTGCAAGACATTTAGGTAACAGAACCTTAATAATGCAGAAGAGGCATCTTGGAGATGAGTTTGGGGAGGGTGTCCACAAAAACTGACATTGTGAAAGACAGCAACAGGGATGCTATGGAAGACAGAAAGCCACAGTGCCACAACAATCTTGGTCTATCAGATTTATGGTGTTGTGGTATTTCTGAGAGGCTTCCAGCAGTGAACAGTGCCACACTGTACAAGCTACTGTACAGATGTGCAGTTGACAGACGAGCCCTGCCCTAAACAGCTCATAATTAAAGGAATGAGGTACAAGATGTAACAGGGAGATGAAACTATGGAAGATATAACAATCCCTGCCCACTGCACCTTTCTCAGGTCTTGAACCTGAGAAGAGTTCAAGAGGAGGGAGGCTGCATATGAAGATGCTTTGATTGGAGAAGCATTTTCTCTAATCAGAAAAATTTTGATCAAATTCACCACTCACCATGAGCAAGCATCCAGCAAAAACAGTAAATCCCTTTGCATGAAGGCATTTTGCCAAGGCGTGTCCAAAACCTTTGTCACAGCCTGTTATTAGCACCGCCTTTCCTTCAGCCTGTGTGGGGAAAGACAGTCATAGGATACCATCAGATGTTGCAATGCAGGCACCACCATCCCCCTGCCCCACAGCACAGGAGCCACTTGCAGTCCTGCAGCCAGGGCAGGTACAATTCCACATGCAAGTGACAGTGGCACTTGTGTGCACAAACACAACCACCTCCCAACTACTGCAAAATCATAAATTTATTCAGTTGCTGGTTTGTAACAATTTGTGTTGCCTTGATACCTGAGCTGGAACAGTAACTATTTCAAGTATCAGTGGCCAAAGCAAAACAGAAACATTTCAAAAGATGTTAATGATTACCAGTTCATAGTAAGAAAAAGCAGCATAGAGAACATCCAAATGGCAGGATGTCACTGGCTTGAACTGTACAGCAGCTCTTTTAGCTGCTGTCTGTTCCCCACCTACTCCCACTCTCTATGCAGCACTTTGCAGGCTGTATTTTAGCACACAGGAATGTGACTACAGGTTAGAGCTTCCTTCTGAAACTCTGCAGTCTTAAGGAGAACAACTTATCAAATCCTACAGTTCTCTCCTACATAATTATTATCATTTGACTGACAGGTAAATTGGGAAAGAAGATTAGATATTCCATCTGGTATGACACAACAGGCTTGAGACAGATATGAAAGCAGAATCCCAAATCCTGAAGAGAAGCTAGAGCAAAACACTGCCCATTCACCCTCTGTCTTTGCTTGAAAGTCATCTCCTCACCACAGGTGTGAAGCAATGAACTAACACTTAACTCAGCTAGAAGGCTTCCAGCTGCTGTGCTGCACAGCGCTCCAAACTGAAACTATATCTATGAGGCAATAACATGATACAGCAATAAAAATCCAGAGGATGCAATAAGGAAGTGAAGTCACTTAGATCTCTCTGGAGATACCAGCAGCTAATATTGCCTGTTACTGTATGCACAACAGCTGGAATATGAACATATTTATGTATGAATTGCACTGGCTGGTCCACCCACGTTTTCAGAGAGAAATGGGTCAACCACCAGTGCTCTCTCATCTCTTGCTTTGCTGACATGTAGTGTAGTGAAGCAGCAATAAAGAATGATAGCAGAGTGATAGTGAGCAGACCAGTACTGGACAAACTCAGGTGAGCCTCAGCAGAAAACAATAAGCAAATAAAGCTACACCCTGTCCTATAACTCATGTTGAAGTAACTGCTCTCAAAGGAGAGTTAAGATCTGAAGCTGAAACAAAAACTGATCAAAAGTCTATCCTGCATTTATAATACAAACACCCACATTAACATTATGCTATAACCTATACTCAGACAAAGAGCACTCAGGTATAGACTAGCTCTATTAAAGGTCTAAAGATAGCTACAACTAAAGGACAAAAGATGACTGAGAATTAAATATACAGTGCTCAGTCTGAATTTAATTTGGAGTGACACAACTCCAAGAGAGATGAAAATCAAACATTAACCAGATCACAGAAGTTGTCAAGGTCACCTCCTGCAATAACTCAGCAATCTGGCCTGTGGAAAAAGAAAGGATTTGACTTTTTTTTCTCTTTCTCTCAGCTCCCTAGAGCCTTTGCCTCTGAATCTTGAAGGCAGAGGACTTCCCAAAAGAGCAGGAAGTGTGCAGGAAATAGGCAACTGTAATCACTTCCAGAACACAGGTCAGGCAAACAAAGAAGATACTCAATCCTCAACCAGCATTAGCTCCTTAAAAATAAATGCCCAAACACACAACTAAAATGTAGACAGAAATGAGGTTTTAAAATCCTCTATTCTGCCTCTAATAGCGAGGAAAGTGAGGGACAACTTACAGTCTGAAAGGATCTTGTGATTGTTATTTGCTATAACCCTAATTGCTGGTAATAAAACACGTGACTGCATGGTACATAACAGAGGCCTCAGCAGCACCAAGGAGCATACAAAACCCCAAGGGATGTACTGAATCTCACACCTGTACCTGTGCCTGCTTGTACCATGCCTGATGGACAGAACTCCCAGGGATGACAGCAGGGATCAACCCCCAGCCATAGGGATCCTATGCCAGAAAAACTTCTGAACACAGAAAAGCCCAATCACCCCTATCTTTTGAAAGTCCTAAGATAAGGCTTAATGGGCCTGTTCCTGAAGTTTGATAAAGCCAATCTGCTGCTTAATTTGACAGGATGCTGGGACAGGCAGAGAGGACCAGTTATCAGCAGAGTGACTTTAATGAGCATTCTAAGGAACTTCAGTTGCCTTCTTCACTCAGGGTCATACAGTGCTCCCTGCAAACACTGCATGGGAGACAGCACTCCAGTGCTGACAGAGTGCCTGGGACAGCGTGCCTGGGATCTGCTAAGAGCACAGAGTAACTCCTTGTACCAGAGGTGCTGCTGTGGCATGTGAACACACTAACACTGTCTGTGCTTGCTGTGTGATCCACAACACTATTCCTCACAGCTCAGGCAGCCCTAGCAGAGCAGCCTCATTTTAACCTGCAGTCAGCTCAAATGTACACAGCATTTCCTACTGGGACATGGCCAGTTTATTAAATAGTATAATTTATTTTACTAATGCAGGTGATTTATCAGAATTATATATTTACTACAGAAGAGACTGAAGAAATTGAAGCTACTTTTATAGCCTGCCTCTCTAGACAATGTGGGAATATGCGATGCTTACCTAGACTTTATCTTTTTCTTATGTGCCACTTGTTTGGGATTTTTTTTTTTTTTTTTTTTTTAATCTCGTTCACATTTGTGGCTCTCCTGACCATTCCCTAATGTAATCAAACAGATTGATTTTAGGATAAGTGCAGCTACAAAGTAAACTTGGCTTGTTCCTTTTTCCAGGGTTGGGAAAGTTGAGGTTTTCAATCCCAGGAAGAAGAAATGAAAATATTCACTAGAGGGAAGATATTTTCTCAAGTGGAACACAGATAGGGAAAGTAAGAGAAGCAGAGTGGATGGAGGAGTGAAGTGGGAGGCTGCAATCAGACTACAGCTGTTATCCGGCCATTCTGGGGGGAAGGACTGAGCTGGAGGTCCTGAAGCAAAAACATTGGCTCAGAGAACAAGTCATATCCTGAGCATCCAAAGCATCACAGACAGTAGGTCAAAGGAGGTGATTCTCTCTCTCCACTCTGGTGAGACCCCACCTGCAGTGCTGCATTCAGCTTCAGTCTCCCAGCACAGGAAGAACATGAACCTGTTGGAGGGTGTACAGAGGAGGCCACCAAGATGGTCAAAGGGATGGAGCATCTCTCCTGTAAGACAAGGCTGAGAGAATTTAGATTGTTCAGCCTGGAAAAGGCTTTGGGGTGACCTAATTGTGGCCTTCTACTATCTGTGGAGAAACCATTTACAGGAGCATGTAGTGACAGGACAAGGGATTGAGAGTAAATTGAGAGTAGGTTTAGATAAGATGTTAGGAAAAAAATCTTAACTGTGAGTATGCTGAGGCCCTGGCACAGGTTGCCCAGAGAAGCTGGGATGGATGCTCCATCCCTGGAGGTATTCAAGGGCCAAGGTGGACAGGGCTCTGAGCAAGCTGGTCTAGTGGAAGGTGTCCCGGTACATGGGAAGGGGTTGGAACTGGATGATCTTTAAGGTCCCTTCCAAGAGAAGCCATTCTATGATTACATGAACATGTTCCCCCTCCGAGTGAAGCACTGCTGGGGGGGAGCAGCCGCCACACCGCGGGGCCCGAGGGCAGCGGCCCGGCCGCGCCTCGCAGGGGCCTCATCGCCCCAGGCCGTGCCCAGCTCGGCGCTTCGCCCCCTCACAGCGCCCGTCCGGCTCCTCCAGCCCGGCCCAGGCAGCGCCGCTCCGGCCTCGACACCCGCAGCGCCTCTGCCCGGCCCGGCCACACGGCCCGGCGCCATTTTAGGCGTCGGGGGAGCCTCCGGCGGGCTCTGCCCCGGGGCGAGCCCCGGCCCCTCACCGCGGTACTCACGGGCAGGGCGCGGCGGGCGCGCCGAGGCAGGAGGAGGAGGAGATGGAGGAGCAGCACCCCCGCGGCGCCCAGCGCCAGCAGCAGCCCCGCGGCGCTCCGCATGGCCGCAGCCTATCGCCGCCGCCGCTCCGGCCCTGCCCCCGGCCCGCCTCCCGCCGCGCCCGGCACCGCGGCCCCGGCCCAGCCTCATTCAAACGGCGGCAGCGCCCGGCACCCGCCGGCTCCAGGTAACGCGCGGGGGCCGCGGGGCGGGCCGGGCTGGGGTGGGTCCGTGGAGCTCTGGCAGCCGGCTCGTACGGCCCTGGGGGGCGCGGGCATCTCCACGCGGCCTCTCCCGCAGCCGCCACGAGCCTGGGCGGCCGCGCCCCCCGGTGCCTCGGTCGGGCCGTGAGCGCGTCCGGGGCCGCGGCAGCCGCGTCCCGGAGAGGGGCCGGGCCGGGCCGGGCCAGCGGGACCTGCAGCGGATCGCCGGCCTCGCCCCCTCCCTGGAAACCTCACCAAAACCCGCGGGGACGCCAGCCGCACTCCCGAATTGGATCAAACCGCCGGGATTTCTGAGGATTAGCCGAGCCAGCGAGCCTCCTGAGCCCTGCCCGCTCCCTCCCTCTCCATCTCGGTGCCTACCGCTGCTCTTTCTGCGGTAATTTCACTGTTTTTCAGCCCAGGCCTGGTTTCCAGCAGGCCCCGAAGCCGCCGCGGTGGCGGCCCAGCCTTCGGCAGAGATGCAAACCGCCCCTGACCATTATTTACCGTTTCTCAGCTTCAGTAAAAGGGACTGGGAGATGTTTTTTGTGCCTTGGGTTAGTTTTATCCAAGATAAATATGATTGAAGTTGACTTCCCATAACAAAGTCTCGTTTTTGAGATGTTTTCACCCAGTATTGAGTTTATTGGTGGTTCCTTGTGCTTAGTCCAGCATCACCAGCTACTTAATTACCAAAAAATGTATTTTTAACTGCGTGGCTGTACTAGCTATAAAGTCAAGGATTGTTTTGGAAACATGTAGCATAACATCATCTGTGCCTTGAAATTATATTTTTGTTTAAAGTTATTTCATATAGCTCATTTGAAATAATATATTCCAAGTGAGTACCTTAATTTTTACCTGTTTCAGAGAAACCAGTTAAAGATGCATTAGAGAAGAGAAATTGACAGTTTCTTTGAATGTCTCCCTGCTTGCTAGTTTACTTATAATGCTTTTCCTTATTTAAAAGCATCTTGGGTGGCTGAAGGTTGAGCTATTTATCTCTGTGTGAGGGACTGCAAGGGGAGAAGATGAATTCCTTTGGACTGTATTTTCCTGTTCAAATACATGGAGTCAGCATGTCTTACAAAATAATTGAGCAACTAAAACAGAGGTGCTATCTTGTGTTGCAGAGCTAAGGAAGAATAGTTTTGCTTTTGGTGAAGTGTGCTAGTTGACAACATGTTGGCCACCAAGCTGTCCCGCCCTCTCTTGAACTTCTCTGTGAAAGCCCTGAATTTCAAAGACCCGGGGAATGGCTTCAGGTAAGTAACTTGGTGGAAAAGAGGAAAGAGTAACATCTTGAGTAAAGCACACATCAAAGACTCACTTGATACCAGTGGGACAGTTTATTTACAGAGTCACAAGGTGGTTGAGGTTGGAAAGGACTTCTGAAGGTCATGTGGTCCAACCACCTTGCTAGAGCAGGGCCTCTGAGCTGGTTGCCCGGAGCTGTGTCCAGGTGGCTTTTGAGTATCTCCAAGAATGGGTACTCTAGAACCTGCCTGGACAACCTATGCCAGGGCTCAGTCATTGAGCTGAGCATAGCAGAGATGGAGTCTATATGCAAGGAGAGGTTGGCAACCTACTGGTTTTGGGTTTTTTTTACATTGCAGATAAAAAGTTAAAAAAAGCATTAATTCGGTATCCATCAAGAGGTTTTTTTTTAATAGCAGCAAGGCCATGGTTCAGTGCAAGAAACTGTCATACATTTCTGTGATTTCCTGTGATTAAAGAGGCAGCAAATTCCATTAAATGAGAAATTTGAGAGGGAGGGTTTTACTGAGAAATGGAAGTGGGCTGTTATTAAGCTGTTTTTTTCTGCAGATGAACAGAGAATTGCCTATCTAATTCTAATTTCCTAGCTCTGAAAAAATTCCAACATTAATATTGCTGTATGACTGGAACCCTATTAGTCCAAATTCAGAGGAACTTGAGTGCTTTGCCTGGCTTTGTTTTAGAGCAGGGTTCCCAAATAGCAGGGTGTGTACCACTAATTGTACATAAGCCATTTAGAAGGGGTTCATGGCCTGTTGCACAAGAGCTGCCACCTCCAGTGTTGCTCTCCTGCTGCTGATAGTGAAGTCCAACATCATCACAGTCAAGGGTGACTCTGGTAACAGGGTGTTAAAGATAGCTAGGCTGTTAAGAGATTTCCTGTGCAAACAGACATAGGTCTTTTATCTCTTATTTGCTCTACATACACCAGAGTTCACCTACAGGAATCTGCTGTGGCTTTAAAACTACAAAATAATGTTTTGTTGACTTAAGGAAAGAATTTTCAGTATATTCTTGTTTCTTTTTCTTCCGTCTTCTGTTTTGCTTACTGTGTATTTGTGCTTTGTGTGTCTTGTACTCAGGGCAAAACTGTGTTGCATTTGCAAATCCCCACAAGCTGCTAAACCTGCAATGGAAATCCAGCTGTTCATTGAAAGGCAGTGCTGCCACTATACCAGTGTCTTAATGCACTGAAGCAGTGTTTATATACTTGAATTTCAAGCTGAGGACTCCTTTTTTTGGTGGAACTGAACGAAAGGCAATGCATGATTACAAGGACAAATTCAATTTGAGGGCCATCTGTGCATTCTGAAAGTCCCTGTTGTGGTCTCTAGAATTTAATGATGCAGAATGACAAAAATGGCTTATGGTACGTTAGTGTACCATGTGGGGGCTCACATCACTTCCTGGCTCTTCCTGCTGACAACTTTCCTGCTCAGCAGCAGCCAGCATCTGTTCATCTTTTGCCATTGTCTTCAGGTAAAGCTAGACAGAATGTCAAGTAGGTATTCTCTACAAATTATTGTGAATTGAGTGCTCTGCACTCAATAACAGGACCAAACATGACACTGAAAAATAAAACCCAAGTTCGTTCAACTAAAAAATGTTATGAACATTTCTGGGCACTTTAAGACACACCAATAATCTTAGTGTTGAGGTAAGAGTTTCAATCCAGGATTGCAGGTCAGTGATGTTAACACACACTGCCTGGGCACTGACCTTTGCAGCAATTAAGTTGTCTATAGCTATTTCAAGAGCTGATTTGGCTTGTGACACTCTAAGTTAGAAAAACAACTAATCTGTTTCAGGAAGGTGAGTGAACACTATTGCCTGAATGTGTCATCTCCTTTCCCATCTACTTCAAAGCTTCTGCCTTCACAGATCCCTTGATTTCCTGAGATATGGCTCAGAGCCAGAGCATCTGCAAGCTGCTGTACAGTGTAGCACAGGTCACCCTGGAAGAGCCTGTGATGTCTGAGCTGGAGATAATTGTGAATGATTATGCAAATTGACTTAGAAAAGCAGCTCTGGGAAGGATACATGTTTTTGGAGGAGCCAGAGGGTAGATGAAGTACAGGAAGTCCAAGGGAAGGATGAAAGCTCCTGCAGGGCAATGTCAGTGCCCAAAGCAAAAATGAAAAAGCTGATAAAGTCCAGAGAGGTGACTGACGAGGACAGAGATTGGGGTCACTCTGATTTGGTGTTAAGGCTCAGTTTTGATGAATGATGACAAGACTTAAGCCAGAGTAATGCTACTGGGTAACATAGTTTTTCTAAATGGAATCTCATTTCCTGGAAGGCATTGTTGCTTTGCTCTGGTCTGTCTTTGTGAATATGTTTTTTCTTCTGGGAGTC